>NC_021162.2:42974711-43044981 GCF_000331145.2 Cicer arietinum | reverse complement strand
CAAGTTGCCTATAGTATTCAATGCAATTCCTATATTTGAGAATAATCCATTAACAGATGATTGTACTAAAATCCAGCCACATAACTTTGACCATCTTACTAATCTGGCCATAAAAGATAATGAAGCAGATTTTTAATTTCCCATAAAATTGTTAAAATCGGTAATACAAGAAGCTAAGGGAATTATGCCCCATAAGGAACCAATAAAAGTGATTAGTCTAGGGAAAAAAGAAAATAGAAAGGAAATTAAAGTCGACACTATCTTAAATAAAGAAGTATATCATGAACTAATCCAACTCCTACACGAATACAAAGATATTTTTGCCTCCTCATATCAGGATATGTATGGATTGGATACTAGCATAGTGGAACATAAGTTTCCCTTAAAACCCAATTTTTCTTCGGTCAAACAAGAATTAAGGCAAATAAAACCCAATATGTCATTAAAAATCAGGGAAGAGGTAAAAATAAAAACAATTTGACGTTGGGTTCCTCGTTGTGGCAAATTATCCTCAATGGATAGAATCAAAATTACCATATGAGAAACCCGATACATCAGCAGAAACATAAGTGGCAGATTAAAACTGAAAACCAGGAGACTTCGTTGAACACTCCAATCAAATTCATCAAGACTACAAACCTGGAAAGGAATTCAAATTCCTTCATCCAGACTCTCTAATAAGAGAATATGAAAACTAGAAAAGAAAAACTAAGAGGGTTTTTAGAGTGGAACTGAAATTGTTAACATATAGGTAATATCTTTCTTTAAATTTAATTATTGTCTAATATTACATTTACTGTGATAACCAGAAACTTGATCTTAAAAAAATCAAAGCTAAATAAGTATTTTGCAAGTTCCCAAGAATTTAAGAGGAATGATGTTTGGGATCCAATACCTAGACCAAAGAAGAACATTATTAGAACCATGTGGGTTTTCAGAAACCAGTTAAATGAAAAAGGTGATGTGGTGAAAAACAAGGCAAGACATGTCGCGCAAGGCTACAATCAACAAGAAGATATTGATTACACTAAGACATTTGCTCTCGTGGCCACGTTAGAAGCTATTCGTATTCTACTTTCTTTTGCTAGAAATAATATAATTACATTATTTCAAATGGACGTTAAAAGTGATTCTCTAAGTGAAGATGTTTATGTAAAACAACCCACATGTTTTGAAAGTTCCGATTTTCCAAATCATATTTTTAAACTTAAGAAATCACTATCTGGTCTAAAACAAGCACCTAGGACATGATATGATAGACTCAGTAACTTCTTACTTAAAAAATAACCTTGAAAGAAGAGAAGTAGATAATACACTATTTAGATGACATTCTTATTAGTCAAATTTATGTTGATCATTATTTTTGGATCTACTAATGGCACTCCTTGCCAAGAATTTTCTAAATTGATTCAACAAGAATTTCAAATGAGTATGATGGGAGAACTTAAGTTCTTCTTAGAGATACAAATTCAACAAAGTCAAAAAGGTATATACATTCATCAAACTAAATATACAAAATAGCTTCTTATGAAGTTTAAGATGAGTGATTGCAAACCTATGACTACACCAAAACACCTTACTTAATCACTTGCAAAAGATGATTCAGGAAAAAAAAAGATTGTCCAAAAACCCAATAGAGGAATTGATAGGATCCCTATTGCCCTTACCGCTTCAAGACGTGACATTATATTTCATGTGCAAGATTTTAAGCTGACCCTAGAGAATCATATTTAACTACTGTAAAGAGAATTCTTAGATACCTAAAAGGCACTACCAACCTTATCTTGTTCTACAAGAAATCTACTAAGTACAAACTTAATGGATACTGTGATTCTTATTATGCTGGAGATAAACTTGAGAGAAAGAGCACAAGTGGCAACTACACATTTTTATGTGACAACTTAATATCCTTATCAAGTAAGTGGCAAAACACAATTGCAATGTCAACAACACAGGCTGAATACATTTCAGCAGCTCGCTACAGTTCTCAACTACTTTGGATGACACATCAACTTGAAGACTAAAAATTTCTAGAATCCAACATTCCCATCTGCTACGAAAACACTTCTGCCATTTGTCTAACCAAAAACCCTATCTTTCATTCTAGTGCTAAACATTTAGAGATCAAACACCACTTCATTAGGCACTTTTTTCAAAAAGGGGTATTAAACATTCAGTTTGTAGACACCGAACACCAATTGACTGACATTTTCACCAAATCACTATCTGAAGATAGGTTTGACTTCATCAAGAAAAACCTAAACCCTACCATCATACATGCCTGATGTGGTGATTACTTCCAATTAGTTTAGTTTTACACTAGTTATTATATTTTCTTATATTATGTTATATTTATTTTATTAAAAAAATGAAAAAGAGAAAAATGAACAAAAAAAAAGAAAAATAAAGAGAAAAATGAAAAAAAATATATATATAAAGAAAAAAAAATAGAAAAATGAAAAGTAAAAAAAAAAGAAGTTTCAGTTTTAAGTCTTTTTTTCGATGACAAAAAGGGGAGAAAAATATTTGATAAAGTGGAGAGAAAATGATATTGAGATTTAGGGTGAGCCCTAAGTTAGGGGGAGTCAAAGAAATACAAAGAAAAGTTGTTATAAAAAATACAAGTTTTGTCGTCATCAAAAAGGAGGAGATTGTTGGAACCAAGTTGGTTTTACATGTAGAGTTTTGATGTTAACAAAAATATTTTATGAAAACAATATATTTGATTTTAAAGAGTATGAAAGAAGGTTCATGTAATTGAAGAAAATTTAAAATAAGATTTGATTCAAATTTATAATTGAAGAAAATCTAATATAAGATTTGATTCAAAATTATAATTGATGAAAATCTAAAATAAGATTTGATTCATATTTATAATTGAAGAAAAACTTTGAACTAGTTGAAAAAATGACATGGCCAATATTTAATGAAGATTTGAAGAATATTAGATCAACATTTAATGAAGATTTGGAGAATATTTAATGAAGATTTGATCAATATTTAATTAAGATTTGAAGAATATTTGATGAACATTTAAGGAAGATTTGAAGAATATTTGATCAACATTTACTGAAGATATGAAGAATATTTAATCAACATTTAATGAAGAATTGAAGAAGATTTTATCATTGAAGAAGAGTTTATTTGAAGAATTTACAAACTCAATCTGAATAAGATACAATTCAGAATTAAACAAGGACTAAATTGAAGCCAACTTTTTTACTATAAATAGACACTCAAGGCTGAAGGAGAAGATGATAAAAAAAATAGAAAAAAGGAACTCAATTCATCTTAGAGTTCAAAGAGAGAAACACTTGTTCAATTGAGAGATATTTTCTTAGTGTTCTTTTCTTATAGTGTGAAAGTTATTGTTATTATCAACTTTATTAGAAGCAACTACTCAAGTTTCAATCTTCTGTATCCAACCCGATAGTGGTTTAGTTCCTTCTTTAATTTGGGGTTGTCAGGTTGTTAGGCGAAGACTTGACTTGCAGGGTCAAGGTGGTTAGTTCCTCAAGAGTCTAGGTTGTCAGGCTGTTTGGGAAGACTGGCTTGGAAGGTCAAGTGCTTTGTAATTCAAGGTATTTGAATTAGTGGATTAAATCCTTATGAATGAAGGGACTAGATGTAGCCAAGTAAGTGGTGAACCAGGATAAAGCTATGTGTCAAACTATTTATGCTTTCGTTGTTTGCTGCTTTTGAATTTGATTGCTTCTTATCTAAGTCACCAAAGCCAAACTAGTTTATACACTATTTAGATTGCTTCTTGAAAGAGGAGAAATAGATAATACACTATTTACATGACATTCTTATTAGTCAAATTTATGTTGATCATTATTTTTGGATCTACTAATGGCACTCTTCTCCAAGAATTTTCTAAATTGATGTAGCTAGAATTTCAAATGAGTATGATGGGAGAACTTAAGTTCTTCTTAGAGATACATATTCAGCAAAGTCAAAAAGGTATATACATTCATCAAACTAATTATACAAAAGAGCTTCTTAGGAAGTTTAAGATGAGTGATTGCAAACCTATGACTACACCAATGCACCTTACTTGTTCACTTGAAAAAGAAGATTCGTGCGAAAAAAAGAAAAGTTTGTCCAAAAACCTATAGAGGAACGATAAGATCCCTATTGCACCTTACCACTTCAAGACCTGGCATTATATTTCATGTGCAAGATTTCAAGCTGACCCTAGAGAATCACATTTAACTACTGTAAAGAGAATTCTTAGATACCTAAAAGGCACTATCAACCTTACCTTGTTCTACAAGAAATCTACTAAGTACAAACTTAGTGGTTACTGTGATTCTGATTATATTGGAGATAACCTTGAGAGAAAGAGCACTAGTGGCAACTGCATATTTTTAGGTGATAACTTAATATCCTGATCAAGTAAGAGGCAAAACACAATTGCAATGTCAAAAACAGAGGCTGAATACATTTCAGCAGCTGACTGCAGTTCTCAACTACTTTGGATGACACATCAACTTGAATACTACAAAATTCTAGAATCTAACATTCCCATCTACTATGAAAGAACTTCTGCCATTTGTCTAACTAAAAACTCTATCTTTCATTCTAGAGCTAAATATTTAGAGATCAAACACCCCTTCATTACACACTTTGTTCAAAAAGGGTATTAAACTTTCAGTTTGTAGACACTGAAAACCAATGGGATACCATTTTCACCAAACCACTACCTGAAGATAGGTTTGACTACATCATGAAAAACCTATATCTTACCTTCATACATGACTGATGTTGTGATTACTTTAAATTAGTTTAGTTTTACACTAGTTATTATATTTTCTTGTATTATGTTATATTTATTTTATTAAAAAAAGAAATAGAGAAAAATGAAAAAATATATATATAAAAAAAAAACACAAAAAAAAGAGACGAAGTTTCAATTTTAAGTTTTTTTCTTTGATGACAAGAGGGGGAGAAAGAAATTTGATAAAGTGGAGAGAAAATGATATTGAGATTTAGGGGGAGTCAAAGAAATATAAAGAAAACTTATAAAAAATACAAGTTTTGTCATCATCAAAAAGGGGGAGATTGTTGGAACCCTGTTGATTTTACATTTAGAGTTTTGATGTTAAAAAAAGTATTTTATGAAAACAATATATTTGACTTCAAAGAGTATGAAAATAGATTCATGTAATTGAAGAAAATCTAAAATAAGATTTGATTTCAAATTATAATTGATGAAAATCTAAAATAAGATTTGATTTAAATTTATAATTGAAGAAAATCTAATATAAGATTTGATTCAAAATTATAATTGATGAAAATCTAAAATAAGATTTGATTAATATTTATAATTGAAGAAAATCTTTGACTAAGTTGAAAAGAAGATATGTTTAATATTTAATGAAGATTTGATCAACATATAATGAAGATTTGAAGAATATTTGATCAACATTTAATGAAGATTTAAAGAATATTTGATCAATATTTAATGAAGATTTGAAGACTATTTGATCAACATTGTAAGACCCATAGTTTTAAACTCTAATTTATGTATTTTGGTATGAATTATGAGGCTTTTTAGCCAAGCTATTGATATTTTGTGAGTTTAATGCCCAAAAATATCTTTTTGATGCCCCGATTAAAATTATTCGTCGATAAATAAATTAGATTATGTACGGTGAATTTTTTGTCGATGAATAATTTATTTATGTTACGAAGAATTTAATACCGAGCAGTTTTGTTTAAAATATCTTGGGTTGCTTAAAATTTTATTTGTTAATTGAGTTGCGACGAGAGTAGATATTTTTATCAAAATAGTTGGAGATGTGAGTGAAGTGATGTGTGAAAGAGTTGTTAGATATTTATTTGTGTTAGTTTTAAGTATATGTATATATGTGTGTGTGTGTGTGTGTGTGTGTATGAAAGAAGAATGAAAGGAAAAAGGAAGGAAACAGAGGAAGGCCAAGAAAACGTTCCCCTGCTCGCGAGTTCATCTCTCTCATTCTTTCTTCTTTTTCTCTTGTTTTCTTTTGCTTCTTTTGCTTCAAGAAAAGAGACCCAAGTTTTGGTGGGTGAGAAAGAACATATTTCCAAGCTTTCTTCTTCTTTTTTGATTCAAAAACGAAGAAAAACGGTATTAGGGGTTTTTAAAACCGTCAAACACAAACCTCCACTTTTCTTCGACGTTCGAGCTTCGTTTCGAGAAGTGATAGAAGGGAAAGTTTCTCATCTCCCTGCTACGGTGCTAGTGAGCCAACTTCGGAAGCGACGTCGAAAGCGGAAATTTTACCGGAATTAATCGCGGTGATGTAGTCGCTTGTTAAAGCTATCGTTAAGGTAATGACTTCTTCCAAAATTTTAGCTTGCATATAGGAGGCTGTGTGTGTATTTGTGGAAAAGAAATTTAATGTAAGAAATTGTAGAAAATGAATTTAATGCGATTATGTGAATTGGTGGAAATTGAATTTAAGTCATCTATGTGTGTTTTGAGGAAATGTAATTTGAGATGTTTGAGGTGTGTTTTGTGAAGATTAATTTGGCATGAGTTATGTTAGAATTTTGTGGAAATTTATGGATGATTGACGAGTGAGCTTGGTGTGGTTTTTGTGGAATTTAAATTGATCGAATTCAATGTGAATTGTGGATTAAATTTGATGTGTGGTTGTTGAAAATATATGTATGAGTAGGCTATGTGTTGAATTTGAAAATTATTAGTGTTAAATGAGTATTAAAAATGCGGAATCTTTTAATATCTGCATTTACTTAATGATTATTGTGGAAAGAGTCAGAGTATGCTCATGCATTTCATAGTACATGGTGACCGCGATGGTGCCATGGTGATAGTGGTGACCGTGATGGGCCACGAGATGATGCCATGTGATTTGTTGGTTCATCTTATCCTTACGGGGATTATCGCGTCGTGCTGATCTGTGAGAGATTGCACTCTAGAACGTGTTCATCTGTGATTGATTGCACTCTAGAAAACAGTGTAAGGCCTATGATATATGACACTTTAGTAAATTGTGCGGGCTTGTGATGGGTGGCACCTTGATAATTAGTATAAGGCCTATGATAGGCGATACAATTATGATTTACGCCCCTTTGAGGAGGGTTTTGATTGGAATTTTGGAATTCATGCATTTTGGCATATACGCATTGCATCAGGGTGCTTAGCACACGAGTCATGTTTGATATACTGTGAGGATGATATATGTATGCTCAGTTGTGGTTGTGATTGTGCCCTAATTGGTAGGTGTGATTGTTTGGAGTTTTGTGTAAGTGTTGATTGATTTCGAAACCATTTCAAAGCTGAATTTTGCATTTTTCTGCTGTTGTATTCGAATACAAGGAAGTTGTATTCGAATACAGTTGTGCTGTTTTTGCTACTGACTTGTCCTTTCTCGTATCCGACTACATCCTGTCTCGTATTCGAATACAGTTGTGCTGATTTTGCTACTGACTTCTGAAACATCACTGTATTCGAATACAAGGATGCTGTATTCGAATAAGACAGTGCAGTTTTGTTAAAAACTTCATTTTTCAACTTTGATTATGCATGTTTGACATAAGAAAACCCTTTGAAAGAGTATGCTAAGTTGAAAGGTTATTTTGTGCATAAAAAAGTTAAATGTTATGTGATATTTGTTAGTTTTGGTTGGTGACCTTTACAATTATTGTGGAAATCTGGGCTTTGCCCTCATATGAGAATCAGGATCATCCGACCGATCAGTATCCTAGAGATAGGAAGGTAGTTAGGCATACCTGACCGATGTTGTGTCAAAAGGATCTTGCAGAGCGCGTGGAGATCACTCTGGCTTTATAGTTTTTTGTAGCATGATCAGATTAGGTGGTTGTATAGAGTCTAGCTGTCTTTTTTTGTGTGGATGTATTTATTACAATTTGGAAGACGGTACCTATACCTCATCTTGTCAGCTTGACTTTTATTTTGATGGGTCCTTGTACCACTTTTTGATGCAATGTGGGGAAGTTAAAATTCTTGGGGCAGTGCTTTTGTAGAAGTGTCTGGCGAGAATACCCCAGGCGTATGAACTATGTGTGATAGGTTTCATATCCCCGGTGTATTTTGCTGTTTAAATACTTTGGTTTGTATTTCAAAAACTATGCAAGAAAGGACATGATGTTTAAACTATATTTTTATTGTAGGAATCCTCGTCTTTTTAAAATATGACTCAAAATTAAACTATATAGACTTTCTTCTTGTTAAATCCTTGACCTCCTTTAGTCTTCCCTCCACCTCCTCCTATTGCATGCGCCAAAAATGACTTAGAAGAAGAAGAAGAAGAAGAAGAAGAAGAAGAAGAAGAAGAAGAAGAAGAAGAAGAAGAAGAAGAAGGTGAAAAGTGGTATAATAGATGATAAAAAAAAGTGAGTGAGACTTTTTTAATTATAGGGATAGTACATTCTCCCCTCCATTTAAAAATTTCATCCTCAAAATTGTAAATTTGTCTACCTTGAGCAAAAAGATGTGAAAATCCGTCTTTAAACTCGCTCTCTAACTATCATGTTGCCTCCTCAAGTGTTAACCCTTTTCACAAAACTTTCGCTAAATTAATAGTCTTGTTCCTTAGAGTCTTTAAGGTTAAATTAACTTCTACCGATCTAAATATGCCAATTTTGTTTTCTAATTGCCCTGTTTCTATGACATGAGAAAGGTCGTGAACATATTTTAAACGTTGTGACATTGAAATACATCATAAAGATTTAACAATCATGAAGGTAACGCAATGTGATATTAATCTAACCCTCTTAAAACCAAGATTAAACTTTTTAGCGTGAATGGCCCTACTGGTGCCTATGGTAGGAATAACATTAAGAAAAAATATGCTCTCTTTCTTCAAACTCAAGGAATCTCCTTCTTCTATCGATAAAAATCTTTTGTCCACCTTGATCTGTTAACAACTTTTCCCTAATAGAGCTGATGATTCTTTATGTGGCTTTTTAGACTAACCTAGGGTCCAAATGGAATCTGTAAAAGGCCTCATAATCCATACATATACTAAAATGATAACAATTACTACAAAGATTCAGGTATAGTGTCTCAAATAACTGAATTTTGTTTGACCTTCTCTATATAATAACAATACACTCCACTAAATCATAAACCATAACATATAAGTTTCTCCCTTCATCAGTCTAAACCACTCCATAAACACTAACATGAGTCATAATCATCACAATTCAACTCAGACTAATTTATTTATCATATAAGTCGAATTCAATACACAGATACTAATCTTAACCATTGGATAATCACTACTCAATAGTTCATAATGTAAAAATATATTAAATCAATCTCAAACACACTTTAAAATCTCTTATTCCTATCATCATAATAGTATAATAAAACATTCGACAATCATAAGATATAAGATTCAACGATGAATACAATTAAATAGATATTATACTTCGTTGGAGTGGTTTTATTAAAAAATAATGTTTCACATCATATAATATACTTAATAAACACCAACTCGATAAATCATATTTACATCGATAAAAAAATAGTTTTTAAACACACATAAATCTTATGATCACCAAAAACACAATTTCACATGATAATCAAGACGGAACAATATGAACATAAATAAAATTACAATAAATATATGAATTTGTTAGTTGCATTTTAATTTCCATGATTACCAATTTCACATTCTTATTGGTTATAACTAAATAGAACTAAGCCATACGTAGAAAGGCCCAATTTAAAAAAATAATGTTACTATTACTTTTTACATATATTTGTTTTTTGTTTGCTTTCCAATAAATATTACTATTATATTTTTATTATAATTATTAATATTATTATAAAAATTATTAGATATTTTAAATAAATAAATAATAAGAACAAAATAACTAAACTTAAACTGAGGCCTAACATGTGAAGATTTCTGAGCTTAACTTCTAAGAGAACATATATAACCAGGTAACTAATGGTGTAATGTAGTCGCATAAACTTGCAAAATCCCAAATTTATCATAGAAAACTTTGGTGATAGAGGATACGATTCAGTATATCTTGGTATGGTGATAGAGGATACGATGATCAAAGCATGTCTTATTAACCTCAGACAAGTAATAGATTCAGGGTGTTCATTAGAGGATATGCAAAAGCTTTGTCTTCTTTGAAGCGTTGATTTTCATTAGAGTATATATTATCAATCCGCATAAGATGATTAAATACTTGATGCGATTATTAGAGGCATACAATGACTTGCTTGTTGCATATCCTACAAAATTCACTTGATTCAGAACTACAGACTTTATTAGAACGTCAATGCTTTAAATTATTTCTACAAATTGATTTTGTTATCCTCAAAATAAGTAAGGGTCAAAGTTCTTTAAACCAACTTGGTTCTAACAATCTCCTCCTTTTTTATGATGACAAACATATTTTTTTGTAAACAATTTTGAAATTTAATAAAGTAGAAAGTATTATAAAATATTGTCGCAAAGCTCCCCCTTAGAGTATGTGTGGTTAATTCATATGATTAAGGATATTTTGATAGAGTGGCTAATGAGCGTTCGTGACTGAAGTTCATAAAAAAAAAATCATTGCAAATAGTTTTCAAAAATACATTATCTCTCTTTTGTCATCAAACAAAAAGAGAAAAGTACAAAGAAAACAAACAACAAATGCATGCAACTAAGGAATGGGATTGGTGAGCCTAACCAAAATTAAACTACGGGTATTTTGAATATCCTCCTGATATTTGGCAGTTTATTCCATAAACGTCTCAGTCTTAGCATTCAGACGATCAAAATCATCCTTTTTGAAAAACTTATAGGATTAAACATTGGGCCAAAGGGAGATATAGAGAGACTTCCAGAGGAATATCTAAAGAACTTAAAATAATAGCAAGAGGAGCTATGAGATAGTGTATCTACAATGGTGTTACTGAAGCAACCTAGAATGAGATGGGTGTCCCTTGATGAGCATACTGATGTGGTCGTTAGGAACTTTTTAGACCGATTGCTCTAAGTTTTATGAAGCTATAAGATCCTTAAGAAGAGGATCTCAATTGTTTGTCTGAAAGTTTCAAAGTTATGTGAAGTCAATTGCAGTCCATGATCATTGTTGTCCCTTATCCAATTGATGACAAAAGATTGGACCAGATTCCATTGATTGAAAACATCATTAGAGTCCAAGCTTTGAGCATGAGGTAATTTGGGTTGTAACAGAGGTAAGAAATATGTTGAGATATGGGAAGACAGATGGAATGGATTGTGTGACGGGAATGAGATCAAGAGGGATGGTAAAGGTGGCATGTTCAAAGGGGAAATATATGAAGGGAGGTGTAGGAGGTATCTGAAGATGTATCAGAGACTAAGTCAACCAGCGAATACAACATAAGATCCTACAAAAGTCACTTGATTGGAATTGCACACTTAAACAGAACGTTAGTGCTTTAATTATTCTCACAAATTAATTTTGTTATAATCAAAATAAATAAAGGTTATAATTTCAAACTAATTTCATTCTAACACAATCTCCATTTGAAAGCATATAATAGATAATAGAAAATACAATCCTTAGCTTTTATTCTATAATAGAGTAATACACAACGCCTAAGCATAACACCCATCAACACCTTAACCTTAAGATAAAGAGAAATTGTAAAATACATGTAATATTCAACCTTCAATACCTAAAACAAAAATAATGCAAGAGATGAAGATTTTTTTTGTTTAAATAGAATTTATCAGATATCAACCTTTTGTCCCTAGTAAAACAAAACATACATGAACAATAAATCAATAGTAAACGAAATGCAAATGGCGACAAACTTGCCTAAGAAAAAAATTGCAAGAAAAATTATGATTCATGACCAATGAGTTTTCAGAGTTTGGTTCTCAAATTTTTATAAGTGATAAAGCAACATCAATATTAAAAACTTAAGAAAAAAATTCAGAGCGAAAATAGATATTGTCTTTCTAAGCAAGGCAACCACATCATTAATCTTCTAAAAGTCGTAGCGTTGAATCTCTGGAAAATATACTATAAGACGTTGTCTTAGGTGTCATTGAATCTCCCAAAAAGTGCTATAATTATAGTGTTGTCTTGAATCTTTTAAAAATATGATTAGATATTGCCTTGAATCCCAAAAGGTGTTGTATTGGATCACGATTAATGTTGTAAATTGTTAGAGTTTGGTTCTCTTATTCTGATAAGCAATACAAAATGATCAATTTATATAAAACAAAGGAAACTACTAAAAAATCTTTGTAAATATTGAAAGGAAAAGATTTCATTCCAGATAAACTGACCAAATGTCAAGGCATCATGTTTTGAAGAACTTTGCTAGATACTAAAAGACTGCAGAAAAACGGATTCTCAATCTTATTGATCAAAACTAGTTAAATATAAATTATTACAAAAAAAATTTTAAACTTCTTGTGAAAACCGTGAAGGGAGATTGGAAACAGTAAAAGAAAAAGTACATAACTATTGTCCCCAAAGTTAAGAAATATAATGTAAAATCGGATCCTACACAATTACAACAGAATCATAAATACTAAAATAGTTTTAATCCTGGTCGGGTAATGGCAGTAATCGGGTTGGGTTAGATGGAGTGATCGAGTTGGCAAATCACCTTGCATGCATGTACACCCTTAGTTATCTCTAGGTGAACTTGATACTAAGCCACATATTTCCAAAGTCCATATCCTTATGATACTTACTGGAAACTCAAGAAAGAATCAAGAAAACTGGACACTTGAAAAATTCTTACTAAAAGTAGAGATCGCAAAATGAAAGCATAACACTAACAAAAATTAAGGTTTTTCCCATAGTCACCAATACCCATTTGGGAGAGAATATCCTTTTTTCCTCAAATGACAAGAAAGTAGAAAAATGAGTTCTTTTGATCAAAACTAATTGTACCAAACATAAAAACAAACAAAAATGTGAGTGCATAAAAAGTCTAACCATCGTTAAAAAAGTAGTCGGGCCTATTTATTTTGTTTTCTAATATGGAAGTGACAAAAATATCTTAATTACTTTTGTTATTCATCTATAACTGAAATACTATTCTTTATCTATAACTACAATATAATTCTTCAATATACCCATATTAAAACATTAACACTTGTCACCAAAATAAATATTATTATAGTTATAATATGTTATTAATGTATCTTAACCAATAAATCAAATATAAATTTACCATAATAACAAACACACAAAAAATTGATGCAAGCACTGTAAAAAAGTTATCCACAATATTTACCGACATATAATCAAAAACACGTTTAATATCAAATTCTATATAACCAATAAAATAATTGATTATAAAAGAAAATTCTTTATACAAACAATTAATCACTTAGATGATTAATAATGTTTTACTTTTGTCCTAACAATTTTTAAAATCACGCTTTTGCTGTATCATATTTTCCATTTGCCACTTTGTCAAAGTTATAAGTTCAAGGTTTTAGGCATAAAACTAAGGATGTATTATGATTTTTGTGGTAGAATCAAACACAATAACTAAGTCGCTGTACATATAATTATAAGCAGTTGTACTCTATGAGATAAAATGCAAAGTCTATAAGAAAAATCACTGACATACAGAACTCAAAATCCAATAGAGATCACCAAATCCTATCCCAAAATAAATTGCGTCCATCCAACAAACCAATCTCAAAGCAATAAATTAAGTCCCTTTTTCTTGAGGCACGTAGTAGTCTGGACAGCAGAGTCTCAAACATTAGTCTAAGAAACTACGAAAGAGAAAAAGCACAGTAACATATATATATTGAATGATCAGGATACAAATCTATAGATTTAAGAAATTATCGAACAAAATTTTGAAATACAAGAATTAGCTCACCCGTATTGTGTATGAGGCTAGATGACTCTCTATTCTAAGAAAAACAAGAAATCACGTTACGTTGGATATTGGGCTCCATTCCTATATATGGAGAAAGGTTTAAATACTCTAGTTAATGTGTCTCACTTATTTAAGTGGACGTGAGTCTTATTAGGATTGGAAAAAGAGATACTACCATGAAAGAGAAGAGTAACTCTATTCTCGATTTTGTCAAATCAATCTCAGAAAAATATCAATTGCGCATTCGTTAACAGTTAGATCGAGCAGATTTTTGGACAACAAGTTTGCAACATTTAGGTCTTCGTTTTCAACGGTCGGATCAACGAGATGACGTCTGAAGAGGGAGAAATTGTGCTCATACAGTGGCAGGTTTTTGGGCATTTTTCTGCTTCTTGCTTTTTATTTGTAATAGTGTTTTCTTATTTTGGCTGGTTGTGGGCACAATTTGTGTTTCATTATTTTGGCTGGTTGTAGGCACAATTTGTACATCATTTGGATACTCTTTTATACCATTTATTTGATTATAGTGGAGCTATTTCTTTGGCCTTGACGACCCATGTTTTTTCTCCTTGCATTGAGGAATTTTCCACGTTAAAATATCGGTGTTTTTTATCCGCTTTTAGTTGATTGATTTGCTACCATATATTTACTGATGCTCATTATGGATTCTTGCAAGTCGGGAAAATTTTATATTCGCGGTGTATTATTTGTTATCACGTTTTTGTGTTTATTCCCCGTTAGAGTGGTATCAAAGCTCTTGATTAAAAGATTATTTAACTTGCTTGAAGGATGGAGGCAAATATGAATTAAAGATTGTATGCTTGAATGGTACTAATTACCATTTGTAAAAGGGCAAGATGAAATATTTGTTATTTGCGAAGAAAATACATCTTTTTATTTTTAGTTCTAAAATGTCGGATGATAAATCTACGGAAAACTGAAATTTGGAACATCAACAGTATGTAGAAGATAATGTTTATAATCATATTAGTAATGAGACAAATGCAAAACGTATGTGGGAGAAGATACAAACTTTGCTTGTCTCTAAATCAAGGAATAATAGATTATTCTTACTAAATAATTTCATAAGTTTAAAGTATAAGAAGAGAACGTCTATTTCAGACCATTTTAGTGAATTTCATGGACTCCTTTATCAAATGTCTAAAATGAGTATCAAGTTTGATGACGAGCTATTTGCATTTTCTTCACAAATAATAAATCTTTAATCAATCCCTTTCACAAATGATAATTAGTACCATTCAAACATACCATTTTTATATTCATATTTTCCTCCATCCTTCAAGCAAGTCAAATAACCTTTTAATCAAGAGCTCTGATATCACTTTAATAGAGAATAAACACAGAGTCTTGGGAGAAATTTCAGGTTTCTATAATGAGTTCATCCCTAATGATGTTGTTTCTTTCGAAACGGTTAAATGTGGTGTTTTGAATGAGGAGATGAGAAGGAAGACACATGGTTCTTCATCTAAATTTAAAATTCTTATCACTGAAAATAGGAGGGAAGTTAAAAAAAATAAAATAAAAGAACCAAAGAATGGTAGAGAAAATAGAAGAAGCAAGTCTAAATCTAGATACACAAATATTGAGTCTTTATCATCATAGAACATGACACATATAGAAGAATTATTTTTTGTGTAGAAAGAAGAATAAAGGCAAGAAGGGTAAACAGAAACAATAGAATTGTGAGGATGATAATGATGATGACCGTGTTACTATTATTACTACTAGTGATCTTGTTATTCTCCGTGACTAAAAGTAAATTAATTTGGTATCTGATGAGAGCATGTGGATAATTTATAATGGTGCTACACTACATGTTACACTGAGGAAGGAGTTCTTCACATCTTATACTTCAGATGACTTTGGAATTTTGAAGATGGATAATGATATATCTAAAATAATTGGTATTGGTGATGCATGTAACACCCTGATTTTCAAAGCGATGGTGTATTTTTTTTTTCAAAAGAAATTAAAATAAAACAGAGAAATAAATAAGGAAATACCTTTGGATAAATAATTGAGTCATTATAATTTACAAGCAGTGGAAAAGTTTCTCCAAATATGAATCCAAAGTATTTACACAACGACAAATGATACATGGAACTCATTCAAATAAGATGTCATACTGACAATATTAGTAAAGGTACAGTTTTCCAGTTCAAAATAACGTAATCCCAAAAAAACATATGTTCCCTCTATGATCATTCTTCAAAAAAAACTATAGCTATACACCCTGAGTGATCTCCACGCCCCCCGTGAGATCCTCCTAACATAGCTCCAATCAAGCATTCCCATCTATATTTCCATCCGTAGGGTACGAACCGGTAGGATCGTCCTAACTCTCATCTGAGGGCAAAGCCCAGATTTCCACAATAGTTGTAAAGGGTCACCAACCGAAATTAACAGTTAACACATAACATTTAAGTTTTTAAATGCACAAAATAACCTTTCAACTAAGCATGCACCTTAAAAGGATTTTCCATATGCTAAAAGTTCATATAATGCTTGCCAATTAAAAATGAAATCAAAATAAAGTTCTCAATCCATCAAGTAATACATAACTGACCAAGGCATTGATAAATCAATTGAGCAATCTGTTATCTGACTCAAAATAAGAATTTCTACTAAGCCAATCGATTTCCAAATCGATTTCCTGAAGGTTTTTAGTGAAATTTGAACTCTGGGCTTAATTCAATCGATTGGGCAATCAACTGAATGAATAGCTGAGCCCCTGACTTAATGCCAATCGATTTCCAAATCGATTTCTTGAAGGTTTTTAGTGAAATTTGAACTCTGGGCTTAATTCAATCGATTGGGCAATCGATTGGGCAATCAATTGAATGAATAGCTGAGCCCCTGACTTAATGCCAATCGATTTCCAAATCGATTTTGTCAGTTTTGCTGAATTCCTGTATGGCCAAATCGATTTCTTAAATGATTTTGAAAAACATATTATAAAATCGATTGGCAAATCGATTATGTCAAATTAGGGAAGTCCCTGTAACTCATCCAATCGATTGGGAAATCGATTTCCCTGCATATTCTTCCAAAAATACATAAACTAACTCAATCACATTCATACACAATTCCACGTCTTAACACTTAGCAATTCCCACACGATCACCACGACAAATTGAGTTTCGAAATGGTTTTGCAATCAAACATGCTATCACACAATTCCAAACAAAACATAACACTTAGCACTTATAACACAATCACTACAACATCATGAGCTTCAAAATAGTTTTGCAATCAAACATGCTATCACACAATTCTAAACAAAACCCTCCGCGAGAGGCGTAAATCCTAAACGTACAGTTTCTCACGAACGAACACGAGTGCAGTCTCTCATGGACAAACACAATTTTTTTTCGAGGTGCCACCTATCACGGGTCTGCACAATTTACAAAAAAGCGAAAACCATAAACGTACTGCCTATCACGGGCCCGTACTGTTTTTCGAGGTGCCACCTATCACGGGTCTGCACAATTTACAAAAAAGCGAAAACCATAAACGTACTGCCTATCACGGGCCCGTACTGTTTTTCGAGGTGCCACCTATCACGGGTCTGCACAATTTACAAAAAAGCGAAAACCATAAACGTACTGCCTATCACGGGCCCGTACTGTTTTTCGAGGTGCCACCTATCACGGGTCTGCACAATTTACAAAAAAGCGAAAACCATAAACGTACTGCCTATCACGGGCCCGTACTGTTTTTCGAGGTGCCACCTATCACGGGTCTGCACAATTTACAAAAAAGCGAAAACCATAAACGTACTGCCTATCACGGGCCCGTACTGTTTTTCGAGGTGCCACCTATCACGGGTCTGCACAATTTACAAAAAAGCGAAAACCATAAACGTACTGCCTATCACGGGCCCGTACCGTTTATCGAGGTGCCACCTATCACGGGTCTGCACAATTTACAAAAAAGCGAAAACCATAAACGTACTGCCTGTCACAGGCCCGTACCGTTTATCGAGGTGCCACCTATCACGGGTCTGCACGGTTTACAAAAACGTAAATCATAAATGTACTGCATATCACAGACCAAAGTACTATTTATCAAGGTGCCACCTATCACGGGTCTACACGATTTACAAAAATAATGAAAATGCATGAGCATATACTGACTCCATCCACGACAATCGTTAAGCAAATGCAGATATTAAAAGATTCCCCATTTTTAATACTCATTTAACTTAAACGATTTTCACAACAAATATTAAGTAAACAAGACATTAAGAGATTCCCCATTCTTAATACTCATTTAACTTAAACGATTTTCAAAACAAACATTAAGTAAACAAGACATTAAGAGATTCCCCATTCTTAATACTCATTTAACTTAAACGATTTTCAAAACAAACATTAAGTAAACAAGACATTAAGAGATTCCCCATTCTTAATACTCATTTAACTTAAACGATTTTCAAAACAAACATTAAGTAAACAAGACATTAAAAGATTCCCCATTCTTAATACTCATTTAACTTAAACGATTTTCAAAACAAACATTAAGTAAACAAGACATTAAAAGATTCCCCATTCTTAATACTCATTTAACTTAAACGATTTTCAAAACAAACATTAAGTAAACAAGACATTAAAAGATTCCCCATTCTTAATACTCATTTAACTTAAACGATTTTCAAAACAAACATTAAGTAAACAAGACATTAAAAGATTCCCCATTCTTAATACTCATTTAACTTAAACGATTTTCAAAACAAACATTAAGTAAACAAGACATTAAAAGATTCCCCATTCTTAATACTCATTTAACTTAAACGATTTTCAAAACAAACATTAAGTAAACAAGACATTAAAAGATTCCCCATTCTTTCACGAAACATTCATCAATATAACCAAAACCTAACTCTAAGATTTTACCCATAAAGCCTTAGATTCATTTTCCCCCAAAATCAACACTTCAACCCTAACAATTTCCTTTCCACACAACCACAAATAAGTCCCTAAATGCAAACTAGAAGTTTGGATGAAGCCCTTACCTTAACGTTAGCTTTAACGTGCGAACACGGTACCGCGAGTAATTCCGATAAAATCTCCGCTCGCAACGTTGCTTCCAAATTTAGTTCACTAGCACTGTAGCGTGGTAGTGAGCAATTTTCCCTTCTATCTCTTCGCGAAACGAAGCTTAGATCTAGATGAAACGGGGAGGTTTGTGTTTGACGGTTTTGAAATCCCTAACTCCGTTTTCGAATCCGAGAAGGAGGAAAGAGTTCGGAACTTGATCTTTCTCGCCCACTAGCCTTAGATTTCAATTCTCGAACTTAAAGGAAGCAAAGAAAGCAAAAAAATGAATAACAATGGAGGAAGGAGGGAGAAGGGTTCACGCGACAGAGGAAGAAGATGAATTTAGATTTCTTTCTTTCCTTCCCTTTTCCTTTCTTTCTTTTTCCTTCCTTTCTATTTCTTTTCTTTCTATTTTCTTCTCTTTTCCCTTCACACAAACATATATATATATATATATATATATATATATTAATTACTTTATCTCCAAATATCTAGATATTTATTAAAATTACCATTTCACCCATAAGGCATTAAATTCTTCGTAAAGAATTCACCGTACTTAATTTAATTTATTTATTGACGAGTAATTTTAATCGGGCATCAAGTATCTTTTTGGTCATATAAACTCCAAAATATTAATAACTTTGGCTAAAAGCCTCCGAGTTCAATACCAAAATACACTAAAATACATAAAATATACTTTAAAATTATGGATCTTACAATGCATGTTTGTAAACCAACATGGAAAAGCAATTATTGCTTAAAGAAATCAAACATGCTTCAGATGTTCGCTTCAATTTGATTTATGTGCATATGATTGATGAAAGTGATTTCAATAACCATTTTGCTTCTAGAAAGTAGAAACTCAGTAAAGGTACCTTGGTTATGGCTAAAGAAAAAAGCTTCAGTTACTAAAGATATTGTGAACGTCGTGGATATGGAATCATTTTTGTGTTATCGAAGGCTTAAATGATTAAATTTTTTAGCCAAAAAGGACAAGCTTCTGAGATTTAAGAATGTAGATTTGAAAAATGTTCTCATGGAATAATTGGTAAACAAACTAGAGCATCCTTCAAAAGACGTCCTCCCTTTAGAAAGTCAGAGTTACGTTAGTTGGTGCATTCTGACGTTTCTGAGGTAAAATCTTTTAAGGTGCATTTTATTTTATTACGTTTATTAATAAATGTTCCAGAAAAATATTATGAAAACTGTGAATAAGTTATGCAAGAAAATTCAATGAAATTATTAAATGTATTTTGAGCCAATGGTAAATGATGAACAAAGTATAAAAAAACTCACATCTCTAAGAACTTCTGATTATTCTCAGGGACTTCATTAATATTGAAAACATACCAAATAGAACATTACTTGAAATTGATCATTTATGTAATAAAATATCTTCACTTAATGGCTTCGCAATTTGGATATATAGACCTCTTAGACTGATATACACGACTTTGAGTTATTTGACATATCAACAATTATAAATAAAAAAATGGAACCAAGAGCTCGACTTACCTTTATTTCAAAAAATTGTTAATGTGTTTCTAATTTATTTAAGTAAATAATCATATGGAACATAATTAGACATCATTGATTCATCAAATTATAAAGGAATCAAGAACAAATAAGAGGAAGATAGAACCAGAAGAAATCGCATTCAACAAATTTTTCCTGCAACACAAGCAAAAATAAAATAAAATAAAAACCATTGAGAATTTGTGTAAATATTAAAAGGAAAAGATTTCATTCAATTAGGCACCCTTGATTCCTCATAATATAGAGGAATCATTTGTCACTACAAATGACTAAAATACCCATATTAACATTAAATAATGAAATAAAAATAACTATTAAGTATTTGCCACCAAATTTAAATTGAGACTTGCTACTACAAAGAATTTAATTGTTTCAACAGAGTAAACTGCATAAAAGCCTAAAAAAATAACGCAAAATAATTCAGTGACAATATTAGATTTATTTTAAACCAATGAAGCCCATGATGAAAAGAGTATTACAAAACTCATATGCCTAGGAACTTCAGGCAATACATTACTTGAAACCATGAGTTAAAAACTGATTATCATGTATCTAGTTTGGCACAACATCTCTACAAACACCTTACAAACATCAGAAGTCCAGCCTACTGCAACATTTAAACCATAAACATAACCAAATGAAGAAAGTTATTCAAATCACTGACGCAAAAACGGAATTGAAAGAATAGTGAATTAAAATCTAAATAATAGCCGCAGATTGAACCAGCAAGAACCAAATCAACACCAAAATCAAGAAACCAAAATCAACAACATGAAAAAAATAAGAATACAAAACAAGAAGATCAAACCAACGAAAGATAGAACTGGAAGGAATTGAACCTGCAACAATAAAGAAGAAAAATATGCTTCGCCACACTGCAGAAAAACAGGTTCATAAATCAATTTATATGTAAACACAAAATAAAAATAATAAACGAATAACTCATTGAAAAAAGAGGTTGATAATCTTATCGGCTAATCTTTCGTAAAGGAACGAGAAGTGTGGATGCCGCAATTAACGCCTAGGAAATATATGAACGGTCATGATGACATTATTGTACAAAGCAGAAAGGAACTCATCTCCAATTTCTCTACATCCGAGGGTGAACTAAAAAGGTGTAGTGTGATTGAGAAAAAAGGAAATTGATACTTCACATCAAACCTATGTAACACCAAAATGTTACATGTACAGAAGAAATATGATTTGACAAATAGATACACAAAAAACCAAGAAAAGAAAAAAGACAGGCTCACCAAGTCGTCACAATTTTTCGAAAACTGTGTAAACTTTTGCACTGTCAGAATACAAATTGAAAACCCAAACGTGGAGCAAACATTTGTATGAAAAAAGTAGTATTAACGGTAAGACAACCTCTAAAGATCAACTTTTCAATTATAACCACTAACTGTTACCACACCAAAAGACTTATATTACCTGAAACAGTGAAAATCATAATAGAGTAAAGAAACCAGAAAATAATCAAAATACAAAACATTAAAGATCAAACAAGAAGAAGATAAAATCAAAAGGAATTGTGTTTCACATATTACCTACCCTGCAACATCAAAAGAGAAATAACAATTACAAATAAATGCTCTCAGAATCAATAAGGAAATACTTAAACAATAAGATAATTCTAGAGATCACTCAATCAAAACTTAAGGCTCGACACTTCGAAGAATGTTATCGTTTTGACAAACCACACTGCAGAAAAATAAGTTCACAATTCATTTGTATGTTTTGTGATCAAAGTTCGAAAATAATAATGACTCAATGAAGAAATTTGATTTATCTAGGGCTTTCCCTTTCTTACCCATTCAACAAGTCTCAACGTTCTAGATATCTAAATTTCAATTCGCTGCAAAACAGATAAAAGCATGTATTAAATTATCCTTAAAATAGATGTACATGCACTTCAGAACCTCTCTTAAAACTCTCAGTTCGAAACACAGAACTCGGCATCGCCACAATACATTATCATATGACACCCTATTCAAGAATTCAAGAATAAACGCATTAAAGGAGAAAATGACCCATTAAATCCAAAGCCATGTCCACAACATCTTCCACATCCCATGGTACATTCATAGGCTCTTTCCATAGCAAAATCAAGTCCTTGATAATTCTGCCATGCTTTTACTGTCTACATCCCCCTGTGACACCCACACATAGCTCTCAAAAAATCGAGAAAACAAGTCTTCAAAAGACAAAGAAATATGAAAATTACATAGTCAAAGTAGAGATCACCAAATGAAAGAACGACAACTGTGAGGACACAACCAATTGTAGATTCCAGAGCTCATATGCATAATAAGGCTTTACCCCAATACCAGAAGGAGTTCATGTACCAATTGTAGATTCTAGTGCTCCAATGCAAAATTAGACTTTACCCTATACCAGAAGGAGTTCTGTACAACTAGAGATAATACAATTATTTTTAACCGTACTCCTACGTATCACAATTGACAACAAAGTAGAAAAAAACAAATAACAAAGGTAGTGGCAAATCATCAGAACAAAAAAAAATACCAAACCAAGTTATCCTTACTTCCACATCCTCGATGAGTGAAAAGGTACACTCAATAATCTTGTATGCTGCAATACTCTAGAATCTTGCTGAAACAACAACACAAAAAAACCAAAACCGCATGGCACTCCATCAAAGGGCAAATATCCGAAAACAATAAGATATTAGATATGTAAGTACAAAATGACCGTTTTTATCCTAAGGGTATGTGAAAACTGAACATATTCCTGCCACGGGTTCCATAGCCAACTACACAATCATAGGTTATCTCCCATTTGATACTTTTTTTCTCGAAAACTGTGTAAACTTTTGCACTATCAGAATACAGATTGAAAACCCAAACGTGGAGCAAACATCTGTATGAAAAAAGTAGTATTAACGGTAAGACAACCTCTAAAGATCAACTTTTCAATTATAACCACTATCTGTTACCACACCAAATGACTTATCTTACCTGAATCAGTGAAAATCATAATAGAGTAAAGAAACCAGAAAATAATCAAAATACAAAACATTAAAGAATCAAACAAGAAGAAGATAAAACCAAAAGCAATTGTGTTTCACATATATGACACAACCTGCAAAAGATTGTGAATCATTGGAACAAATTCCCATTGAACTTGCAAGATCAGTACTCCATATGAAATGATACAATTTTGGCTTTTTCCTTCTACAGATGATTCCTTGGGCCACTGTAACAAAGAAGATATCTTTTTAAGAGTATCATCGTGAATCACAAATAGCGACAAAAACAACTAATGAGTAAAAGAAGATAACATAAACCTCTCCCAACAAAGTTGTCCCCAGCAAACAGATAATCAAAATAAGCAGCACATATGACGTAACCAAAATCCCTCATCTTAGGAAGAGCAAAGAGTTATTCCAGAATCTTGTATACTACAGAAAAAATTCATATACTCAAAAGTCCAAAGAACAGCTAATTAAAATGACTAGACAACAAAAGTCGGAAGCAAACATTTGAGTAGCGATCACCAAATTGAGAACAAGAGACTTCTGTGGTACAACAAACCCATGTAACGCTTACCTTGTGAGTATCAGATGATACATAAACAGAAAGGTTACTGTGACAAGTAGTTGGTAACAAATAGCATTATTCTCCAAACCAAGTCGCCAATTAGATAGGCTCAGCAATCTGTCCCAGTCTCTCCGAAACCACCAACCTCAAGCCGAAACTTTCACACTGTTAGATCAAATGTAAGAAAAAAGTAGTATTGATTGATAAGGGTAAAAAAACCCTTGGCCAAAATTTTCAATTATAACATCCATGAGGAAATCATAAAGGAGTAAATCAAGAACACTAGCAATAAAACTCCGTAGATGATATGAAAATATTTAACAATCCAAGAAGAATGTACAAAAGTAAACCTGAGGCTTGATACGACACAAAACGTTATTATACTTCAAAAGAGCCTACACTGCAGAAAACAGGTTCGTGTTTCAATTCACATGTATGGAGATCAAAACATTCAAAGCTATAATAGGAAAATAACACAATTCAATGAAGAAATTAAATTCAGTAAATTAAACCAGGGGTGATGAATGATGACCATGTCTTGCAAAACGTCTAAAAATAGAAAACTCGCATCAGAACTCCCAACGAACTCAAAAATAGCAGCAGATCATGCAAATAAGAACAACAAACTCAATGAAAGACACCAGCAAGAAATAATCAAACGAAAATAATTTACTTAAAGAAAAAATGTTTCAAAATTATTTTACTAGGGTTCACCAAACAAAACTCGA
The DNA here is from genome assembly GCF_000331145.2 of Cicer arietinum. Classification (NCBI taxonomy): domain Eukaryota; kingdom Viridiplantae; phylum Streptophyta; class Magnoliopsida; order Fabales; family Fabaceae; genus Cicer; species Cicer arietinum. The sequence goes on along the minus strand of NC_021162.2, from coordinate 43,020,263 downwards.
GCAACCATTCTTTGCTATGAATATGAAGAATGTTATTATTTCGACAAATCATACTGCAGAAAAACAGGTTCGCAATACTATTCGTAATTCGTATGTCTTGCAATGAAAGCAAGAAAATAAAAATAAAAATAAAAGTAAAAGAACAACTTATTGAAGAAACTTGATTTGTCTATCTGGATGCGTTCTCCGTTCTATAATCCTTTGTACTCAAACTTCAAATCGCTGCAAAACAAAGTTCATATCTCAATTCCACATTTACGGCGATGAAAGCCAGAGCCAAATCAAATCTCAGAATCAAGAAAAGAGAAAATAATCAAACTGTAATACGTGAAAGATCATACAAAAGCAAGATAGAAACAAAAGGAATAACATGTTCATAGATTAACTATCCTGCAACACGTTAAAGTAAAAAACAAATCAACCAAAGAACACTTTCAGAATTGATAGATAGAAAATTATTGAAAACGAAAAGAATTTACTAGAGATCACCAAATCAAACATCAAGCCACACTCCGTGTAGAACGTTATTAGTTTTGCCAAATCGCGCTGCAGAAAAATATGCTTAAATTTTCTTCTTTTTTCTTCTGATCAAAGCCAGAAATTAAAAATGAAGAGCGACTAATTTAAGAAATTTGATTATTATATCTGGAGCAGTTCTCCGTCTTATCCATTCTATTGAGAATCACAATTGTCTTCCTTTTTAAGAGCATACCTTGATTATTCTTATGTATCACAATTGACATCGACGTAAAAGAAGAGTTAGAAGAGCAAACAAACAAAAATCTAACAACTCAATAATAGCCGCATATGTAATTAAAATAAGAACAGCAAACTCCGAATAAAACCTCAATCGGGAAACCAAAATAACCAAGAAGAAAAGAGTGAGAATAGAAAATATCAACTAGTAAGATAGAACCAGATGGAATTGTGTGTTTCACTTCACACATTACCTCCCCTGCAAAATCAAAAAGGGAATAACAATTAGAAATAAATGCTCTGATAATCAATTAGGAAATATTGAAACAAAAAGATAATACTAGAGATCACCCAATCAAAACTCAAGGCTCAATGCTTCGAAGAAGGTTATCATATTGACAAACCACACTGCAGAAATATAAGTTCACAATTCAATTGAATATTTTGCAATCAACATCGAGAAATAACAATAATAAAGACTCAGTGAAGAAATTTGATTTATCTAGGGCTTTCCCTTACTAATCCGTCCAACAAGTCTCAACGTTCTAGATATCTAGACCTCAACTCACTGCAAAACACATAAATGCATGTCTTAAATTATCCTTGAAAAAGATGTACATGCACTTCATAACCTCTCTTACAACTCTCAGTAAAAAAAACACAAAAATTAACATTGCCACAATACAATATCATATGCTACCCTCATTCTAGAATTCCAGAATAAACACATTCATGGAGAAAAATGACCCATTAAATCCAAAGGGATGTTGATAGAGCAGAGATAAGATTGAATTAGATGAAAAGAATTATTGTATTAATTGATAAGAAAACAGAAAATGATTCCAGAGCTAATGCTCCTCAGTTAGAGAAAACAATTCTCTTACTGCCCAACCTCTAAGGTGTAACTGAAAAATGAAATAAAAACCATCCAGCTATCTCTGGACACACTCCCCTTTATTAGTGGAATATTAATTCCTATTTATTAGTGGAATATTAACTCCCTATGCCAGCTAGGCAATCATTATTTTTCTGCATCCCCTTTCTTATTCTTTCTCACATATACTTGCCATTGCTTAGGCCCCACCTCATCTCTATTTACTAAGAGATCCCCCTCATCACTTGTGGGGCCCAGCCCATTCCTATCATCACCCCCACCTTCAACAGTAGCCTTGTCCTCAAGGCGCAAATCAGGGAATTGACTCTTCAGCAGCAGTTCCTCTTCCCAGGTAGCATCTCCGACATCCATGCCTTCCCATTGAATCAACCATTCTCGCTTATGCTGCCCACCATCAAACTTATCCCTCCATGACAAAACCTTAGCAGGAATAATATCCCCAGTGTCAGACTCCAAACTGCTAGGTAATTGAGTTGTAGCAGTATAATTGCCTACAGCTTTCTTCAATAGAGAAACATGAAAAGTAGGATGTATTTTAGATGTTGCTGGTAACTGTAGCTTGTAAGCAACCTGCCCTATCTTCTTAATGACTTGATAAGGACCAAAAAATCTGGGAGCCAATTTTTGATGAATTCTATGCACCACCGATTGCTGTCGATGGGGACGTAATTTGAGGAAAACCCAATCACCAATCTCAAATTGAACTGCCTTGCGTTTTTTATCAGCTTGGTATTTCATGTACTCTTGAGCTTTGAGTAAATTAGCTTTCAATTGACGCAAAGCTTCATCCCTGTCTCTTAACTCCTGGGCTACAGCTTCTACTCTGGTTTCTCCCTCCAAAAAATGCACCAATACTGGAGGTCTCCTGCCATACACCACCTCAAAAGGGGTAAACCCTGTGGAAACATGGAATGTGGTATTGTACCATAGTTCTGCCCAAGGAATCCAATGTGCCCATGACTTAGGTTGATCTGCAATAAAACAACGTAGATAGGCCTCTAAACAGCGATTAATCACTTCTGTTTGGCCATCAGTTTGGGGATGGTATGCCGAAGACATTTTAAGCACCGTACCTACTAGCTTGAACAACTCTTTCCAAAAAATACTCACAAACAAGGGATCACGATCACTAAGAATTGACTCCGGAATTCCATGCAGTCTAACCACCTCCTTCACAAAAATAGCAGCAATGGAGCGAGCAGTAAATGGATGTTTAAGAGGAATGAAATGACTATACTTGGAGAGACGATCCACCACCACCAAAATAGCTTCAAATCCATTACTTTTGGGCAAACAAGTAATGAAATCCATAGATATCTCACTCCACACCAAAACTGGAATAGGTAGCGGCTGTAGTAACCCACTAGGCGTAGTCGCGGCATATTTTTGACGTTGACAAGTGTCACAAGCTTTCACAAAATCTTGCACCCTTTTCATCATCCCTTGCCAATATAAAGTGCCTGCCATTCTCCTATAAGTGCGTAGGTAGCCGGAGTGACCCCCACTAGGGGAAGAATGAAAATCCTTAAGTAGATCTTCAATAAGTGGTGAGTTAGCCGGTATAACTAACCTATTTTTGTAGAATAAGATGCCACCTTTTAAGGAAAACCCAGGTTTGGCAGTAACATCCTTTTGAATAGCCTCCACAATGCTTTTAAGCCAGGGATCCTTCGATACCTCTTGTTGCAATTGGCTGCTCTGCTGCCAAATAGGATAGGATTTAAGAGCATGAATTTCAGCATCCTCATGTTGTCTAGATAAAGCATCAGCCACCTTATTTTCCACTCCCACCTTATACACCACCTCAAAGTCAAAACCCAACAACTTAGCCATCCATTCCTGTTGATTTACTGTGGTAATGCGTTGCTGTAACAAGTGTTTTAGGCTCTTTTGATCAGAATAAACCACAAACCGCCTTCCTAACAAATAATGTCTCCAATGTTGAATAGCTAACACCAAAGCCATTAACTCCTTATCATAGGCCGATTTAGATAGCCTAGATGATTCAAAAGCCTTGCTAAAATACGCAATGGGATGTTTAGATTGCAACAACACAGCACCAACCCCTTTTCCAGAGGCATCACATTCAATTTCAAAAGGGAATTTGAAATTAGGCATAGCTAAAACTGGGGCAGTTGTAACAGCTACTTTTAATTTCTCAAAAGCTTCGGCAGCCGCAACATTCCATCTAAAACCATCCTTCTTTGTCAACTCGGTCAAGGGTTTAGCAATATTCCCATAGTTAGCTATAAATTTTCTATAGTAACCTGTTAATCCCAAAAAACCCCTCACCCCCTTGACGTTCTTAGGGACTGGCCATTGTAACACACTGCTAACCTTGGCAGGATCCACAGCAACCCCTGCTTTGGAAATGACATGACCCAAGTATTCAACTTGGTGTTTACCAAAAGCACACTTCTTTCCGTTAGCCACAAACTGATGTTGTTTCAAAATGTTTAGAACCATCTCCAAGTGCTGCAAATGAGCAGTCCAACTATCGCTGTACACTAGTATGTCATCAAAAAAAACCAATACAAACTTCCTTAAAAAAGGCTTAAAAATATCATTCATCACTGATTGAAAGGTTGCAGGGGCATTGGTAAGGCCAAATGGCATCACCATAAACTCATAGTGACCCTCATGAGTACGAAATGCAGTTTTATGAATATCCTCTTCCTTCATACGAATTTGATGATAACCAGATTTAAGATCAATCTTAGAGAAATAACCCGAGCCATGTAACTCATCTAACAATTCATCTACCACAGGGATAGGATACTTATCTTGAATTGTAACCTTGTTAAGTGCACGGTAATCTACACACATGCGCCAAGATTGATCCTTCTTCTTGACCAAAATAACGGGGCTAGAGAAAGCACTAGTGCTGTTTCGAATCACCCCCTGCTGCATAAGGATCTGAATCTGTTTTTCAATTTCATCCTTGTGTAAATGAGGATATTTGTAAGGCCTCACACTTACCGGACCAGCACCCTGCAGAAGTTCAATGGAATGGCTAATGTTTCTTGTAGGAGGAAGACCCTGGATTTCTTTAAATACAATAGCAAACTGATCTAACAACTTTTGCAACTCCTTAGTCTGTTGATCTGAGACACGAGGCACTTGTGAACCTACCACCTCCATCAAGGTAGGCCATTCGCAGTCTGTTATCAGCCGGGAAGAAGTGATGATGCTTTGGAAAGTAGCCATCTTCTCATCTAAGGCTTGGCCAAGGAGTTTCACCATACTGCCCTTATGGTTGAACACCATAGACATTTCTTTCCAATCCATGGTCACCTTCCCCAAAGTTTCCAGCCAAACAACTCCCAAAATCAGATCCACACCCCCTAACTCCAACACATAAGCATCAAAACAAATCTGCACCGTTCCCACATCCATCTGAATTCCCTTACACCTACCCATAGTTAGGACACGATGACCATCTCCTAACTTGACGCCCAAGGGAGTAGAAGGTACCATAGGCAGCCCTAGAGCTTCAACCACCTTAGGAGATATGAAATTATGCGTGGCTCCACTGTCAATAAGAACCAAAATAGGCGCACCTTGCAAACAGCCCTCTATTTTCATTGTTCGAACCTGGTTTGGAGTGGTGGATACACCGAAAACTCCCATCCCTTTACATTCTAACTCCTCTTGTGCAATCTCTTCTTCCGACTTGGCCTCCAGCACCACAATCTCTCCTTCATCGTTGACCACTTCATCGTCCCCCAAGATAATCAATCGTAACTGCTTCGTTGCGCATTGATGGAGGGGATCCCATCGTTCATTGCAACGAAAACAGAGTCCCTTCGCGCGACGCTCATTAACCTCTGCGCTTGGTAAATGGCGAACGCCGCGTGAGTGACGGCGTGAAACGTCACTAGAGTTAAGACGTGAAGGAGGAGTAGAATTGGGAGGAGGACCCAGCCCGGTACGCATTTTACCCACATTGTTACTAGTCTGGTTAGGGTTTGCAAATCTGTTCCCTTCCCCTTCGCGATTGGCCCAATTAGGTTTTTGAAATCGGGCCCAAGAACCTTGACCCGGTTTGTAGCCAATTGCATCGCTAAGTAACGATTACGAGGCCTGAAGGTACGCACACGAGAACGAATGTCATGACGTAAACCACCAATGAAATAACCAAGAAACTGTTGTTCTGGTAAACGGCCACACTGTGAAGAATACAATTCGAATTCAGCAATGTAATCCTCAACAGATCCAGATTGTTTTAATTCCTTTAATTCTTCAAAGGGGTTCTCCAAACGACCACCACCAAAACGAACGATCAACGCCTCCGTCAAACTCTCCCAAGACAGATCCTCCGTAGAATCGTGCCATAAATTGAACCAATGAATCGTAGGACCTTCCATACTGAGCTTCGTCAATTGAATTCTCACGTCTGCCGAAATGCGTTGTACGTCGAAATACGTTTCTGCTCGAGTGATCCAAGCCACTGGATCATCACCGGTAAACGCCGGCAATTCCACCTTCTTCGCAGCTAAACGGAACTCATCTAACGGCGAGGGAACCGCTGTAATATTGTCTTGAACCGCCGTCAAAGCCCTCTGAATTTCAGAACCAATGAAGTCACGTAAAGACTCAATGCTGTCCTCCACACGTCCCAAACGCTCCTCCACTCCGGTGATTCTTGCGTCCATTCTGGTTTGCATGAACGTAGCAGGTCGGACCAATTGATAGAGCAGAGATAAGATTGAATTAGATGAAAAGAATTATTGTATTAATTGATAAGAAAACAGAAAATGATTCCAGAGCTAATGCTCCTCAGTTAGAGAAAACAATTCTCTTACTGCCCAACCTCTAAGGTGTAACTGAAAAATGAAATAAAAACCATCCAGCTATCTCTGGACACACTCCCCTTTATTAGTGGAATATTAATTCCTATTTATTAGTGGAATATTAACTCCCTATGCCAGCTAGGCAATCATTATTTTTCTGCATCCCCTTTCTTATTCTTTCTCACATATACTTGCCATTGCTTAGGCCCCACCTCATCTCTATTTACTAAGAGATCCCCCTCATCACTTGTGGGGCCCAGCCCATTCCTATCAGATGTCCTTGATTATGTCCACAACAGCTTCCACATCCCATGGCACATGCATTGGCTCACCCACACATAGCTCTCAAAAGATCGAGAAAACAAGTCTTCAAAAGACAAAGAAACATGAAAATTACATCGTCAAAGTAGAGATCACCAAATCAAAGAACGACAATTGTGAGAATGTAGGACACAAACAAGTGTAGATTCCAGAGTTCCTATGCAAAATTAGGCTTTACCACTATACAAGAAGGAGTGCATGCACCAATTGTAGATTCCAGTGCTCCAATGCAAAATTAGACTTTACCCCTATACCAGAAGGAATTCATGTACAACTAGAGATATACTATTATTCTTAACCTCACTTCTAAGTATCACAATTTACAAGAAAATAGAAAAAAATATAACAAACGTAGCATTAAACCAACATAATAAAAAAATGCCAAACCATGTTATCCCTCATTCCACATCCTTGGTGAAGGAAAAGGTACACTCGAGAATCTTGTATGCTTCAATACTCTAGAATCTTGCCGAAACAGCAACACAGAAATCCAAAACCAGCAGGGCACTCCATCAAAGGACAGATATCCCAAAACAATAAGATATTAGATATTTAAGTACAAAATGACTGTTTTTATCCTAAGGGTGTGTTAGAATTGAACCTTTTCCTGCCACGAGTTCCACAGCAAACTACACAATCATAGACTATCTCCCCTGTAACTTCCACATAGAAAACTCAAAGGAACCAACAAAAGTTATGTTGAGTATCAAACAAAAAATGAAATATGAAGTTTCTTAGTAGAGATGATCGAATTAAAACCTAGCAACACCTAAAAGTATACGACACAGCCTGCAAGAGCTTATGAATCATTGGAACAAATTTCTATCCAACTTGCAAGATCGTGTAATCCATATGAAATGACACAATTTTGGCTTCTTCTTACTACAGATGAGTCCTTGGGCCACTGTAACAAAGAGGATATCTTTTTAGGAGTATCATCGTAAATCACAAATAACCACAAAAACAACTAATTAGTAAAAGATGATAACAGAAACCTCTCCCAACAAAGTTGTCCCAGGCCCCAGCAAACAGATAATCAGAATGATTACGCTGTGACAAATAGCATAATTCTTCAAACCAAGTTATTAGATAGGCTCACCAAACTGTCCCGGTTTTCTCCAAAACCACCAACACCAAGCCGAAACTTTCACAAGTGAAAATCATAAAGGAGTAAATCAAGAACACTAGCAATAAAAACACAGATGAAATGAAAATAATTGACCATCCAAGAAGCTAAGGCTTGATACTACACAAAACGTTGATTTACTTCAAAACACCCTACACTGCAGAGAACAGGTTTAATGGAGATCAAAACATTCAAAGCCATAATTGGAAATAACAAAATTCAGTGAAGAAATTAAATTCAGCAAATTCAACCAGGGGTGACGATTGATGACCATGTCTTGCAAAACGTATAAAAAACAGAACTCACATCAGAACTCCCAACGAACTCAAAATTAGCAGCTGATCATGCAAATAAGAACAACAAACTCAATGAAAGAAACCAGCAAGAACAAAATCAAGAACCTATATGATAAAGAATAAGAGAATACGAATACAAAACATCAAGATCAAACACGAGGAAGATAGAACCAAGAAGGAATCGTCTCTCCTACAACACCAAACACGAACAAAATCAAAAATGAAAACAGAAATATTTAAATGACAATAATTTACTTAAAGAAAATATGCTCTCAGAATATAAAAAGAAATATTGAAACGAATAACAGTTGGAATTGGTCATTCCATAACTAGATTGCGTTAACCTATTAATAGTTGTTTTATAATGGAATTTGGTAAGCCAAATGTGGTCCTAATTTTTTTTATTTAATTGATTAATTAAGAACACAAAATCCCTGATTGAAACAAGGAAAACAACTTCATTACTGGGTACAAGAAATCAAGAACAAGTTAACAAAAATAGGAAGACAGAACTAGAAGGACATTCATATTCTTGGAAGTAGTAAAAAAGAGCACAATTGTCCACAGCTAAGAAATATTATCCAAAATCGATGTACTACACAATGTAATGCAGATTCATGAATACTAAATAATTTCTAGTTTAATACATAAACACAATCGAATACCATATATATAAGAGAAAAAATAATTGGTTTTATAAAAAGGATGAGCATGGCGTTAACCACAACCAGCCACGAGTTTGCACGACACACCAAACACGCATAGTTTATCTCCATGTGACATGCACTGAAAACACAAAGGAAGTGCAAATGGTAGATGAATGATGAACAAGACTATCTCCCTGAATAAGTCATGCAACACGATTCAATGACAAGATTAGATTTATTTTGAGCCAATGATGAATGATGAACAAAGTATAAAAGAACTCACATGTCTAAGAACTTCTGATTATTCTCTAGGACTTCATTAATATTGGACATGCACTGAAAACACAAAGGAAGTGCAAATGGTAGATGAATGATGAACAAGACTATCTCCCTGAATAAGTCATGCAACACGATTCAATGACAAGATTAGATTTATTTTGAGCCAATGATGAATGATGAACAAAGTATAAAAGAACTCACATGTCTAAGAACTTCTGATTATTCTCTGGGACTTCATTAATATTGGAAACATACCAAACAAAACATTACTTAGAATTGATCATTTATCTAATTGAATGTCTTCACCTAATGGCTTCGCAATTTGGATATTTAGACCTCTGAGACTGATATATACGACTTTGAGTTATGTGGCATGTCATTGATTAAAAAACAATGTGGAACCAAGAGCTCGACGTATCAGTTATTTCAAAAAATAGTTAATGGAATTTGGTAAGACAAATGTGTTTCTAATCTATTTAAGTAAATAATCATGTGGAACACAATTAGGCACCCTTGATTTGTCATAATATAAAGGAATCATTAGTCACTACAAAGAACTAAAATACACATTTTTAGATGAAATAATGAAACAAAATAATTTATTTAGTGTCACAAAACTTCAATTGAGGCTTGATACTACAAGTGCCATATATCATCAGACTTATCCGTGCCATATATATTATTTTAAGACAAAACTTAATATACTCAGCCACTAGTTATCTCTAAGTGAACATGATACTAAGCCACATATTTCCACAGTCCATATCCATATCATACTTACAAGGAACTCAAGAAAGAATCAAGAAAACTTGATCAACCAATGAAATAGACACGTGAAGAATTTATACTAAAAGTAGAGATCGCAAAATGAAAGCATAACACCAACAAAAGTAAAGGTTTCCCCTAGTCACCAATACCCATTTGGGAGGGAAGATCCTTTTTTCCTCAAATGACAAAAAACTAGAAAAATGGGTTCAAAATCCTTTTGATCAAAACTAATTAAATATAAATTATAACAAATTAAACTTCAAACTTTTTGGGGAAACCATGATGAAAAAAAAAGAGAATATCAGTGTTGAAGGACATTCATATTCTTGGAAATAGTAAAAGAAATATATAGGATTCATGAATAGTAAAGCATTTCTAGTCTACTACATAAACACAAACAAATACCATATATATAAAAGAAAACATAATTGATTTTTTCAAAAGGTTGAGCATGGTGTTAACCACAACCTGCCATGAGTTCCACGACACACCAAATACGCATAGTTTATCTCCATGTGACATGCATAGAAAACCTCCATGTGACATGCACAGAAAACGTAAAGGAAGTGCAAAAGGTAGATGAATGATGGATGAACAAGACTATCTCCCTGAATAAGTCATGCAAAACAATTCAATGACAATATTGGATTTATTTTGAGCCAACAATGAATGATGAACAAAGTATAAAAAAACTCACATGTCTAAGAACTTCTGATTATTCTCTAGGACTTTATTAATATTGGAAACATACCAAACAAAACATTACTTGGAATTGATCATTTATGTAATAGAATGTCTTCACCTTATGGCTTCGTAATTTGGATATATAGACCTCTCAGACTGATATATACGACTTTGAGTTATTTGGCATATCAAAGATTACAAAAAAAAAAAAAAAAGTGGAACCAAGAGCTCGACTTATCAGTTGTTTCAAAAAATAGTTAATGGAATTTGGTAAGACAAATGTGTTTCTAATTTATTAAGTAAATAATCATGTGGAACACAATTAGGCATCCTTGATTCATCATAATATAAAGGAATCAAGAACAAACAAGATGAAGAAAGAACCAGAAGGAATCACGTTCAACAAATTTTTCCTACAACACTAGCAAAAATAAAATACAAAACAAAAAACAAAAACACAAAATCTGTGTAAATATTGAAAGAAAAAGATTTCATTCAATTAGACACCCTTGATTCGTCATAATATAGAGGAATCATCAGTCACTACAAAGAACTAAAATACACATATTCACATTAAATAATGAAATAAAAATAACTTATTAATTAATTGTCATCAAATTTAAATTGAGCCTTGAGACTACAAAGAATTTAATTGTTTCAACAGAGTAACTGCATAAAAGCCTCAAAAAGTATCGCAAAATGATTCAATGACAATATTAGATTTATTTAGAACCAATGAAGCCAATGATGAAAAAAGTATTACAAAACTCACATGTCTAGGAACTTCAGGCAATACATTACTTGGAATTGATCGTTAGCATAAATAGACTACCTTCAACTAATGCTTGCGCAAACTGAATATTTTGACCTCTCATGACTGGTTATTCTAGTAAAGCAATGATAACATTTAACAAATGTGTTATTTGGCATCATGATTCAAATAAAAGTGAAACCAAAAGCTCGATTTACTAGTTGTTTGAGAAAATAGTTAATGGAATTTGGTAAGACATAAGTAAGGAATACAATTTCATTATTGGATTCAAGAAAACAAGAACAAACAAGAGGAAGATAGAACCAGAAGGAATCACGTTCAACAAATTCTTCCTGCAACATAAGCAAAAATAAAATACAAAACAAACAAAAAAACCACTAAAAGTTTGTGTAAATATTGAAAGAAAAAAATTTCATTCAATTAGACACCCTTGATTCATCGTAACATAGAGGAATCATTAGTCACTACACAGAACTAAAATACACATATTCACATTAAAGAATGAAATAAAAATAACTTATTAAGTAATTGTCACCAAATTTAAATTGAGTCTTGAGACTACAAAGAATTTAATTGTTTCAACAGAGTAAACGGCATAAAAGCCTCAAAAAGTATCGCAAAATGATTCAATGATAATATTAGATTTATTTAGAACCAATGAAGCCAATGATGAAAAAAGTATTACAAAACTCACATGTCTAGGAACTTCAGGCAATACATTACTTGGAATTGATCATTTGCGTAAATAACTGCCTTCAACTAATGCTTGCGCAAACTGAATATTTGGATCTCTCATGACTGGTTATTCTAGTACAGAAATAATAACATTTAACAAATGTATTATTTGGCATCATGATTCAAATAAAGTGGAACCAAGAGCTCGATTTACTAGTTGTTTGAGAAAATAGTTAATGGAATTTGATAACACGTAAGTAAGAAATACAATTTCATTATCGGGTTCAAGAAAACAAGAACAAACAAGAGGAAAATAGAACCAGAAGGATTCACGTTCAACAAATCTTCCTGCAACACAAGCAAAAATAAAATACAAAACAAAAAAAACCATTGAAAATCTGTGTAAATATTAAAAGAAAAATATTTCATTCGAGATAAACAGACCAAATGTCAAAGCATCATATTTTGAAGAACTTTGCTGGACACTACAAGACTGTCAAAAAATAGATTCACAAAACAAATTAAACGCTAAACTGCGAGACAGTGAAGTGTACCCTCAAAAGAATAAAAAAAAATTAGTATTTCTTTTTAACTTTGTTTTTTACATTACTACTGAATAGACGTATTCTACATTACTACTGAATAGACATATGAACACCTTGCATCAGCATTCATTTAAAAATCAATTATTATAATTAAGTCATATAAAAATCAATTATAAACACATGCGGAACAAAAGAAAAACGGGTTCAAATTGTTAAACCCATTACCCAAACTAAATATAAAAAGGTTAGGTCGGTTTAGACTTGAGAGTGGCTAGGTACTTGTAGTAATCGAGTTAGGTTAGATTGAATGATCGAGTTGGTAGGTCGACTTGCACGCATGTACACCCCAAGTTATCTCTGAGTGAACTTGGTACTAAACAACATATTTCCACAGTCCATTTCCTTATCATACTTACAAAGAACTCAAGAATACTGGATCAACCAAAGACAGAGACACGTGAAGAAGTCATAGTAAAAGTAGATATCGCAAAATGAAAGCATAACACCGACAAAAATTTAGGTTTCCCGTAATCACCAATACTCATTTCGGAGTGAAGATCCTTATTCCTATATTATCACAGATGACAAAAAAATAGTAAACAACTTGTGACAAAGGAAGTAGAAAATCAACATGATAAAATAAACCTTGTAGTCGAGTATTCCTGACCTTGCCACCGGAAAAAACATATAAAAGCATAGAAAGTATATAATACAGTAACAAATAAAAGCCTATAAATAGTATGAAGTATACAATACAGTTCGTAGAACATCACAGTTCTTTGGAACAAATTTCCATCCTTTTTTAAGAATCTTGTATTCAATATGAAACGGAATAATTTAAGCTTCAACCTGACACCGTGGGAGATCCTTGGGCCACTGCAACAAAATAATGTTTCAGAAGTACACATCATATGTATAACACAACAAGCAGAACATAAGGTGAAACTAAGTATGCGTGAGAAGAAAAGAGACTTCTATGGTACACCCAACACATGTTACACTTATCTGTCATTTGTAAAACACATGATATATGTACCATAAAATTACGTTGACTATTTGTGAAAAACCCAAGAAAAATAAAGAAGAGTAACATAATTCTCCAAACCATGTTGCCGAGCAGCAATTAATAGGTACAAAGAAAGGCTCACAAATCTTTCCCAATATCTCCATACTAGTATGAACTTCCACCCTGCCAGGTTACAGGTTTAAAACCAAAATTTAAAAAACAAAAAAACAGAAAGTCATATTCCGGTTAAGAAAATATGAGCATTGATGGGTAAAGAAACCCTAAGCCAAAACCTTTCAGTTGTAACCCTTACTCCACGTCAACAGACATATCTCACATGTTACATAATCAAGAAAACTAGACAATCTAATGCTACAAAATAAATGAAATGAAAATAATTCATAATCTTAGAAGAGTGTACCAAAACAAACCTGAGGCTTGATACACTACACTGCAGAGAACAGGTCCATCTTTCAATTCAATGTGTGGCAATCAAGCCAGAAATTAAAATCAAAATAATAATAAATTTCAATGAACAAATAAAATTGACTATATTTAACCATGAGTTAAAAACTGATTATCATGTATCTAGTTTGGCAAAACATCTCTACAAACGCCTTACAAACATCAGAAGTCCAGCCTACTGCAACATTTAACCCTAAACATGACCAAATGAAGAAAGTTATTCAAATAACTGACGCAAAAAAGGAAAAGGAATTGAAAGAATAGTGAATTAAAATCTAAATAATAGCCGCAGATTGAAACCAGCAAGAACGAAATCAAGCCCCAAAATCAACAACCAGAAAAAAATAAGAATACAAAACCAAAAGATCAAACCAGCCAAAGATAGAACCAGAAGGAATTGAACCTGCAACAATAAAGAAGAAAAATATGCTTCGCCACACTGCAGAAAAACAGGTTCATAAATCAATTTGTATATAAGCACAAAATAAAAATAATAAACGAATAACTCATTGAAGAAAGAGGTTGATAATCTTACCGGCTAATCTTTCGCAAGGGAACAAGAAGTGTGGATGCCGCAATTAACGCCTAGGAAATATATGAACCGTCATCATGACATTATTGTACAAAGCAAAAAGGAACTCATCTCCAATTTCTCTACATCCGAGGGTGAACTAAAAAGGTGTAGTGTGATTGAGAAAGAAGGAAAATGATACTTCACATCAAACCCATGTAACACCAAAATGATACATGTACAAAAGAAATATGTTTTGACAAATAGATGCACAAAAAACCAAGAAAAAAAAAAAGACAGGCTCACCAAGTTGTCCCAATTTTTCCAGAACTGTGTAAACTTATGCACTGTCAGAATACAGATTGAAAACCCAAATGTGGAGCAAACATTTGTATGAAAAAAGTAGCATTAATGGTAAGACAACCTCTAAAGATCAACTTTTCAATTATAACCACTAACCGTTACCACACCAAAAGACTTACCTGAAACAGTGAAAATCATAATAGAGTAAAGAAACCAGAAAATAATCAAAATACAAAACAATAAAGATCAAACAAGAAGAAGATAGAACCAAAAGGAATTGTGTTTCACATATTACGTACCCTGCAAAATCAAAAGTGAAATAACAATTACAAATAAATGCTCTCAGAATCGATAAGGAAATACTGAAACAATAAGATAATTCTAGAGATCACCCAATCAAAACTTAAGGCTCAACGCTTCCAAGAATGTTACCGTTTTGACAAACCACACTGCAGAAAAATAAGTTCACAATTCATTTGTATGTTTTGCGATCGAAGTCCGAAAATAATAATGACTCAATGAAGAAATTTGATTTATATAGGGCTTTCCCTTTCTTACGCATTCAACAAGTCTCAACGTTCTAGATATCTAAACTTCAACTCGCTGCAAAACAGATAAACGCATGTATTATAAATTATCCTGGAAATAGATGTGCATGCCCTTCAAAACCTCTCTTAAAACTCTCAGTTCAAAACACAAAACTCAGCATCGCCACAATACAATATCATATGACACCCTATTCAAGAATTCAAGAATAAACGCATTAAAGGAGAAAATGACCCATTAAATCCAAAGCCATGTCCACAACAGCTTCCACATCCCATGGTACATTCATAGGCTCTCTCCATAGCAAAATCAAGTCCTTGATAATTTTGTCATGGCTTTCACAGTCTACATCCCCCTGTGACACCCACACATAGCTCTCAAAAAATCGAGAAAACAAGTCTTCAAAAGACAAAGAAATATGAAAATTACATAGTCAAAGTAGAGATCACCAAATGAAAGAACGACAACTGTGAGGACACAACCACTTGTAGATCCCAGAGCTCCTATGCAAAATAAGGCTTTACCCCAATACCAGAAGGAGTTCATGTCCAATTGTAAATTCCAGTGCTCCAATGCAAAATTAGACTTTACCCTATACAAGAAGGAGTTCTGTACAACTAGAGATAATACAATTATTTTTAACCTTACTCCTACGTATCACAATTGACAAGAAAGTAGAAAAAACAGATAACAAAGGAAGTGGCAAATCATCAGAACAAAAAAATGCCAAACCAAGTTATCCTTACTTCTAATCCTCGATGAGTGAAAAGGTATACTCAAGAATCTTGTATGCTTCAATACTCTAGAATCTTGCTGAAACAGCAACACAAAAAATCCAAAACCGCATGGCACTCCATCAAAGGACAAATATCCCAAAACAATAAGATATTAGATATGTAAGTACAAAATGACCGCTTTTATCCTAAGGGTATGTGAGAACTGAACCTCTTCCTGCCACGGGTTCCACAGCCAACTAACCAATCATAGGCTATCTCCCCTGTAACTTCCACACAAAAAACTCAAAGGAACTGACAAATATGTTGAGTATCAAACAAATAATTAAATGTGAAAATTCTTAGTAGAGCTGGCCGAAATAAAACCTAGAAACAGCTACAAGTATACGACACAACCTGCAAAAGATTGTGAATCATTGGGACAAATTTCCATCGAACTTGATATGAAATGATACAATTTTGGCTTCTTCCTACTACAGATGATTCCTTGGGCCACTGTAACAAACAGGATATCTTTTTAGGAAAATCATCGTGAATCACAAATAACCACAAAAACAACTCATAAGTGAAAGAAGATAACATAAACCTCTCCCAACAAAGTTGTCCCCAGCAAAGAGATAATCGAAATAAGCAGCACATATGACGTTACCAAAATCCCTCATCTTAGGAAGAGCAAAGAGTTATTCCAGAATCTTGTATACTACTCGAGAAAAAATTTATATACTCAAAAGTCAAAAGAACAGCTAATTATATTCCAAATTAAAATGACTATACAACAAAAGTCGAAAGCAAACTTTTGAGTAGCGATCACCAAATTGATAACAAGAGACTTTTGTGGTACAACAAACCCATGTAACGCTTACCTTGTGAGGATCAGATGATACATAAACAGAAAGATTACTCTGTGGTAGTTGGTAACAAATTATATCCAAACCAAGTCGCCAATTAGATAGGCTCAGCAAACTGTCTTAGTCTCTCCAAAACCACCAACCCCAAGCCGAAACTTTCACACTGTTAGATCAAATGTAAGAAAAAAGTAGTATTGATTGATGGGGGTAGCAAAACCCTTGGCCAAAATTTTCAATTATAACATCCAAGAGGAAATCATAAAGGAGTAAATCAAGAACACTAGCAATAAAACTCAAAACATGAAATGAAAATAATTCACAATCCAAGAAGAGTGTACAAAAGTAAACCTGAGGCTTGATACTACACAAAACGTTATTTTACTGCAAAACACCCTACACTGCAGAAAACATGTTTGTGTTTCAATTTACATGTATGGAGATCAAAACATTCAAAGCCATAATAGGAAAATAACACATTTCAATGAAGAAATTAAATTCAGTAAATTCAACCAGGGGTGTGAATGATGACCATGTCTTGCAAAACATCTAAAAACAGAAAACTCGCATCAGAACTCCCAACGAACTCAAAAATAACAGCAGATCATGCGAATAAGAGCAACAAACTCAATGAAAGAATCCAGCAAGAAATATTTAAACAAAAATAACTTAATTAAAGAAAACATGCTCTCAAAATCTAAAAAGAAAGATTGAAAAGAATATCATTTTACTAGAGATCACCAAACAAAACTCGAGCAACCATTCTTTTCAATGAATATGAAGAACGTTATTATTTTGACAAATCAAGCTGCAGAAAAACAGGTTCGCAATACAATTCGTAATTCATATGTCTTGTAATGAAAGCAAGAAATAAAAATAAAAGTAAAAGAACAACTCATTGAAGAAACTTGATTTGTCTATCTGGGTGCGTTATCCATTCTATAATCCTTTGTACTCAAACTTCAGATCGCTGCAAAACAAAGTTCATATTTCAATTCCACATGTACGGCAATGAAAGCCAGAGCCAAATCAAGCCTCAGAATCAAGAAAATAGAAAATAATCAAACTGCAATACGTGAAAGATCATACAAAAGTAAGATAGAATCAAAAGGAATAACATGTTCATAGATTAAGTATCCTGCAAGACGTTAATGTAAATAACAAATCAACCGAAGAACACTTTCAGAATTGATTGATAGAAAATTATTGAAAACGAAAAAAATTTACTAGAGATCACCAAATCAAACATTAAGCCACACTCCGTGTAGAACGTTATTAGTTTGACAAATCGCGCTGCAGAAAAATATGCTTACAATTTTGTTCTTTTTTCTTCTGATCAAAGCCAGAAATTAAAAATGAAGAGCGACTAATTGAAGAAATTTGATTATTATATCTAGAGCAGTTCTCCGTCTTATCCATTCTATTGAGAGTCACAATTGTCTTCCTTTTTAAGAGCATACCTTGATTATTCTTATGTATCACAATTGACATCGACGTAAAAGAAGAGTTAGAAGAGCAAATAAACAAAAATCTAACAACTCAATAATTGTCGCAGATGTTAATTAAAATAACCAAGGAGAAAAGAGTGAGAATAGAAAATATCAACTATTAAGATAGAACCGGATGGAATTGTGTGTTTCACATATTACCTCCCCTGCAAAATTAGAAGGGGAATAACAATTAGAAATAAATGCTCTCACAATCAATTAGGAAATACTGAAACAAAAAGATAATACTAGAGATCACCCAATCAAAACTCAAGGCTCAATGCTTGGAAGAAGGTTATCATATTGACAAACCACACTTCAGAAATATAAGTTCACAATTCAATTGAATATTTTGCGATCAAACATCCGGATATAACAATAATAAAGACTCAATGAAGAAATTTAATTTATCTAGGGCTTTCCCTTTCTTATCCGTCCAACAAGTCTCAACGTTATAGATATCTAAACTTCAACTCACTGCAAAAAACACATAAATGCATGTCTTAAATTATCCTTGAAAAAGATGTACATGCACTTCATAACCTCTCTTACAACTCTCAGTAAAAAAACACAAAAATCAACATTGCCACAATACAAAAATCAACATTGCCACTATACAATATCATACAAAAATCATTGGCTCTCTCCAACATAGCAAAATGACGTCCTTGATAATCTCTGCCATGGCTTTCACTGTCTACATCCCCCTGTGACACCCACACATAGCTCTCAAAAGATCAAGAAAACAAGTCTTCAAAAGACAAAGAAACATGAAAATTACATCGTCAAAGTAGAGATCACCAAATGAAAGAACGACAATCGTGAGAATATTGGACACAACCAAGTGTAAATTCCAGAGCTCCGATGCAAAATTAGGCTTTACCCCTATTCCAGAAGGAGTGCATGCACCAATTGTAGATTCCAGTGCTCCAAAGCAAAATTAGACTTTACCCCTATACCAGAAGGAATTCATGTACAACTAGAGATAATAATATTATTCTTAACCTTACTCCTAAGTATCACAATTGACAAGAAAATAGAAAAAAAATATAACAAACGAAGTGTTAAATCAACAGAACAAAAAAATACCAAACCAAGTTATCCCTAATTCCACATCCTTGGTGAGGGAAAAGGTACACTCGAGAATCTTGCTGAAACAGCAACACAAAAAATCCAAAACCAGCAGGACACTCCATCAAAGGACAAATATCCCAAAACAATAAGATATTAGATATGTAAGTACAAAATGACTGTTTTTATCCTAAAGGTGTGTTAGAACTGAACCTCTTCCTGCCAAATAATGAAATGTGAAGATTCTTAGTAGAGATGGCCGAATTAAAACCTAGCAACAGCTAAAAGTATACGACACAACCTGCAAGAGCTTATGAATCATTGGAACAAATTTCCATCCAACTTGCAAGATCGTGTACTCCATATGAAATGACACAATTTTGGCTTCTTCTTACTACAGATGAGTCCTTGGGCCACTGTAACAAAGAGGATATCTTTTTAGGAGTATCATCGTAACTCACAAAAAACCACAAAAACAACTAATGAGTAAAAGACGATAACAGAAAGCTCTCTCAACAAAGTTGTCCCAGCAAACAGATAATCAGCATGATTACGCTGTGACAAATAGTTCGTGACAAATAGTTCGTGACAAATAGCATAATTCTCCAAACCAAGTCGCCAATTAGATAGGCTCACCAAACTGAGTAAATCAAGAACACTAGCAATAAAAACTCACACATGAAATGAAAATAATTCACAATCCAAGAACAGTGTACAAAAGTAAACCTAAGGCTTGATACTACACAAAACGTTATTTTACTTCAAAACACCCTACACCGCAGAAAACAGGTTCATGTTTCAATTCACATGTATGGAGATCAAAACATTCAAAGCCATAATAGGAAAATAATACAATTCAGTGAAGAAACTAAATTCAGTAAATTCAACCAGGGGTGATGATTGATGACCATGTCTTGCAAAACGTCTAACAAAACTTGCATCAGAGCTCCCAACGCACTCAAAAATAGCTGCAGATCATGCAAATAAGAACAACAAACTCAATGAAAGAATCCAGCAAGAACAAAATCAAGAACCAAGAATACAAAACATCAAGATCAAAGAAGAGTAAAATAGAAAAAAGAAGGAATCGTGTGTTCACAGATTACCTCTCCTGCAACACCAAAGACCAACAAAATCAAGAATGAAAACAGAAGTATGTAAACGAAAATAATTTACTTAAAGAAAATATGCTCTCAGAATCTAAAAAGAAAGATTGAAACAATATTTTTTTACTAGAGATCACCAAACAAAACTCGAGCAACCATTCTTTGCTATGAATATGAAGAACGTTATTATTTCGACAAATCATGCTGCAGAAAAACAGGTTCGCAATTCAATTCGTATGTCTTGAAATCAAAGCAAGAAAATAAAAATAAAAATAAAAGAGCGACTCATTGAAGAAACTTGATTTGTCTATCTAGATTCCCGTTCTAATCCTTTGTATCTCGATTTTCAATCGAATGATGAAGAATTATATCGAAAAAATTATATAAATAATTCTTGATAACCGTTTTGTAAAAGAGGAGTCAAGAGAATTGTGAACTTTTTATATCAACTATCTGAGAAGAAACATATCAGTACGCAAATCCATAACGATATCCTTTAATTGAAAACCCTAAAATCGAGCCATCAAGAAGCAAGCAATAGGAGCAATCGGGCTACAAAAAATTGGTATCAAGAAATCGAGTTCATCACAAACGAGTAGAACAAAAACAAGAACAAACAATAAAACACGTTTACTCTGAGGTTTTGAGAGAAGAGTATATATTGAAGGCAAGGTCAGGATAGACGGCTGAGATAACGCGGATGGTGGAAATTTAACGGTGATGATGCAGATAAAAAAACAGTTAGACACGTTTTTTCTAAATATAAGGCGGTGGAAACGTGATAAGATTTCTTTTTTTATGAAAGAATAGAAATATATCTTTTTTTTTTATGAAAGAATAGAAATATATTTGTCAATAAAACATAATTATGTTTATATCTCTATATCTTATATATATCTGCCAATAAATAATTTATATATTTATTTAATATATAATTGAAAGGTATTTTAATGTGTTATTCTCACAATAATTTTATTATCTAATTAAAATTTTAAAAGATTTCTAGATATGAATGGTTTAGAAATTTAAAATGACAATAAATAAATAAAAAGTATTTTGAAGAAAAAATATTTATCTTGTGATTTCTCCTTAATTTTTTTACATAATTTAAAATATTTTTTATAAGTTAAGTATATTACCCATTATTCTTTTTTTTTAAGTTATATAATCCATTATGGACGTGATTTTCTTGCTATTAATTTAAGTCATAAATTAGAGAACTGTTTTTTAGGCATGAAAGTTATCAAACTTAAACAACGTATTTATATTTACAACTCTAAATGTAATTTTATAATAGAAAAATGAGTTTATATTATATTTGGGTTCTCTTGAAAATTAATTTTATAAATTTCATTTTATTTCAAATTTATGTTTAGCCAAAAGTAACATAATATATACTTTTGAATTGTCAATTTTAAGTTTAGAGGTATAAAAAAAGCTTCATACTCATTTCGTAACTAAATTTAAAATATACTAATAGCAAAATTTACATTATATTATGGTAAAATATTTTTTTTTTTAATAAATACACATTTAAAAGTGTATTTGATTATATTAACCAAACAAATTTTAATTTTATAAAATAAAGGTCGTAAAAAAAAATATTCAAACATAAATTACGTTAAAGAAAATTTAATTTTTAATTAAAAAAATATTTGCTAAATTAAATTTATTCAAAAGTGCATTTGCAAACGTTAAACCAAACACATACTATACACGTTAACAGACTTAAAATAAAAATTTGAATTAATTAAAACCCTTTTAAATCAAATATAATTTCTTTTAATTATATCTATATTTTATCTATCTATTTTATATTTATATCTATATAACATATAATTGAATGGTATTTTGAAGTTATGAAATATAACATGCTCACCATAATTTTCTCTAATTAAAATTTAAATTTTTTTTGTTGTTCCATATTTAAACTATTTTCTAAATATGATAACATGTTGTATTATAGTGATAGTATTATTGGGACATGAGTGTGGGTGCGTTGTTTCAAAAGTTTGAACCCACGACACCATTTTTATTTTATTTAATCATGTAAGTGGTGTTTATTGAGTTAACAACAAAATAAATAAATGAAAAATTTAGAATTTTAATTTATCTCAACAAACAAACAAAAGGTACATAAATTAATATTATTTAGAATCGATTTCATGAAATAATTTTTTAATATGTTCTTGTATAGTCATCTAAAATTAATTACATTGATATAGAACTTAACTTAAATATTATGTTTATTTAAATTTAAATAAATAAAATAATAACTAAAACCAATCTATATAAGGAATTTACTTGAATCAAAATAATCCAAAAAGTTTCTAAATTTAAATTTTCAATTTATTAAACATCCTTAAATAGATGGTTTGCATTGGCCTGAGATGGAGACACAAGTGGGTAGGTAGAAAAATACCGAGAAACAACTATCTCAAAGCTCGGAGAAGCTCATTGTAGGTATTTTGTCTAGTTTTATCCTCTGCTCTGACTCTGGTTGATGTGCCTTATCGAGTTTCAATGAAGAAAAACTAGTGGAATGCATTCTTCCAAACAAAAGCTCATTCCTTGTGCTCAAGTCACTTAATTAAACAAATAAGATTCAAAGAAGGAGATACAATAGTATAAATTTCTTATTGACCATGGCAAAGGGATTTCTCCCCAGAGAGAGAAGTGACGTATTAAAAATATTTTGGGTTAACACATTGTATTTAGTTCATGGATTGACGTTTATGAGAAGAAAAGGATTTAACAAGAGTTTCAAAAGAAATATCGGGCCATGAATTGGATGAGGGAATGACATGGAAGCTGTCTTTTCTTGTCAATTCTGTAACAAGGGAACCCATTCTATTTCGAATTATGAAGCCAAATGTATGTTTGATTTTTTTTACTCTACTAGGGTTTAGAACCTTTGCTATCATTTGTCGTCGCGTCAGATAATTTCGATGGCAACTACAACACCAAGGCTCCCCCTTTGATCTTGTTTTTCATCTCATTCATCTCCTAAACCCTTTATCTCCTACTAATAATGAACCTAAGAAAACGAAAACCTTTGGAAAAGTGTTAGTCAACTATACAATGACATATTGTTGAACTAACTACTAAAACCTTATGTCAAAGGGGGACAAGGTTGCAATTACCATACCAGATGACGAGCACATAACATGATTGGAAACCTGCAAGAACAACTTTCATGGTCGTATTATATGGCCTAAGGGTGCAACTCATCTCAAAATTGATGTGTTGCGCACTAGATTACAAATATTATGAAAATCCTTATGCATGTGGGGATTCATATATCTTGGAAAAGACTTATATGAATTCTCATTTCCCTAAGTAGAAGATTTAAGGAGTGTTAGATCAGTAACTTCATGGAATATCAACTTTGGGTTTCCAAAGTTGATCACATGGATTATTGATTTTAATCACCCCGCTCAATTTCAAACCATGTCAAAAGTTTGGATTCGAATTTCTAGCCTTGCTTAGGAATATCAACACCCTAAAATCCTTTTTGCTATAGCTAGTAGTTTGGGAGTCCCTATTTGCATTGATAACACAACAAACAGTTCAATATTTGATCGTTCATTTGGCCACTACGCTATAATTTTGATTGATATTGACCATGATTTTTTAGGCGGTTTCACTCCATAAGTGGGGTCCACTAGTTTTATTATTTTTATAATTTTTATTCTTATTACTATTATTAAAGAAATAAAAAAAAAGTATGAGTGTGTATTGGTGAATGGGATAGGCCTATATTGTGGTAACGAGGGAATTAAAATCCCTAGTTTGAAAGTGTTGAAGCACTAATTTTGAAAGGCAAGAAAACAACTAAAGTGGTGTAATTCAGCAGAGAGAAGAAGAGAAATCAGGTTCTGATGGTAAATGGGTGTGTAGCTTGTCTACAACTTCAGTATGTTTTTTCTATCACAGAGTTAGTTTGGAATATCCATCTTTGTGGAAAGTTGTTGGTTATTGTTTGGTTTCCACCTATGGTGATGGCTATATGTTGATTAATGTTCCCTAGTGTTACTAGGAAGACTGTGTACCCATTAATTATTATAGTGGAAGGTATTATTGGACTAAGTTTTGTGGTTTTTATTCTTTCACTTTGAGGGAAGTTTTTCATGTTACAAAATATGGTGCGTCTGATGTTTATTATTTCTACGAATTGTTATTGCTATATGGAATTGTATTTTTTGTTTGGTCATTTATTTGCATAGGCGAGAGAAAAATATTTTATGTTATTGAGACTATTATCTGTGATTTTTCCTAACAAAGTGGTATTCAAAGTCTTGGTTGGTTTGTTTAGTGCATTTAAATGAAGGAGGAAAATAAAGATATGAATATGATTAAGATAAATTGTACTAATTATACACTTTGAAAAACCTTCATTGAAGATATGTTATACAACAAAGATTTATATGATCATATTGAGGGGGACACCCTTAAACCCATATATAGACATGATGATGACTAGAAGAATGAGAATAGGAAGGCAATGACATCAATGATACAATGGTTAAATCTTAGTGTATATCCGCATGTATAAACTGAAAATAATGCTTAGAAAATATGGGAGAAATTAAAAGTGTTGTATGAGTGAAATAATGTGCAAAATAAAACATCTTTGGTTCGTAAATCGGTGAATATGAAATACAAAACTGAAGATTCAATGGTAGAACATGTAAGTAATTTTCATAATGCATTGAATCAGTTGGTTGCCACATATATTAATTTGGATGGTGATTTTCAAGTGTTGTTACTTTTTGAGTTCCTTGTATGATAATTGAGAAGTCTTTATTTTGATATTGATCAATTCAGCTCCAAGTGAAAAATTAAAAATGTCAACAGTTAAAGAGAACATGTTGAATTAAAAAGCACGAAAAAATGAGCACAATTTGATTAGTTTTTCCTCAAAGTCAGAGGCACTAGTTACACAATAGTGGGGAGAAGTCAATCCAGAAACTTCCATAGGCACAATAGCTCAGAAAATTGTAGCAAGTAAAGGACTAGAAAATAAGTGATATGCTACAATTGTGGAATATTGGGTTACATAAAAAAGAAATTGCATGTTCTTCAACATATATCAACCAAAGTAAAGAGTTGAAGATAAAAAGAAAAAAAAAGATACAGCTGCAGTTCCATCTATTAGTGATGTCTACATTGTTTGTGATGATAATTCCATAAGCTTTGCATGTGAGGATTCAACTTGGATTATTGATTATGAAGCCTCATATCATGTTACTCCTATGTGTGATTTCTTCTCATCTTACAATATTGATTTTGTCATAGTAAAAATGGGAGATGAAGGAGTATGTAAAATTATTGGTATGAGAAATGTTTGAGTTGAAACTTGAATTGGATGCAGGCTTCAATCGAAGAATGTTAGGCATGCTCCAGATATTCATCTCAACTTGATTTTGGTGAAAGCTTTGGATATTGAGGTTTATCACGCTTACTTTGATGGTGGTGGTATATGTAATATCACCAAAGGGTCTTTGGTGGTAGTAAAGGAACAAAGCTTTACTTCTCTCTACAAGATGTTTGTCAAGTTATCCAAAGAAAACGTGAATGCACTTGAAAAAGTATCTTCTGATTTTTGGCATATGTGCGTTGTTCACTTGAGTGAGAAATGACTCAACATCTTTGCGAAGAAAAATCATCTTTTAGTGAAAGGTACGCCTCTATAAACTTGCACTCATTGTTTTGCTGGAAAACGACATATGTTGGAATCAAGTTGGTTTTACACTTATCATTTTGATTTTAACAAAATTATTTTATGATAACAATAAATTTGGATAAATGGCTTTATTAACTAAGCAAAAATTAGAAGAAGAAAATCAAAGGAAGGTATTAGAGGAAGCGACTAGAGGAAGTGACTAAAGAATGAGATCAAACGAACATAAAGTATATGCATCTGCCTCATAACATATGCCTCATAAAGTAATGTGGTTCTGAAGGTTACGAAGATTGCCTCTGATGTCTGGGGTCTGAAGTTTGGGTTTGATTTTTGGGTTTTTAGACTGGGTCTGATAATTGGATATGAAGATTGCCTATGAAGAACAACTTTGAAACTGAGTCTGAAGACTTCCTTTGAAGACTACCTCTGAAGACTAAATTTTAAGCATGCCTCTGATGCGCACAAACTCAGCATGCCTCTAAAGAGTTCTTATCAAGGTATAATTAACTCTGAAAAGATGGTTAAAATCATAAATTCAAAACACACAATTTGCAGATCAAAATGGTGCAACACACTCCAAATGCTACCTTTGATATGCAGCCTCTAATGTTGTAATGTCTCTGAAGTTTCAACAAGGTAATTTGTCCAATGCCACTAATTCTAAGTAATGCAATTTTATCTCTAACTATCAATATTCAAGAAGCACAACATCTCACTCCAACAAGAAAGTCAATACCTTTGATAGAAAGTCAATGATTGAAATTGAAAGAATTAAGTATGAAAAAAAGACTTAGCCGAATCAAAAACTTGTGAAGATCCAAGAACCCGAATCCATTCTAGATCAAATCAAGCAAGAGTATGAACAAATGTTCGTGTTTTTGAAGGCAATCTAAAATAAGATTTGATTTGAAGAATATATGAATTATTTACAATAAGATTTTATTAAGATTTATCTACAAGAAGATATGAATTATTTACAAGAATATCTGATAAAAACTTATCACAAGGAGATATGAATTATTTACAAGAATATTTGATCAAAATTTATCTACAAGAAGATATGAATTATTTACAATAAAAGTTTATCATAATCTACAAGAAGATATGAATTATTTACAAGAAGATATGATCAAGAATTGTTTACAAGAAGAAACAATCACAAGAAGATATATTTATTATTTGCAAAGATATGATTCATATTTCGCAAGGACAAAGCAGAAATCCTAACCTATTCTATAAATATATATTTAAGGCTGAAAAAGAAAATAAGAGAACTCCGAAGCACAAAATTTCCTAAGTCATTAGAATTCATAAGGTTAAGATCTAGAGAAACACTTGTTCAAAAGAAATATTTTCTAAGTATTTTCTAGTGTGAGAGTCATTGTTACAATCTGTTTGTTATAAGCAAACCAATTTGTTTCAAACTCTTGTAACCCAGCCCAAAAGTGGCTTTCGTGTTCCTCATGTAATTTGTAGGTTTTCAGGTTGTGTTGAGAAGATTTGACTTGCAAGGTCAAGGCGTTGTGTGCCTTCAACAATCTGTGGTTTTCAGATTGTGTGGAGAAGACTTGACTTGTAGAGTCAAGATGTTTGTGTTCCTCAAAAAGTTTGTAGACGTTAGGTTGTTTTGAAAAGATTGGCTTGTAGGGTCAGGTTTTGTGTAATTCAAGTTTGGAATTAGTAGATTAAATCCTTCTGAGTCGTTTTGAATCAGTTTTAAATAAATCAGCAAAAATAATTCATCTTAGTCAAACACAATTTAACCCCCTTCTCATGTTTGCATCTTTAACATAGAGTTTCTTTTCATAATTCTAGTTCTCATATGAGGAAAAATATTTTTGATTTAGTTAATACTGATGTTTGCATGATGGATAGTAAATATTTTGGTGGTGCATCATATTTTGTTACTTTTATTGAGGACCAAAAAAGTAATACTTTTTCCTTTGAAATCTAACGACCATGTACTTGGAGTGTTCAAGCACTTTAGTGCAATGGTAGAAAGAGAAAAGAGAAGAAAATTGAAATGTATTCAATCTAATAACGGTGGTGAATACAAAGGTCTGTTTGAAGAGTAATGCAAATAATATGGAATCAAACTTGAGAAGACGGTTACAAAGACTCCTCAGTATAATGGAGTTGCATAGAGAGTGAATTGTACGATTAATGACATAATCAAATGTATGCTCTCTCATGAAAAGTTACTGAAAAATATTTTTTAGGTAAAGCAATGAAAACTGTAGTGTGTTTTATCAACTTTTCTCCTTCTATTCCACTTGATGGCAATGTTCCAAATAAAATATGGACATCAAAAGGTGTCTATTATCGTCATTTAAGAGTGTTTGGTTGCAACTGTTGAAGTGAAATTAATAGTTATCAGAAAGGGGGGTTTGAATTGTGTCTCATTTAAAATTTAGTTCATGCATTTTAATTGAAGTTTTACTCAATATTAAACATGGTAATCAAAAGTTGATTAATAATCTCTTAACTGACTCGAATTTTCTGGATAACTTATATGAAATTAAGAGGTTGTAAATTAAAACAATGATAATGAAGTGTGATATTGAAAGGATTTTTACAATCGCCTTTCAATCTTGAATTTTTTTTACAAACACACTAAATCTAATGTAAACTTAATATATTCATTGAAAACACTTCCCAAGGTGCCAAGACCCTCACAAATTTCCTATGACATGTACATATCTAAGGGCAATGACCCCCAATGAATATAGCCAACAAACTGTTTCTTAAGGCTCACGCCCTCACAGATTAAGGATATTACTAATTTATTTGGGCTTTGACCTTCACATAAATAAAGGTGTCAGTCATTTTCGATGGCTCTAAGTCTTATAGATTAAAGGTGTTAGTCATTTTCTTGGGGACTGGCTCTCACATATTAAAGATGTCAAACCATTTCCTAGCGTAATGATCCTCTCAAATGATCACATAATTAAAAAAAAACTATAAATTATTTTATTTTATATTCATATTAAAATTACAAATTATATAATTTTATTTATTAAATTTTATTTTATAAAATTAATTATTATTTAATCATTTTATCATAATTAAATAAATTTATATAAAATAGAATAAATTTTCATTTTCATTAAAATAAAATAAAACTTGTATTTAACTATTTAAAGTTAAATAACTTAAGAGTAGATTTAAAATATTTTAAATTTGAATTAAATTTTTAAAAATGATTAATGAGACAAAGTAAATTTGAAAATAAAGATAAATATAATAAAAGTATTAAATAATATCCAAATATTCACAACAAATTAGGCCGATTATAATTATCATTTGACGATGTTGGTATATCCGGTCGATAATATCCTCCATGTTAATATTGGGAAGAAGGATATTGAAACGAAGACGTCGACAAATGAGAATGTTGCAATGGTTGTATATGTTGTTGATAATTATACTAAGGTGTGACAACTGCTCCTGCTGATAGTTATATTGAAAAGAATATGAATGTCAATTTTGCATTTGTTGAGAATTTTGGGGATTACATATCTCCTCCCTTAATCTATTCTCAACTCTCGCCTTTTCTACTCGTGCCGCATCAATCATGGACTTTCTAAATGTTTTTGTTCCATCTGTATTTTAATTGTATGCACTTTAGCCTGAATTGCATCATCGTATGATCCCGATGGTCCTTTCTTCAACTTTAACTAGATGAAGACGTCTTGACATATAATCTCGATGGTCCTTTTTTCAATGTACCAGATAAATTTAAACCAATTAATTAAACAAAATATTATAAAAAAAATAAAAATTAACTACATATATAAATCAAATTTGAAAAACCATACGTACATCAACATTCTTGGCACAATCAGAAATAAAATTTTCTGTACATTTTTTTATGGGTTACAATGAACACCTCGTAATCTTGGACTGATTTTCCAAGCTCTTTCTCCTAAAATAATTTGAAACAAAAAAAAAATTAATAATTGAAGTAACAAAATAAATAATTAGAAAAATAAAATAATTATATCATTCGCCATCTAGTTCCTTGAAAATTAATGGAACTTCCTATGCGATTGTTTTAGTCAATGCTCTTTTTTTTTTGTTCCTCATATATTTTTTAAAATTTATTTGATTGTCAATGCTCACACAACATGTTTCGAATAGACTCTCAAACCCATTTGAGATATTTTATGATACGCATATCTCGTTGGAAATCAAAGAGACCAGTAGCACAACTTTTATAAAAAACATCCATCACATGAAGCCCATGCTCAACCTTCCACGTACACAAACTCTATAGAAAACAAATTCATTAAAACAATATTTAAAAGACACTTAAAAGAAAAATAAAAAGTTTAAATATTTCATATATTATTACTTACTTTAAAAGCATAAAAAATAGATGTGAATCATTCTGATCTTCGGTCTTTGTTATTTCATCCCACATTTTAAAACGTTTTTTATACTTTATTTTAATACAATGGTGATGATAGTTGCAGATTCTACCGAATGAATAAACATGTAAAAGTAAAAGTATTATAATAAATTAATTAAATCATTTAAAGAATTATGGGTAAAAAATTATGAGAATAACTACATGTAATTAATTAAATAATTACCCTTGACCAATAGGTGTGAGGACAATTCGACCATGGTGATCAACATAAACCGTGTCAGAATGAGTAAGATTCATCGTACCAACCTTTCTGTATACATGTGGATGATTTTCAATTTCACTTCAAGTGCATGGGATGATGTTTCAATCATTGGTGGAGGCACCAAAGTACAGTCGCTCAAAAAAGTATGATGAGTCCTACAACGCATAACTCGTTTTCCCCTCATTATATCAGCTCTACCACTGGTTGGCGACGGATCAAATGATCATTCTCCTGATGCCATGACTATATATATATAACATATGATATATCATATAAATAGAAATAGAAATAGAATTTAATATGATTATAAATTATGAAATAAATTGTTATTCAATAAAATAAATTACTATTACATTGATATTGTCATTTAGGAATAAAAAAAATTACTTACTTATTACAAATTATTAGTATCATTCAATATCAATCCTCATCAAAATCAACATGAATCGAATCTTCCTTAACCTCTAATTCTTCATCATCATCTTCATCAGAATTTGGTAAATCATTACATAAGCGATTTAATGGCTCAACTTCTATTACATCGTATACATTATTGGATATTTCATCTACTTGATATGCTTCATCTTTCATTCCATGATCATCTGATTTAATTCGACTAGTTGGTTTTGATCAAAGACATATCATTTTCCATTTTGATCATATCATCCTCTCTCACTATTGAAGAACACAAACTTTTAAAAAATTGACTTACCTCAACAAGTGTATTTAATAAATTGTAGACATAAAACTAAATGCATTTTGAAGTAAACGTTCCATAAATATGTGACAATCATGACTTTTCATTCCATTCATCATTCCATTTTCCATATAAGCACATTTGTAAAATTTAAAGAAAAACCATATGGAATATTGAGTTCTTTTATCCACCTACAAACAACTTTTGCATCAACAAAAACTAAAGTATAATTTGCTCATGGTTTTAAGGTTTTATCGTTCGGATGTTCCACTAACAAGAAATCATTTTATTTGCAATAAAGAGCTAAGTCTTTCCGACCTTTGTCATTATCCTTAGTCTTTCCTTTGACATTCATCACATTGTTAAATATATTGTCAAATAAGTTTTCTCAATATGCATAACATCGAGATTATATCTCAAAAGGTTATCTTTTCAATACGGAAGATCTCAAAAAATACATGTTTTCTCCAACTATGCAATCAAACATAACCATGAGGTTTCAAAACAACACCATATGAGGTTTCAACCTCCGGTACATCTTTAACTCGATCACAAACTTGTTCAAATGTCAATCGAATGGGAGGTCCATAACTTTCTGTAATACCCTGAGCAAATTCATTTTTATTTCTTCTAAATGGATGATCGTAAGGTAAAAACCCACAATGTGAGTCAAACCAAGATGCCTTCGCACCAAATTTTAATGTAAATGCCTTACTTTCTTCCATAAAAATAGGACATGCTAATTTACTGTGTGTACCCCATTCAAAAAACATTTCGTATGTTAGGAATTGATTAGCGGTCCACATCAAAGTTTCTCTCATAATACAATTTTACTTTTGAGCAATATTATATGTTAAAACATCATTCCACAACCTCTTTAAATCAACAATCAATGGTTGTAATTCGATATCAATACCTAGTGTGAGATTAGATGGTCTTAGTATTATAGCGGCTAAGAACATATAAGCTTTAAACATGCACATGTCTGGAGAAGATTGCAAGGGGTAAGAATAACATGCCAACTAGACTAATGTGTAGATGAAGCTTGAATATATGCATGAAACAATCAGAGCATAAATTAAAAATAGCATAAAAATTACTTCAAAAAATCAGCTACATGTTGTAAGAGTCACCGATACACAATTAATAAATTACAAATAGCGTAAAAATTAACGTTAAAACGACACAAAACGTATAGTCAGAAAAAGTTTCACCCACATGTCGTAGTGCTGAAAAGATCCGACATCAACTTCACCGAAATATATAAATGAATAGTTTTTCTTGAAGATTTCGACGATATAAATTCAAAAAAAAATGTTCAAATTTTCCAAACAGCGGAAATGGCACAAAACAACTCTCCCAAGAAAATAAACACAATTGTTTCTTGTGTAATGGAGCAAGATCAATGAAACCAATTCCATAAATGGATTCAATTGTTTTTGTGTAGGAAGGTGGTTGAGTTCGATTTAAATGGCAGGAAAATTGTGCGAATAAATTTGACAGAAAAATGGTTTTCATTTCTTATTTGCAATGGTGCAATGAAGAAGGATAGTTGATTAATGTTTTGTAGAAGGGAGGCAAAAAGCATACGTCTGAAATTGGAGTACGCAAAGCAGTTTAAACAAAAATAATAATAAATAAATAAAAATAAACAAAAATGAAAGGTGCAAAAAGTAACCAAAATCTATTTTATTTTCTATTTCTAAACTTAAAAAAAAAAAAAAAACTTTCGCTTGTTTTACTCAATCATAATTAAAATATCAACCTCCAAAATATTTATATTAAATTATTAATGTTTAAAAAAAATCAATTGTAATCTTAATAGTTTATTTTAACCACTAAATCAAATATATATAAAATTATCATACCATAACTAGCACATATATAGAAAAAATTAATCACAATATCTATGAACATATATTCTAAAATATTTTTAATATCAAATTAAATCTTTTAATTTTTTGTTTAATTAATTGAATAACTTTTTATAAAATTTGTTATATTATAATTCTTTTCGTTAAAAAAATTTAGTTCTCGAAATTTGTGTTAAAATATAAGTGAGCAAATATCTAATTTTTTTTAAGATTTAAATTTAGTCTCTAAAGATATACTCAAAATATTTAAGATGTTCACACCTCAATAAAGCACATCATGTCAAGAACCAATTAGGCTAGCATGATAAACTAACACGCAACAATAATTTAATTAAGCACATATCACATTTAACATTTTAATTACAAAAAAATAAATAATATTGTAGTTACTCACTATAATATACAGATAAAAAATAAAGTTTAAATTATGTTACTAATTACTCAATAAATTTAACTTAAGTCGTACAAACAAAGTAATATTTAAATCATTCCACACCTTTAAGAATTATGAATATAAACGCATATAACATTTCAATGACATTAGTCGCTTTCATATCATAGTGAAAAAAATCATTTTTATACTTTCATATCATAATTAAATCTAGCGTATAAATTCTCTTAAACACACACACACACACATATAATATATATATATATATATATATATGAGATTATGTTATAATGAAAGATGAGAGAAGTAAATCTTATCCATCGATAATATTATGAATGTGATTTTTTTAAATAGTCATATATCGCTTTAACTACTTTCAATCATAACCATTCATATAAATTATATTGTTTATATATAATTATCTTATTATAACATCTTCTCTCATTTAATATGAATATGAAGTCAATATATATATATATATTAATTGACTTAAGCATGATAACTAATGCAGTAATATAAAACAACAATAAACAATTCATCCTCTTTATTAAAAATAAAGAAAAGGATACAATATTGGTTTGCTACCATATGTGAAAAATAGATTAAAGTGTATGATTCTACAAGCATTAGGTACCTCCAAACTATAACTTATAATCAAAACTTAGTTGCAAGACACACTTAAAGTAACGTCTATAAATTACTAATTTCAAAGTCTTATACATAAGATTGATTTATAGCAACTCCCACAATGTTATATAGTCAACATGCATCTAATCCTTAAGTAACTAAATAAATCACAACGGTGATCAAGCTTTTTAGTTAATTGAGGTAAAATAAGCAATTTTCTATATTGATAAGAAAAACAATTATCCGCAGATCGCATATAATAACAAACAATAGTAAGAGGTAAAATCAATTAGTAAACATATATAGAAGAATCATGTAGAAATAAAAGGTTGTATTAACAAAAATTTAATTTGCGGCAACATATGATAATAGTAATAATAAAGATACTAGTTAAAGAGATTTCCAAGTAATTAATCTTTCAAACTAAAACTCAATGCCTATATAGAATTCACTTATTTAACTTCACTAAGTCACAAAAGAAAATTTAATACTATCAACTTTTACTAACTTGTGGGTACCATAATCTATATTATATAGTATAAAATAATTTTACAAATCATTTGAATGTTATTTTATGGTTAAGTAAATTCATAGTAATACACGTTAAAAATAATGTTATCACTAACACAAAATAAAATATAAAGGTTAACATGTTTTTTGACAAATTGAAATACAATGGCCCCTTATTTATGAGAGTAATAATAATGAGTTATTGTTGTCTCTTTCATCAACAATAGATATAACTAATCTTTTATATTTATTTAGTCAACTACTTAATGTAACAAAAATTATAATTGTTAAAATACAAATACAATAATTAAAGGACTCCTTGTAACTCTGTCAAATTATAATTGTTACAAATACAAAAGACGTCGATGTCACGTCGTCCACTCTTAGCAAACTCTGTCAAATTTCTTTTAATCTTCACAATAAATTAGAAAATAGCAAAATAAGAAAAACAATTAAAACAAACATTTAACAAACAAATTTTTTGTGACGTTTAAAAAGTAATCATACAATTAAAAAAACCAAGTCAACATTTAATTAAGCAAACAAATTAATTTCATAACAATTTAAAGTAACATTAACAAAAACTAACAATGTTTTAAACACAACTAATCAATAAAAATTGTTGTTTCTTATTCATAACATAAAGTACAAAAGCATAAATTTTTAAAATAAAAAAAGACACACAAACACGGTCCTTCCAAGTAAAACAATACAACACGTAAATAAATTAAATAAAATTTAGAAGGTGTTTATGTCAATATAGACTGATTTGGAGAAGACCAATGACATGCTACAGTTGAGTTTTTTTACTCAATGTCTTTGGGGTTATAAGTTTCCTAAGGAGTTTATTAACTTAATTCATCATTGTATTTCTACTTCGTCTTTCAAACTTTTATGAAATGGGGACAAGCTTGATAGCTTTGCCCCGTCTAGAGGTATTTGACAAGGTGACCATGTTCTCTTTATCTTTTTGTTATTTGTATGTATCGTCTATCACATATTATCGTTGACCAGGTTAATTCGACGCAGGTTACTAGAAGCCAATGCGTGTAGGGTGGTGGGGCCTAATGTGTCTCACCTTCTTTTGGAGATGAACTTCTTTTGTTTGCAGAGGCTACTATACAACAAGCTTACTGCATCACACATTGCTTGGATCAATTATATCAAGCCTCGGGCCAAAAGATCAATGTTGAAAAGACTCTAAAAACATTTCTAAACTAATGCAGATCCCCAACTTCGACCGAAGATTATGCAACATACATAGATTAGATAAGCAAGTTCAAAGGCATATGAGTTGTTTGAAGCAAAAATGTTTGAGCTTGGTAGGAAGAATCACTCTAAGTCAATCTGTATTGAGTTCAATCTCTTACTTTCATATGGAGTATGCCAAAATCCCTACAACTAGTTGTAATGAGTTGGAAAAATTACAATGAGGCTTTATTTACGGGAGACATTGAGACAACTCGTAAGACTCACTTGATCAGTTGAGAGGTTTTTTGTATGCCTAAGGAGAATGGTGGTCTAAGCATCAAACAAACTTAGTTAATGAAATTATGTTATTCTTTTTTACAATACTTCTGAATTTATTGACTAATTCTAATGGCTTATGGTATCGGGTTCTCTTGAATAAACATGGCCGATATCGAAACTTGATGGAGAATATGATTTGCAGGTCGACCATATAGCAATTAGATCAAGCTCAATTGTGATGGTACTTACAAGAGTTCTACATCCATTGTTGGATGTAGAGGTCTTTTTTTAGATTCTCTTGGAAATTGGATTATGGGTTATGCGTAGAAGATTGGTATGTGTAATGCTTTACTTGCTAAGATGTGGGCAATGTTGCAGGGATTGGAGTTAGCCTTGCAAGAGAGGCTTACAAACTCAGTGGTCAAGAATGACTCCAAAGTATTGATAGATATGTTTTGTCAAGAGAAAGTGGATGCCCACATTTTTTCAATCTTAGTTCGTATAATTAAAAAGATGACTCAGTGGGATTGACATTCAACCATACATGGTGTGAAGGAAATTGTTGTGCAGATTGGATAGTCAATTATAGTCTTACATTAAACAACATTGAGTTCTTCTTCTCTTAGCTATCCCGTCATATGGATTGAAAATCGTCTCAACTAATAAAAATTTTGGGGTCTCCTTCCCTTGACTTATTAGAGTTATTTGTTAGTTGTTGTTGTTCTTGGACCTTGAGGCCCTCTTTTGTACAAAAAATAAAAATTGAAAGTCAATAAAATTAATAAGACAATTCTAAGAAGCCCTTGGTTACTCGTGTTAGGACTTCAAAAGCACAACATAAAATTGATAATCAATTGTTAAAAAAACAACTTCACCAATTAGGTAACAAACACTTCACAAGGCATGTACAGTCACAAAAAAATATATAGCACATAACACAATTTAGATTAAAAAAAAAAAAAATCAAATAATGAACATAATACACAAAAAAGCACAACTAGCACAATTGGCATTAGACCAACATTATACCAACACCTAACTCACTCGACCTAATTAGACAAACTAATGATACCTTAAACTCCAAAATAAAATAACTTAAGATTCATACTTAATCTAATATAGTTTTTAGAACATAAAAAAAATCTTAAAAAGCTTTTCGCAAAGGTTCAAGATATCACATACATGACATAAATACTCATGAAATTATTTCGACAAGATCAAAATTTTAAAATTAAACTTTAAAAAAGATGACATTTGAAACTTCTTATATTATTTGTCGTAACTTTACAATATATACCTTTACATCAATTCTGACGTCACCTATCAAATTTTCAAAGATCTTTACAAAGGTCATTAACATCCACAAGACATGTGACTCCATTAACCCAAAATATGGAAATTTCAAATCTTTACTTCATAGAAAACTTGTCATAACTATGTTTTCAGAAACGCGCACTCACATACAACATAAAACGAGTTTTAAAATCACTATGAAAGTATAATATAAGTAAAAATAACATGTATAGGAAAAATATTAAGCCGTGATGTAGCATATCATATATTCAAATAGAGGATATATTCACCTCACAATTAAATTCATATATTCGTTAGAAAGTATTCAAGACAATAATGCAATGATATCCATACACACTAACTCAACACTTCTACTTCATGTGGTACCATTTTAACTCTGATATACTTAGTTAGGAGGTTTGATATGTGCCATTATGCAAGTGAACAAACAATTCAAATTCGTTGTCCTCATAAATTCCCTTAATTCAACTCAAGACACATGTATGTAATAGTCAAAGTAAACATGTATTGCATGGTAAATCTTCATATTTAAACGACTACTCCAAAATCACCTAAAAATTACCTACCAAAAATACTCCTAAAGTATAAGAATCTTACCTTGAAATTGAACAGCAGACCTCCATTCTTAAAATGTAACACCATACATTTATTATAACAGCATTACATTCACAATGAGTGAAATTCAAGGGCGCGGGTCGATCACCCAACCTAATCCGATTTTTACCCATACCTGGTCACTTTCGGGTCTGACCCGATCCAACCCGTTAAAATCCACTTATATTTGGTTTGGGTTATGGGTTCAACAATTTGAACCCGTTGACCCAATAACTAGCTATAATATTTTTTTTAAAATTTTGTTTGGCAGCAAACCCATACTCTTCTTCTTCTTCTTTTGATTTTCAACAGTCATCATCCACCTTCCTCTTCTGTTCCATAGATGCGTTCACCTTCTTCTTTTGTTCCATATATGTTTCCACCTTCTTTTTCTGTTCATATTTCATGAAGTCGCGTCGCTGCCCACCTTCTTCTTTTGTTCTACCAGTTGCACTGCCGCCACGTTCTTCCTTTGTTATGCAGGTGCTCATAACTGATATTTATTTAAATGTTATATTATGTTATAGTTTTGCATAATGAAGGCATGAATTGAAAGATTATGTTTATGGTGAACTTAGTTTAAATTTTTTTACATTTGTAAAATACAAATTTTTTTAGTTAAATACTATTTATGAGCAAAAATGATGCTTATGCAAAATCTTATCCTTATGATAAATTTAGTTAAAAAATTTTACATTTAAATCTATTAAATACTTTTTTTAGTAATGTATTTGAAAATAGTAAGTATTCTAAACATAAACAAACGAAACACTACTATTAAAAAATTATGGTAGCTTAGTAAATTAAAATGGTTGGTGAGTTATGTGTAATGATTAAAGTAATATGGTGGGCAAAGTAGCATTGCTAGCTCTTTTCTCTTACTTTTCCTTTTACCTTTGAATTTTTTTAATTATATTATTGCATAGATTTGAGACAAAATGGAACAAGTACAAGAAGTTCCTAATCAATTTGCTACACAAGCACAACAAGCTTCATTACAAAAAAACGCAAGATTTAGGCCTCTCATGATTGCCGCCAACTCAAGGAAAAGAGGTAACCAAAAGAAAAATTAATCCAACCCAAAGATAATCGATCATGTATCAGATTATTTCTCTCAGTAATGCTAGTTGTTTCATGCATATTTTACTTATTTATTATTTCTCCTTCTTTATCTCCTCACTTTTATTATTGATATTTATTTTTGCAGATTCCCAATTGTTCCTTTACATAATTTGAGGAACTTGTTAAATGTTTAGACTTGAAGTTGACATTGCTTAGAATTGATGAATTTTCATATTTTAATGATTTCCTGTTGTTGAATTTATTGATGTATTTGAAAATTGTTGGATTTATTTTTGTGTGTGAGAGGTTGTTGGCTTTTTAAAGAATTGAATGATGTGATTGAAATTTTATAGTTTTTGAGATATTCAAGTATTAAATATATTTTCATTCAATAACTTTTCCCGTAAAATAAAAATTATTATTTATGTATAACTCGTCAACCCAACTGAACACGCTCTTGATCGGGTCAGTTTGGTTAGAGTTAAATGAAAAAAATACAGGTTTAAAATTTAACCCAATCCAAAGATAATCGATAGAGTCGGGTATCAGATTTTGCCAAAATGAGCTCAACCCAACTTGCGTACACCCCTAAATATATGTAATAGTCAAGGTAAATGTTTTTAATATTTGAAGAACTACGCCAAGTCACCTAAAAATTAAGTACCAAAATACTCCGAAAACTATAAGAATCTTACATTAAAATTGAACAGTAGATCATTTATACCAAAAATGTAACACCATACATTTATTATACTAGCAGTACATTCACAATGTGTGAAAGTAACGACAATGCATAATAATATTTACATAAAATGAAACACACAATTCAAGATAGTGATATAAATTACAAGATACACATAGTTCTCTTCTAATGTTGATGAACAAAAGATATTCTCACAAAAAAATTATGCCAAAAAAATAGATCATAAACACACTATAATCATTATTATAAGTCCACTTATAAAAATTCATAAACAACCTACATCGTGCATCTAGCCATTTATTTTCAAGGTTAGTAAGAATACACTTTTAGTTGTCTCCATCATCTATAACTAATTTTGACTAACATAATCATAAAATAAAATTAGTTAACAATCCAAACAATAAATAAAAAATATTCATTTTTTTATCAATGATACCTTTATTTTATCCCTAAAAATTTCATTTTTTCTTTTTGATAGAAATAGTTTTCAATTGTCGTACATTATAAGAAAATCCTTAAACTTCTCTGCAATTTCACCCAAAAAACAACCTAATAAACCAGCAATTGATCCTACCGACTAACCATCTAAATTCCATTTAGTTATTATCCTGCTAACATTAGAAGGAGCTTCAAGTACGTTTGATACCCTTAAGCGTGTCCTTGTAATATGTCCCGCCTCATATACCACATAATTCAATGAAATATGTCATAACTCAACCATG
Source organism: Cicer arietinum (assembly GCF_000331145.2). Classification (NCBI taxonomy): domain Eukaryota; kingdom Viridiplantae; phylum Streptophyta; class Magnoliopsida; order Fabales; family Fabaceae; genus Cicer; species Cicer arietinum. The sequence goes on along the minus strand of NC_021162.2, from coordinate 42,979,408 downwards.
TAAAACAATTAAATTAAATAAATATAATTAGACATTAGATTGCATACTAACAACTTATACATCCTAATATGTAGAATTCCTTTTTTGAGCAATTTTGGGCTCATCTTCAGAGTGAAAGAATCTCTCATGGGAAGTGGTGGTTCTATTGCTTGCACTGCTAGCGGTGTTGTCATATGAGAAGGTGGTGGTTTTGTCGCTTGCACTGTAGTTGGTGGTGTTGTCATCGGAGAAGGTGGTGATTCTATCAGTTGCACTATTGATGGTGTTGTTGCTTAAGAAAGTGGTGGTTTTGTCGGTACACTGCAGTTGGTGGTGTTGTCACCGAAAAGGTGGTGGTTTTATTGCTTGCATTGTTGATGGTGTTGTCACCTTGATAGGTGGCAAAGCTGTCATTTGGAATGTTGCTGGTATACCATTTAAGTGACTGTTGTTGGTGGTCACTTAAAGTTCCAAACTTTTGTATCCAAACTGAAAGTTTTTCTTCTTCAATCTGGGGTTGACAGGTTGTAGGAGAAGACTTGGCTTGTAGGGTTAAGGTGGTTAGTTCCTCAAAAGTTTGGGGTTGCTAGGCTGTTTGGGAAGATTGGCTTGGAGGGTCATGTGTTTTGTAATTCAAGGTATTTGAATTAGTGGATTAAAGCCTTCTGAATCGGAGACTGGATGTAGCCAAGTTAGTGGTGAACAAAGATAAATATATCTATCCAATTATTTATGCCTTCATTGTTTGCTGCATCTGAACCTGATTGCTTCTTATCTAAGTATTTCCTAAAAACCAACCAACCTTAATCAAAATTAGCAAAATGTTATCATTTTTGTCAAACATAATTCAACCTTTTTCTCATGTTTGCACCTTTAATTGACATAAGAGCTCGATCTCAAGGATACCACTTTACAATGTTTGAGGAAAGATCCTAGGGTTCAGCATGTTTGGATTCAGTGGAGAAGTTATTGGAGGAAACATCAACATACCACCTCTATTTGATGAGGAATATTTTGGGTACTAGAAGGACATATTGCTCTAAAGATCCTCTAGTGGAGAAGTTTCTTTATTTGACAAGATCCTCAAGTTTGGGACTTGGTAGAAGATGGTTATACTGCTCTAAAGGATATTGATAATATTGAAATTCCAAGAAAGGAGATGAATGTTGATCAAAAGAAGATGTACAATATGCATCATAAGTCTAGAACATTCATGATAAATTCAATCACCTTCAAGGAGTTTGGCAAGTGCACCAACAAGAAGACATCAGATAATGTTTATGATAGTTTGATTATGACCTATGAAGGAAGCAAACAAGTTCAAAAAGCGAAGGCCAACCTCCTAATAAAAAAATATGAGTTGTTCAAGATGGAAGAAGATGAAGACTTTGACACAATGTTTTTCAGATTCCAGACTCTGGTCTTCGAATAAAAAATACTTGATAAGAGTTATACTAATGTTGATCATGTGAAGAAGTTACTAAGAAGTATGCCAAGTAGGTGGAGACCTAAGACCACTGCCATTCAAGTAGAAAAGGATCTTAATACTCTTAAGTTGGAAGAATGAAGTAGTTCTCTTAGATCACACGAAATTGAATTTACATAGGATGAGCCCAAGAAGAAGCAACCAACGTTGGCTTTGAAATCCAAGAAGAAGAAAATTCTGAAGGAAACAACATAATCAGAGGATGATGATTCAAAGGAACATAATGGAGACTTAGAGGAAGATGAAATGGCTTTCATATCTCAAAAAATTTGGAAGATGTGGAGCAACAAAAAAAAAGAAATTTCCCCAAAGGTATTTTAGGGAATCAAGTAGATGAAAAGATGATAAATATGACAAGAAAAATATCATCTGCTATGAATGCAATAAACATGGACATATCAAGTTAGAATATCCACATGGGATGATTCTGATGAATCCTATGATGATGAAAAAGATGCAGATTTGACTCTGATGGTTCATTCCAACTCTGTCTCTAGATCCAACACAAATTATGACTCTCAAAGTGAATAAGCAAATGAAGAAATTGAGGTATTTTCTGACTTAACTCGATATGATTTAATTATTTCTATAAATGATTTTTTAAATAAGAATCACAAATTGCCTTTAAAACAAAAAACACTTAGGAAAGAAAAAGCAAACCTAACTGAAAAAGTTATTGTTTTAGAGAATCGAAGTGTTGGATTTGAAACAAAAATTTAAACTCTGAAAATTTATATAACTGAACTTAAAACAGAAAATGCAAATTCGAAAACTAAAAACTGATATCATTGAACTTAAAGATAAAACCTTGAAAGATATTCATGTTGAAAATACCACATGTAATTATGATAAGCATGAAGAACTATTCCATGATTTACCAACTAATGGTACGAAAAATTGATGATAGTGCATGTTTACTAGAACCAGCGGAAGGAAATGCAAGAAAACCAGAAGAACTTAAGAAATTAGAGGATACAAGAAAATTATCATAAGATAAATATGACCAAGATTGAAGTAGCCAAGATAAATCAGAAGGAAAATCTGGATAGAAGTACAAGTCATGTCATCTTGAAAAACTAATAATTAGAAATGAAAATGATGGATGGATTCTTGCAATGCAAGAAAAGTTAATTTAATTTAAGAGGAATGATGTTTGTGATCTAGTACGTAGACCAAAGAAGCAAATTATTGGAACCATGTTGGTTTTTAGAAACAAGTTGAATAAAAAAACAAGCGATGTGGTAAAGGACAAGGCAAGACTTGTTGCACAAGGCAACAATCGACAAAAAAGGCATTGATTACACTGAGACATTTGCTCCAATGGCCAGGTTATAAGCTATTCGTATCCTACTTTCTTTTGCTACAGATATTAACATTACATTATTTCAAATGGATGTTAAAAGTCTGGGGTTATTTGAGAATACTAACTTGGAGGGTCGAGTGCTTTGCAATTCAAGGTATTTGAATTAGTGGATCAAAACCTTCTAAATGAGGGGACTGAATGTAACCAAGTTAGTGGTGAACCTTGATAAATCTATTTTTGCTGCCTTTGAACCTGATTGCTTGTACTCCAAGTAAGTCACTAAAACCAAACTTATTTTTGAACAAATTATCAAAAGTTATCAACTTTGTCAAACACAATTAAAACCCCTTTTTCGTGTTTGCCCTTCATTTTAACATACCTAGAACTTTATGGACATTGTGTTTCTATCAAAATTGATCTTGAGTTAGTTTAAATAAAGCACATGAATCAAAATTTTAAAAGGATCCTAATTCAAACCCCCTTTCTTGTGATTGTCATTCAAAATTTTAAAAGGATCACAATTCAAACACTCTATTTTACATTCAAGAATTAAACATATAGAGATTAAACATCATTTCATAAGGGATTATGTCCAAAAGGTATTTTAGACATTAAATTTGTCAACAATGATCATCATTGGGTTGATGTTTTCACAAAACCCCTTGTTGATAATATATTCAGTCTTATAAAGAAACATCTAAATGTTATCTCCAAAAGTTATTAAAGAATGATGTTTAATCCTCTGTATGCTTTACCTCTAGAAAAACATAGTGATTGATTAATAATATGTTTGCTCTTTCTCAGATGATATGGAATTTATTATGTGCCTCTGGTAATTCAAAATTCAATTAATCTTGTATTTGAATAATTTTATTCTCGTACATTGTGAAACTTTAATAGGTGTCTTACGCACGCGTCCAATATTTCCAATTAAAAACTCAACCATTTTTAACTCTTAAAATCATTTATTACTCACAATCACTCATAATCAGTCTCAAGTCTCAAGGTTGTAAACCTCAAAACCAAGTATAGAGTTCTATTCAAAATTCTTATTTGGTGTGTGGTGTCCAAAGGTGGGTTGGTGGATCATGTTAACAAAGATCAGAAGGGTCTAATGTGGAACATCTCTCAAAGGATCAAGACAAACCCATGTCATCCTGGAACACACAAGGTCATGCGTCATCAACTATAGGACTGGGAAAATCAAGTTTATCCCCTATCCTAGACTAATAACTACAATACTCATGCATACTTTTCTCATTCAGACTGTGGAGGAAGTTGGAAGCGTTGTCCAAGAGGAACCCTTGGTCCCCTCATATGCTCCCACATCCCACATCTCCAATCTCATCAAGATGAGATTGGTGTCTCCTAAGCACTACATTTGATCTAGTGGTGATGCAAAAGGTCAACAAGTGGCTCTCAGACCACTCCCTATAAAGTTGATGACTCTTTTGCTTCCATATTTGCATAAGACAATAAGGAAGTTGTTCTCGAATATATAAGAATGTGTCAATCTGGCCAAGCTATGGCCCCAATTTGTTATCTCCAAAAGTTATTAAAGAATGATGTTTAATCCTCTGTATGCTTTACCTCTAGTAAAACATAGTGAATGATTAATAATATGTTTGCTCTTTCTCAGATGATATGGAATTTATTATGTGCCTCTGGTAATTCAAAATTCAATTAATCTTGTATTTGAATAATTTTATTCTCGTACGTTGTGAAACTTTAATAGGTGTCTTACGCACGCGTCCAATATTGCCAATTAAAAACTCAACCATTTTTAACTCTTAAAATCATTTATTACTCACAATCACTCATAATCAGTCTCAAGTCTCACAACTCCCACACTTTCGTTTCGTTGCAAATCCTTAAAATTCTTGTTCTCCCTGAATCCATCTTACTTCAATGGCTTCAAGTTCCTCCTTA
>NC_021162.2:42972051-42973682 GCF_000331145.2 Cicer arietinum | reverse complement strand
TCATGCATACTTTTCTCATTCAGACTGTGAAGGAAGTTGGAAGCTTTGTCCAAGAGGAACCCTTGGTCCCCTCATATGCTCCCACATCCCACATCTCCAATCTCATCAAGATGAGATTGGTGTCTCCTAAGCACTACATTTGATCTAGTGGTGATGCAAAAGGTCAACAAGTGGCTCTCAGACCACTCCCTATAAAGTTGATGACTCTTTTGCTTCCATATTTGCATAAGACAATAAGGAAGTCGTTCTCGAATATATAAGAATGTGTCAATCTGGCCAAGCTATGGCACCAATTTGTTTGCCTCCATCTCAAGCTGCCTAGGTTTTTCAAAAGTTATTAAAGAATGATGTTTAATCCTCTGTATGCTTTACCTCTAGTAAAACATAGTGAATGATTAATAATATGTTTGCTCTTTCTCAGATGATATGGAATTTATTATGTGCCTCTGGTAATTCAAAATTCAATTAATCTTGTATTTGAATAATTTTATTCTCGTACGTTGTGAAACTTTAATAGGTGTCGTACGCACTCTTCCAATATTGCCAATTAAAAACTCAACCATTTTTAACTCTTAAAATCATTTATTACTCACAATCACTCATAATCAGTCTCAAGTCTCACAACTCCCACACTTTCGTTTCGTTGCAAATCCTTAAAATTCTTGTTCTCCCTGAATCCATCTTACTTCAATGGCTTCAAGTTCCTCCTTAGATGGAAACTTCTCCTATGTTCCAATACTACATTGCAACCTAGATCAACTTGAGATGCTTCACGAACTGAAGGTTGACTTTGCAAACCTTGTTCTGAATGAATTTGACTTCCTTAAGGACCTTGTTGAGGCAGGTTGGTTTGAATATTTCCACCTGGAACAAGAGATTTCTTTGGATGTCTTGATAAAATAGTTTTTGAGGTTTGTTGATGCAAAATTCGACAACGAGGTATTAAGCACCATGTTGGGTCTCCCTATCAAGATCACTCAACAATCCATTGCTGCCAATACTAGATGCTCAGGTGAAGGCACGTTGCTTGAAAATGGGTATGAGTCAAGGGTTGGCTATTTCATAATCAAGAAAAAACAATTCAAAGACCCTAAGGTGAACTACAAGGTTGTACACCTCAAACCCAAGTATAGAGTTCTATTCAAAATTCTTATTTGGTGTGTGGTGTCCAAAGGTGGGTTGGTGGATCATGTTAACAAAGATCACAAGGGTCTAATGTGGAACATCTCTCAAAGGATCAAGACAAACCCATGTCATCCTGGAACACACAAGGTCATGCGTCATCAACTATAGGACTGGGAAAATCAAGTTTATCCCCTATCCTAGACTAATAACTACAATACTCATGCATACTTTTCTCATTCAGACTGTGGAGGAAGTTGGAAGCTTTGTCCAAGAGGAACCCTTGGTCCCCTCATATGCTCCCACATCCCACATCTCCAATCTCATCAAGATGAGATTGGTGTCTCCTAAGCACTACATTTGATCTAGTGGTGATGCAAAAGGTCAACAAGTGGCTCTCAGACCACTCCCTATAAAGTTGATGACTCTTTTGCTTCCATATTTGCATAAGACAATAAGGAAGTTGTTCTCGAATATATAAGAATGTGTCAATCTGGCCAAGCTATGGC
>NC_021162.2:42969257-42971803 GCF_000331145.2 Cicer arietinum | reverse complement strand
AAAAACTCAACCATTTTTAACTCTTAAAATCATTTATTACTCACAATCACTCATAATCAGTCTCAAGTCTCACAACTCCCACACTTTCGTTTCGTTGCAAATCCTTAAAATTCTTGTTCTCCCTGAATCCATCTTACTTCAATGGCTTCAAGTTCCTCCTTAGATGGAAACTTCTCCTATGTTCCAATACTACATTGCAACCTAGATCAACTTGAGATGCTTCACGAACTGAAGGTTGACTTTGCAAACCTTGTTCTGAATGAATTTGACTTCCTTAAGGACCTTGTTGAGGCAGGTTGGTTTGAATATTTCCACCTGGAACAAGAGATTTCTTTGGATGTCTTGATAAAATAGTTTTTGAGGTTTGTTGATGCAAAATTCGACAACGAGGTATTAAGCACCATGTTGGGTCTCCCTATCAAGATCACTCAACAATCCCTTGCTGCCAACACTAGATGCTCAGGTGAAGGCACGTTGCTTGAAAATGGGTATGAGTCAAGGGTTGGCTATTTCATAATCAAGAAAAAACAATTCAAAGACCCTAAGGTGAACTACAAGGTTGTACACCTAAAACCCAAGTATAGAGTTCTATTCAAAATTCTTATTTGGTGTGTGGTGTCCAAAGGTGGGTTGGTGGATCATGTTAACAAAGATCACAAGGGTCTAATGTGGAACATCTCTCAAAGGATCAAGACAAACCCATGTCATCCTGGAACACACAAGGTCATGCGTCATCAACTATAGGACTGGGAAAATCAAGTTTATCCCCTATCCTAGACTAATAACTACAATACTCATGCATACTTTTCTCATTCAGACTGTGGAGGAAGTTGGAAGCTTTGTCCAAGAGGAACCCTTGGTCCCCTCATATGCTCCCACATCCCACATCTCCAATCTCATCAAGATGAGATTGGTGTCTCCTAAGCACTACATTTGATCTAGTGGTGATGCAAAAGGTCAACAAGTGGCTCTCAGACCACTCCCTATAAAGTTGATGACTCTTTTGCTTCCATATTTGCATAAGACAATAAGGAAGTTGTTCTCGAATATATAAGAATGTGTCAGTCTGGCCAAGCTATGGCCCCAATTTGTTATCTCCAAAAGTTATTAAAGAATGATGTTTAATCCTCTGTATGCTTTACCTCTAGTAAAACATAGTGAATGATTAATAATATGTTTGCTCTTTCTCAAGCTGCCTAGGTTTTTGAGAAGAAGCGGAAAATAGTCGTTCATGTTCTAAGAATTGAAAAGGATGAGGAAAAAATATCCAATGCTAATGAAGAGACGACAACCCCTCTTTAAAGAAAGAAACAAAAGGTACATTCAAACTATTAACAACTTATTCCTATCCCCTACTCTGATCCTGAACCATTCAATTCCCTCTCTCGAACAAACTCATCCATTATTCTCGTACGTTGTGAAACTTTAATAGGTGTCTTACCCACGCGTCCAATATTGCCAATTAAAAACTCAACCATTTTTAACTCTTAAAATCATTTATTACTCACAATCACTCATAATCAGTCTCAAGTCTCACAACTCCCACACTTTCGTTTCGTTGCAAATCCTTAAAATTCTTGTTCTCCCTGAATCCATCTTACTTCAATGGCTTCAAGTTCCTCCTTAGATGGAAACTTCTCCTATGTTCCAATACTACATTGCAACCTAGATCAACTTGAGATGCTTCACGAACTGAAGGTTGACTTTGCAAACCTTGTTGTGAATGAATTTGACTTCCTTAAGGACCTTGTTGAGGCAGGTTGGTTTGAATATTTCCACCAGGAACAAGAGATTTCTTTGGATGTCTTGATAAAATAGTTTTTGAGGTTTGTTGATGCAAAATTCGACAACGAGGTATTAAGCACCATGTTGGGTCTCCCTATCAAGATCACTCAACAATCCCTTGCTGCCAATACTAGATGCTCAGGTGAAGGCACGTTGCTTGAAAATGGGTATGAGTCAAGGGTTGGCTATTTCATAATCAAGAAAAAACAATTCAAAGACCCTAAGGTGAACTACAAGGTTGTACACCTCAAACCCAAGTATAGAGTTCTATTCAAAATTCTTATTAGGTGTGTGGTGTCCAAAGGTGGGTTGGTGGATCATGTTAACAAAGATCACAAGGGTCTAATGTGGAACATCTCTCAAAGGATCAAGACAAACCCATGTCATCCTGGAACACACAAGGTCATGCGTCATCAACTATAGGACTGGGAAAATCAAGTTTATCCCCTATCCTAGACTAATAACTACAATACTCATGCATACTTTTCTCATTCAGACTGTGAAGGAAGTTGGAAGCTTTGTCCAAGAGGAACCCTTGGTCCCCTCATATGCTCCCACATCCCACATCTCCAATCTCATCAAGATGAGATTGGTGTCTCCTAAGCACTACATTTGATCTAGTGGTGATGCAAAAGGTCAACAAGTGGCTCTCAGACCACTCCCTATAAAGTTGATGACTCTTTTGCTTCCATATTTGCATAAGACAATAAGGAAGTTGTTCTCGAATATATAAGAATGTGTCAATCTGGCCAAGCTATGGC
>NC_021162.2:42918261-42966558 GCF_000331145.2 Cicer arietinum | reverse complement strand
CCCCCCCCCCTTTTTTAATCCTACATCTATCACCCTTCCTACTTTTGACTTTGACAACTTAGATTAAATGTTTGAGGCTACCCTAACTAAACATTGCATCCCTTGGGTACAAAACTCATCCCTTCCTACATAGGCCTAACACTTCAACTCAAACACCTACCTAGTTCACTACTTTCCCTCCACCATCTTCCTCTTCCACCCTAGTACTGGACCCCGCATCACTATATTTTGAACCTCCCTCTCCCTAAGGAGCTACGCTAGTTGTGCAAGTTCTTGTTGACCTAGTCTCTAATACATAATTAGATGACTCCTTTACATCTCCCTTCACTATTTTCCCCTTTAACTCGTTCCTTCCACACAATCTCTTCCATCTGGCTTCCCAAACCTCTAGATCTTCCTTATGGCCAAAATTACCTCTACTTGAAATAAAAATGCTCAAAATCTAGATCCTCATGATGTTTCAAATCAGTGGAAGAAATTCCTCTGCTTTGTCACAGACTAGATTCAGGACAACAAGGATCATGGACTCCAATTGGATTCCCAAAACTTTGGAGCTTTCAGACAAACAAATGAGATCATGTACTTATGGATCTTATAGTTTCAAAAAGCCAAGAGCAATATGTTCAAAAAGCTCCTAACAGCCACATCAATGGGCTCTTCAAGGGATGCTCCATCTCCTTTTGGTGGGGTTCTTTTGGACCTTTAGTGGTTGCTCTGGTCACACCATTACAACTTTTAGTGTTCATCCCACAAATTGAGATTCACACTCTCGATGCTCCTCTTGATGCTACTTTAGGGTCTGCAGACTCTACTTTTGGAAGTCCCTTTGCACCTCCCTCTAGCCCCTTGTTTAGTCTCACTTAGTTTATAAAAAATGAAGGTTTTGATTGTCTGGAAGCTAAGACTGAGATGTTTATAGAAAAAATGGCCAAAAATTAGGAGGATATTTAGAACACCACTGACTTAATTCTGGCTAGGCTCACAAATCCAAACCTTTAGTTTTCTGTTTTCTTTGTATTTTGTTGTACTGTTTTGTGCGTATCTATTTTTTCGCTCTCTTTTTGATTGATGACAAAATGATGAGAACATTTTTGAGAACTTTTAAGAAATGAACTTTGTGTTATTCAGAATATTAGTTACTCATGCACGTTAAACTATTCTATCATAATATCTCTCATCTTATGAATTAAACATGCATATTCTAAGGGGGAACTTTGTTGTAATACTTTATAATATTCTTTTATACTTTATTTAATTTAAAATTATTCTCAAAAATAGACGTTTATCATTATAAAAAGGAGGAGATTGTTAAAACCAAGTTGGTTTGAAGAACTATGATCCGTACTTGTTTTTATGATAACAAAATCTATTTGTGGAAAAAAATTAATGCACTAACGTTTTGATTAAGTGTGCAGGTCCTAGATTAAGTGAATTATATAGGTTCCTATGCCTTATTCTCTAATGATTGGACTAAGACAAAGGAACAACATGACTTCATTTTACAACACTTTTTTAAATTTGATGAAAACGCTCTAACATGCGTCTTTAGTTATGCAAGTGACACTCTGTTTTCGGTTCACTCTGATAATGCAAGTAATGCTTTGGTTTTGGTGACTCTATATATACATGATATGTTTTTTTTTCCAGTTGCTTCTGTTGAGCACAACTATGCTCTATTCGTTTGCCTCTAATAAACTTGACAAATATCTGTTGACTTTGATTGTCCACCTCTGATGATCACATCAAGTATCTGATCGTCTGACTCTGATTTATGAATTATGATTTATGCTATGAAAGAAGTCAACACTTTAATAAAAGTCAACACTTCAAAGAAGACAAAGCATTTGCGCCTATGATGAACATTCTGAATCTACTAGTTGTCTGAAGATTTATAAGACATGCTCTAATCAATGTATCCTCTGCTTCCTCACCTTTATACAAAGATACACTGAATCAACTGCAAGGATATGTTTTGGAAAGTTTCTATGCAAAATAAATCTCAAAACATATGATACTAAACTTCATGACACATGTTAATTTCTTGCAATCAGGACAACGACCAAAAATCCTAAATGATCTCTACAAAAGGACGTGCATTCCTCATTGAAAAATAAGAAACGAACAAGCTATAAGCACATGCATCCTAACTCAATAGTGGTTGCCTTCCTCAACAACTTGATTGTATTAAGCTAGAAGGTTGAGAAGACTTGAACATAGTCAATTTGACTTGTAGGTGTTCAGTGAAAGTGTTATTCTATGGTGAACTAGTGGATTAAATTCTTCAAGTTGAAGGGATTAGACGTAACTACCGTGTTGGTGGTTAGCTAGGATACATCGCCTGTGTTATTATGTTATGTGTTGTTCATATGTTCGGCTTTCTTTACTATAGCTTAGTCACATTAAAAAGTTTTGAAGGAGAAAAAAAACATAATTCAAATTCAATTTTCTTGTGTACTCCCGTTCTACACTATGTTGAGAAGAAAATTTACCAAACTAACATATGTAGTGCACAAGGATTATTTGCACTTTATTACTTGCTTTGCAGACATGGGAAAATAGAAACTATTTTTCATTAGTATCGCATCGATGAAGAGATAACGCATATAGTCATTCTACCTTCCATGAAACGTCATTTGTAGCAAAAAACTGAAATAAAATTGGTTATTGAAGAGTTTCATCCTTGTTCATGGTCCTCTTAGCACCTGCAATTGCAAGGTAATTGGAGATGAGATCCGTAAAGTTTGTTTGTTTCAATAGAGGGGATGGGAGGTGGGGATTTTTATAAAGGAAAAGGGAGGGGAGACGATATATTTTAATTTATATGTTTTAATTCATAAAGGAAGGAGAGGAATTTTAAAACTAATATACCTTTATACCTTTGTAATCTTACAGTATACTTATAATTTTAAAACTATTCATTTCGTAATGAAAAATATGAATGAAACATGCACCTTTCAAAATAATGCAATAAAATAAAAACACGGAAAATTTATATTATCAAACTGTTAAAATTATAAGACCAAATATAGATGTGTAGCAATGAAGTGTTCTTGTCAATATGATCCTAGTTTTGAATAAATTTCACAAAATATTCGGTGTTAAAAATTTCAGAAACATATTAAAGTGCAAATAAAATATTCAAAAACATCATAGCACCATTATAAGATGGTTAATTGGAGGATCCAAAGACCATTCGCATAAACACAACTTCGGGTGCTTCAGCTGGACATTGGAGAATCATTGAGTTTGTCCACATCTTTCATGACAACGCAATAAATATTAGGCAATGACTCTGAATCACATCCACAATCCTTTATTAAATTCCAAGCTTCTTTCCTTGAATTTGGAGGCAACTCATATGTAAGACGTTATCTAATTATGTCATAAACATTACTTTATTTTTTCCCACAAATTTCAAATGGTTTTTAATCTTCACCTTGTCAATTTTATATTCAAACATTGCACTTAAGGTACCGCCAACTCTGTTACCTTTTTCACATTCATGACTCTAGTCCAACTGAAAGTCCCATTAAGATGGTTAATTGGAGGATCCAAAGACCATTCGCATAAACACAACTTCGTGTGCTTCAGCTGGACATTGGAGAATCATTGAGTTTGTCCACATCTTTCATGACAACGCAATAAATATTAGGCAATGACTCTGAATCACATCCACAATCCTTTATTAAATTCCAAGCTTCTTTCCTTGAATTTGGAGGCAACTCATATGTAAGACGTTATCTAATTATGTCATAAACATTACTTTATTTTTTCCCACAAATTTCAAATGGTTTTTAATCTTCACCTTGTCAATTTTATATTCAAACATTGCACTTAAGGTACCGCCAGCTCTGTTACCTTTTTCACATTCATGACTCTAGTCCAACTGAAAGTCCCACTATTACCATTCGTTGTTGGTAATTGTTTTTTCGATGCCATAAGCTATGATAATGATCAATTATAAACAACAGAATTAATAAATATAAGACTTAATTGCACTTTTGGTCCCCCTATTTTAGGTGAATCGCGAAAGTAGTCCCCCCATTTTGTTTGTCCCCAGTTTAAAAAGAATTTGAATCTAAATCATGATGAATTGTCATTTTTTTAATGACGTGTCAAATAAATGGTGACGTGTCAGACGTCTATGTGGATTAAAAATCATTATTATATTATTCTAAATTAAAAAATACAATTTATATTTTTTAAAACTATTATTATATTATTTCAGAATTTAAAAAAATAGCCAAAATAAAAAAAAAATCATCAAAATCGAAGTAGTTCGTGAACCTTAAACAGAAGCAGTTCGTGAACCCTAAAACCAAAATCAAAATCAACCCCAATTCAAAAATAAAAAATCAGCAACGCATAAAAAATCAGCCCTTTTCTTCTTCATCCTCTTCTTCATCTTCGTTTTTCTTCTTCATATGGGTTCTTCATCCTTTTCATCGGTGGAAACTTCAGCACGAAGAATTAAAATAAATAAATAAATAAATAAACAAACTGATTGAAATCGAACGGTACCTATCGACCGTGTTATGAGCAATGGAGGTAAGACCGCTTTGTTTAGGCAAGTTTTGACGAGAAGAAGTAGTTGAATAGAAAGGATTCCAAAAACGAGAAGAATGAGGATGAGGAAAGTGAAGGCGATGAATAAATCGAAAATGATTGTGTAAGAAGAAGAAGACGGTTTTCTATATGGAAGGCAAGAGTATCGGAGTTTCGCCATTGATGAGTTCAGATCCACGAGATCTGAAAATTCAACGAACAGAGTTGCAGTTGAATTCAGAAGGTTGTGTTTGTTTAGTGTAAAATAATAATTATAAGGATGAAGAACCCAGATGAAAAGGATGAAGAACATGAAGAAGAAAAATGAAGATGAAGAAGAGGATGAAGAAGAAGAGGGCTGATTTTTGATTTTTGAATTGGGGTTGATTTTGATTTTGATTTTAGGGTTCACGAACTACTTTGATTTTGATGCGTTGCTGATTTTTGTTTTTGATTTTGGCTATTTTTTTAAATTTTGACACAATATAATAATAGTTTTTAAAAATATAAATTGTATTTTTTAATTTGGAATAATATAATAATGACTTTTAATCCACATAGACGTTTGTCACGTCACCATTTATTTGACACATCATCAAAAAAATGACAACTCATCATGATTTGGACTCAAATTCTGTTTAGGGGACCAAAACTGGGGACAAACAAAATGAGGGGACTACTTTCGCGATTCACCTAAAATAGGAGGACCAAAAGTGCAATTAAACCTAAATATAATTAACATGAAATATCTTTCACTTAAGACCAATATCAAATAAACATTTTGGCCAAACACAACTATCTAATAAACATCATAGTAAACTCAGTACTACATCAAAGAACCACAATATTCAAATATAAGTAATAAAATACAAGGTAAGCTTCCATTTCGGCCAATCCATCATTTGGATAATTTGACCAAATTTGATGTGCTACACTATTTTTTATAACCCCACCCAGAGCAACTTCATCACTATCACATCTTAAAACTTTATGATTTTCATGAGATACATTTTGATTTGCAAGTTCAAAATCTACTTTGGTTATAAAGTCTTCATCTGGGTCTACGCTCATTAGATAATTGCGAAGAATGCAACATAAGTGGCCTCTGTCGAACTAGACAAAGTCTCAATTTTTTTTTCAATATACAAAAGGCTCTTTCAATTGCATTGAATAAAGATGCATGCATGCTATAAATTAAACAATTGTTTATAATTTTGAGGGGAATTTCTTACCGAATATTCTTTTAAGTGATACTGAACTCCTCAATAAGGTGTAATAACTCCACTTGTCAACATGCAACCAATAATAACAAGATAACATTTTCTTATATTAAAGGTAAATTATCAATGTGATAGTTTGAAATATATAATATAAAGGCTTAATTGCACTTTTGTTCTCCCATTTTAGGTGAATCGCGAAAGTAGTCTCCCCATTTTGTTTGTTCCCAGTTTTGGTCCCCAAACAGAATTTGAGTCTAAATCATGATGAGTTGTCATTTTTTTAATGACGCACTACGCCAGAAATGACATTTAACAGCGCCCATTTTACAGCGCTTTCTAAACACAAGCGCTGTTGTAATTATATTTTAAAAATAACGGAACCTATTACAGCGCTTTTTATGTAAAGCGCTGTAAAACAAGCGCTGTAGTAGGTCATATAACGTTTGCGCATCACGTTATAAGGATTTTACAGCGCTTGTCAAAAAAGCGCTGTAAACGGAAGCGCTTTCGCGAATCAGTTACAGCGCTTTTTTCACAAGCGCTGTAAAACACATGCGCTTTCATTGAATTTAACTACCTATTACAGCGCTTTTTTCACAAGCGCTGTAAAACACATCCGCTTTCATTGAATTTAACTACTTATTACAGCGCTTTTTTCACAAGCGCTGTAAAATACATCTTTCAAATAATTATATACGTTGCGAACCCTAATATCCTCTACGTACTGTGCGGCCATCTACGTTGTCTAAGGTATTTTTTACACATGATCTGTTATGTTTTGAAATTGTCAAAAATTGTCAAAAACTCATACCACATGATCTGTTCTGTTTTGAAATTGTCAAAAATTGTCAAAAACTCATACCACATGATATGTTCTGTTTTGAAATTTTTAGTTGATATTGGTTTCTTTTTGAAACTTGTTGATATGTTTTGAAAGCTTATTATTTTTGTTACTGCATTTATATAGGTGGTATAATATGGATAGGAAATGGATTTCAGCCAATCGATTGTCAAAAGAGTATGAAATTGGAGTGAAGGAGTTTGTTGAGTTTGCAGTGAAGAATGCAAAAGATCCAAATAGAGTAGTTTGTCCTTGTTTAAAATGTTGTTTTGGAAAACGTGTTAGAGAAGATGAATTAGAAGGACATCTAGTATGTAATGGAATTGATCAAAGCTACACATGTTGGATAAGACATGGTGAGAAAAAAAAAGGAAACATTAATTTTGAGAATAGTTCTACATATGCTTCAACTGATTTCGATACAGATACATATGAGCCGGACCGAGTTGATGAGATTGCAAAAGCAGTTGAAGAAGATCTTCGAGATTGTCCTAAAATGTTTGAAAGTTTGTTGAGTGATGCAGAGAAAGAATTATATAATGGTTGTACTAAATTCACAAGACTGTCAGCGATATTAAAGTTGTACAACTTAAAAGCGAGTAATGGATGGTCTGATAAAAGCTTTACAGAATTATTAACACTCATAAAAGATATGTTGCCAGATGATAATGAACTTCCCAGTCGAACCTACGAGGCTAAACGGATTTTGTGTTCTATTGGAATGAGTTACGAAAGGATTCATGCGTGTCCTAACGATTGCATTTTATTTCGAAACGAATATGAACTACTTAAGGCGTGTCCGAAATGCAATGTCTCTCGATATAAGAAGAAAGAATCTACTCCAGCAAAAGTCGTGTGGTATTTTCCTATAATACCAAGATTTAGGCGCATGTATCGCAGTGAAGAAGATTCAAAACACTTGACATGGCATGCAGATGAAAGAATTAGAGATGGAATGTTTCGACACCCTGCAGATTCCCCACAATGGGCAAAAATTGATCACGAGTATCCTGAATTCGGGATAGAGTCAAGAAATCTAAGACTTGCACTTTCTACTGATGGAATGAATCCACATGGTCTTCAAAGCATCTCACATAGCACGTGGCCTGTGATTTTGGTAATATATAACCTACCTCCATGGTTATGTATGAAGCGTAAGTTTATGATGTTGTCTCTGTTAATTTCTGGACCCAAACAACCGGGGAATGATATCGACGTATACTTGACTCCTCTAATCGAAAATTTAAAAAGTATGTGGGAGACAGGTGTGGAAGTTTATGATGGGTATAAGAAAGAATGTTTCAATTTGAGGGCTATGTTGTTCGGCACAATTAATGATTTTCCAGCATATGGTAATTTATCAGGATATAGCATTAAAGGTCAGTGTGCATGTCCTATATGTGAAGAGAGTACAAATTGGATGCGGTTGAAACATTGTAAGAAGAATGTGTTTCTTGGACATCGTAGATTTTTACCTTATAGTCATCAGTATCGTGGGTGGAGAAATGCATTCAATGGAAAATCAGAGGAAGGTAAAGCTCCTTTAGCACCGACTGGATATCAAATACTTGAAAAAGTACAAGGTTTGACCAATAAATTTGGCAAACCTTTTGCGGGAGAGCTGGTGAAAACTGGGTGGAAGAAAAAGTCAATTTTCTTTGAATTGCCATATTGGAAGTCATTGTATGTAAGACATTTCCTCGATGTGATGCATATTGAGAAAAATGTATTTGAAAGTGTTATTGGTACGTTACTCAATGTTCCAGGAAAGTCTAAAGATGGCGTCAATGCAAGATTGGACTTGGTCGATATGGGAATAAGAAATGAACTGGCTCCAGTAAAGAAAGGAAATCGCACATATCTACCTCCAGCCGCTCATACTCTATCTAGAAAGGAAAAAATTGTTTTATGTAAATTTCTACACGAAGTTAAAGTTCCAGAAGGATACTCTTCGAACATTAAAAATTTGGTTTGTATGAAAGACCTCAAGTTAAAAGGTTTGAAGACCCATGATTGTCATATTATAATGGAGCATTTGCTACCAATAGGTATACGTTCCATTTTACCTGAAAAAGTTCGACTAGCCTTAACTAGATTATGTTTCTTCTTCAGGGAAATTTGTAGTAAAGTGATCGACCCTCAGAAATTACCGACATTGCAGAGGGAAATTGTTGTTACTTTGTGTGAGCTTGAAATGTATTTCCCACCATCGTTTTTTGATATAATGGTTCACCTTACTGTTCATCTGGTTAAGGAGACACAACTTTGTGGGCCAGCTTATATGAGATGGATGTATCCGATAGAACGATATATGAAAATATTAAAAGGGTACGTAAAAAGTAGAAGTCGACCAGAAGGTTGTATTGCTGAACGATACATTGTTGAAGAGGCTGCTGAATTTTGTACTGAATATCTGTCCAATGTTGAATCCATAGGGCTTCCCATGTCTCGTCATTCGGGAAGACTATCAGGAGAAGGGATAACTGGAAGGAGACTACTGACTATATCAAGGACAGAATGGGAGCAGGCACAATTGTATGTTCTGCACAATGATGATGAGGTTCAACCGTATGTTACAATACACATTGATCAGTTATCTCGTTTGAACATGAATAGGAATCAAAATTGGATAACTCGAGAGCACAATCGAAGTTTTGTAACATGGTTAAAAAATCACATAATGTCAAAATTTGATATAGACCCCGGATCAATTTCAAATAGATTGAGGTGGCTAGCAAATGGTCCGAGCTTACATGTCTTTTCTTACACTGGTTATGTTATTAACGGCTACACATTTTATACCAAAGAACAAGATGATCAGACCACTATGCAAAATAGTGGAGTCACTCTCGTAGCTGAAGCGATGCATGTCTCAAGTGCAAAAGACAAAAACCCAATATATGCAAATCTATCATATTTTGGGGTTATCGAGCGCATATGGGAGTTAGACTACACAATGTTTCGTGTTCCCATATTTGGTTGCAAGTGGGTCGATAATAATAATGGCGTTCGGATTGATGAGTCAGGATTCTTGCTTGTCGATTTTAATAGGGTGGGATACAAAGACGAGCCTTTTATTTTAGCGTCGCAAGCTCAACAAGTGTTTTATGTCACTGATCCTTCTAATGATAAATGGTCTGTTGTCCTATCGACCAATAAAATAAGTGATGATAACAATAATGATGAAGATGTTGGTAATGATCTTTTATTTGCAACATCACAACAACCACATGAAATTGATTCAACTGATGATGGTTTATATCTTAGAGATGATCATGATGAGGGAATTTGGATTAATCCATCGTTTCGTATTGTAAATGGACAAACAAATGTGAATGTCACCAGGAAAAGAAGAAGGGCATCTTAATGTATATATATGTTTAATTGTTTTATATAAGCTATGCATGTAATCTGAACTGTGTTATTGTAAATATGCATGTAATCTGAATTGAGTGTTTTATACTAAGTTCTGATTAATTTATTTTCTGATTAATTTATTTTCTGCTTATATTTAGCTTGATTTGAGTGTTTTATACCAAGTTCATGTAACAATGAGTGTTTTATATTTAGCTTGATTTACATGAACTGAACTGAATATAAATTAGTAATTTACATGAACTGAACTGAACTGAATAGAGAGATTCTCTTTTGCTCAGTGCATATATATATATAGATTCTTCAGAATACTCATTTCTAATAATTCATCATCTCCTAAAGTATTGTGATAAAGACAATGATAACAATATTTTTAATCCAATAAACAATGATAAAAATGTTTTTAATGTCATCCCAACCCAAATAAACCAAACACAAAAATAAAATAAAGAGACATTTTACAGCGCTTATCTTAAAAAGCGCTGTAAAAGATCCTTTTAAAAATAAAATAATGAGTGTTTTATACCTTTTACAGCGCTTTTCACACAAAGCGCTGTAAACGACTCTTTTGAAAGTGAGTAAAAAAGACATTTTACAGCGCTTATTTGACAAAGCGCTGTAAAAAAGCTTTAAAAATAATATTCATCAGACACCTAATTTCTTCAAACACCTTGTACGCATCATGGGAATCCAAAAAACATCAGACACAAACCCATTTCTTCAAACACCTTGTACGCATCATGGGAATCCAAAAAACATCAGACACAAACCCATTTCTTCAAACACCTTGTACGCATCATGGGAATCCCCAAAAACACCAGACACAAACCCATTTTTCGCAACATGGCAATGATCCTGAATACCAATTAAGTTTCGATTTAAGAAGGAAAGAGAATGTAAAGAGATAAAAAGGGTGTTGAGGTGGAGATTGAATTGTGAAAGAGTAAGCTTTGATGTTTGTGAAGAAGATGCATAAAAGGAGAAGAGTTTGGTGAAGAGGAAGGGATTTTTGTGGTGACCAGTTACTACTATGTGGGTTTTGCATGCATGTTGAGCTTGTTTAAAAAATAACATAACATAACAAAACACAAAAACAATAAGGCCTTTTACAGCGCTTATTTGGAAAAAGCGCTGTAAAAGAGCCTTTTAAAATTAACATAAAGAGACATTTTAGAGCGCTTATGTGGAAAAGCGCTGTAAAAGGCTTTAAAAAACATTCATATAACATAATAACACACGGAGGTCTTTTACAGCGCTTATTTGGGAAAAGCGCTGTAAAAGAGCCTCTTAAAATTAACATAAAGAGACATTTTAGAGCGCTTATGTGTAAAAGCGCTGTAAAAGGCATTCAAATAACATAATAACACACGGAGGTCTTTTACAGCGCTTATTTGAAAAAAGCGCTGTAAAAGAGCCTTTTAAAAATTTAACTAAAGAAGCCTTTTAGAGCGCTTATGTGTGAAAGCGCTGTAAAAGGCATTCATATAACATAATAACACACGGAGGTCTTTTACAGCGCTTATTTGAAAAAAGCGCTGTAAAAGAGCCTTTTAAAAATTTAACTAAAGAAGCCTTTTAGAGCGCTTATGTGTGAAAGCGCTGTAAAAGGCATTCATATAACATAATAACACACGGAGGTCTTTTACAGCGCTTATTTGAAAAAAGCGCTGTAAAAGGCATTCAAATAACATAATAACACACGGAGGTCTTTTACAGCGCTTATTTGAAAAAAGCGCTGTAAAAGGCATTCAAATAACATAATAACACACGGAGGTCTTTTACAGCGCTTATTTGAAAAAAGCGCTGTAAAAGAGCCTTTTAAAAATTTAACTAAAGAAGCCTTTTAGAGCGCTTTACAAAATAAGCGCTGTAAAAGGCTTATAAAAAGCGCTGTAAAAGTGTTACGTATATATAACAGTTACCTCTTCAGTTTCCTCTTCATTACGTAACCTTCATCTCAACCTTCATTTCTTCTCTTCTTTTGCAAACCCTATCATCCCGTCCTTTACGAACCTTATTTCCACGATCATCTCCTTCATTTCGAACCTTATTTCCATCCAAGATCATCTCTCCCATTTCACACAATATATTTTCATTGAAATACGTAACCCTCATTACGTATTTCTTCAAACCGTATTTCTGTGAACCATATTTCTGTGAACTTTCTGCAAACCCTCTTTTCTTTGCATTTCGTCTTTCTTCGAACCATCATTATTCAGGTATTGATGTTATTAAATTTTTGTAATCATTAGAATGCATGTTGAGCTTTTTTAAGATATACTGATACATGTTGAGTTTGTTTATAATAATGCATGATCCATGTTGAGCTTGTTGATGTTATACTAAAGTGCATGTTGAACTTGTTGTAGTTAAATGGATACAAACAAAGATTTAGAAGTTCAAAATGAAGAAGTTGGCACCTCTAAGACTTACGAAAAAGAAGTCAAACGTGGTGCAACTATCATGCAAAGGGTGATTAAAGCACGGAGCAGTGGCATTAAATTTGAGGTATACTATATATACTCTGTTTGCTGTGTGTTTTTTTATCTTTTTTTAGGGTTTAGGGCATGTACTTACTATATGAGTTTATTAGGTTGGCTGGAACGAGAGTGGTCAGCCAGTTGACCCCAACAGCTCCATGTTTGTAAGCTACATTGGGGCTGTTGTTCGTCAAAATGTCCCAATAACAATAGACAACTGGAGAGATAAGGCGTTGAAGGATGCCAAAGATATCATCTGGAATGACATTCAAGTAAATATTTTGATCTACTCTTTTGTCATTTATAATTTTTTTTCTGTAAAATACATTACTTATAATTGTTTTCATTGCAGACCACTTTTGTTCTTGATGAGGAACGAAAGTCATATGTTTTGAGAGTTGCTGGGAAAATCCATCGTGGATTTAGATCCCATCTCTCAAATTTCTATCTAAAAGATAGAGAAGGAAACACAAATGCTGAACCTCCAAAGATATATCAACATTATATATCAAAGGATGAATGGAGTGCATTTGTTTCCAAACGTTCTGACCCGGCGTTTGTCGTAAGTGATTAATTTATTAGCATTTGTGTTTTATTATTCATATTCGTAGCGTATTTTAAATTTTTACACAATTGCTATTTTTTTTTTATATAGAATATTAGTAAGGCAAATCGCGAACGGGCAAGCAACCCAAAACACCCATACAAGAAATCACGTATGGGATATGCACGCCTTGAACAAAAAATTGTAAGTAATTAAACATCACTTGTAATTTGTATTATAAACTATAGTGTGTAACTAATTTGTATTATTTTGTTTATGATTTTAACGAATAGAGAAAAGACACCCAAGCCGATCAACCCTTGGGTCGTCATATCTTATGGAAGGAAGCGCGTGTTAACAAAGAAGGAGTGGTTGATAATGAAAATGTCAAGAAAGTTGTAGAACTTTGTGTAAGTATATTATCACTTTAATATTTTTTAATATTGTATTTTAAAAATGCTATTGAACTTATCTTTTTAATGTTACATGTATTTTAGGAAACTATTGAACAAAGTTCTGAAACTCAAGAGGGCAACAAGGATACGTGCAGGGACATTCTTGGGAAAGTGTTTAATGTCCCTGAGTATTCCGGTCGAGTGAGGGGGAAAGGATTTGGCGTAACTCCCAAAAGCTTTTTTCCTCAAGAGAAGCGCCAAAAACCTTCCAACGAGGAAGTATTAGAGAAGCTCAGAATCTTATCGGAGCAAGTGGCACTCTTGGTGAATACGAATAAAGACAAGCAACTTCCGGTTCAGCTCCAACCTGAAATACAAATGGAGAGTGAAACCGGGAGTTGCAACGTCGGTTTGAAGAGTATTCCCGAGGTAATTAATTACTTACTACTTACTTGCTTATGTAATTACTTATGTATTAAACAAACTTATATATTAACTGTACTTATGTTTTAACTATTGATGTAGGGTGTCACTACATGTGTCCTATACTTGTCCTCGCCGACTCAACGGAAGGTGGGAAAAGGAATATTGCACAATACTTCGGGAGAAGTATTGCACAATATTCCGATCCCCGCGGGCCATGTCAAAGTATCGCCTACGGTTGCTTTCGAACCAACTGCACCGTTGCCCATACCGGACAACGATGGAGATATGAAGTTCTTAAGCGACGCTATTGGCAGTTACGTGGCATGGCCCACACACCTTGTTGCCCTCGAAAAAAAGATTCCCAAGGACAAATCAGTTACATCTCCCGAAAAGGTTTGTCACATTTATTGCCTAAGGTTTTTTATTTTTTCAGATTCAATAAACTAACATTTTACCTCATTTTTGTAGGTCCAAATAAATAAACCACCCCTACAGCCAAAAAAAGGCAGCAGACCTCAAAAATTGGAGGTTAATAGGGCTGCCAAACTACAAAGGCTGGAGGGTAATAAAGCTGCAAAACTTGCAGCAACAAAAAATCTGGATCGGGGAAAATCGGTCGCTGCTGCTGCTGCTCCTAATAAAAGTCAGCCACGCCTTGGTAAATACGGGGCGTGTCTTGACATCCAAATAAAAAGGAACATGGGCAGCAGCAACGATTCGCCCATTGTACAAATGAATCAAGACATCTTTGGAGATGAGTATATTGAATACCTCGAAAAGGAGCAAATGTACGATCTTCTCGAACATAAGGAGCTGAGTGTTACTGTAATCAGCTTGTACATAAGGTAAAAAATACTTTTAATTGCATTTATTTGTAATTAATTAAATGTATTGGTAATTAATCTAGTTTAAAATTTTCATTGAAGGTTTTTGTACGAGAAGGTCGTGTGCACGAGGAAACTGTCAAATAAATACTCATTCTTGTCTCCGCATAAGATGTCGATGTTCAAACTCGATCCAGACAATGTAAAACACTACATTGTAGATATGTTTTTAAGAAATAAAGAAAGTGATAAATTGTTCTTGGCACCATATAATTCAGGGTACGTAATTTTATCTTTTTTAATTGATGAGAATTTAATTTATTAGTTGTCTATAAACAAAATTGCTTAACCAATTTTTTGTTGTTGTAGGGCACATTGGGTGCTATTTGCAATCAATGCGGTCTCTGAAGTGATATACTATTTGGATCCCGTGCACGGCGATTACACCAATCACCCCGGAATAAAGAATATGCTCGACACGTAAGTAATATTCATTTATTTCTTACATATATATATTTATATATATATATATATAAATATATATATGTAAGAAATAAATGAATATTACTTACGTGTCGAGCATATTCTTTATTCCGGGGTGATTGGTGTAATCGCCGTGCACGGGATCCAAATAGTATATCACTTCAGAGACCGCATTGATTGCAAATAGCACCCAATGTGCCCTACAACAACAAAAAATTGGTTAAGCAATTTTGTTTATAGACAACTAATAAATTAAATTCTCATCAATTAAAAAAGATAAAATTACGTACCCTGAATTATATGGTGCCAAGAACAATTTATCACTTTCTTTATTTCTTAAAAACATATCTACAATGTAGTGTTTTACATTGTCTGGATCGAGTTTGAACATCGACATCTTATGCGGAGACAAGAATGAGTATTTATTTGACAGTTTCCTCGTGCACACGACCTTCTCGTACAAAAACCTTCAATGAAAATTTTAAACTAGATTAATTACCAATACATTTAATTAATTACAAATAAATGCAATTAAAGCTTTTTCGAGAAAGCGCTGTAATATGTACACCCATAACTCATATGACGGGGTGCATATTACAGCGCTTTTTCGAGAAAGCGCTGTAATATGTACACCCATATATGAAATTATGGGTGGGCATATTACAGCGCTTTTGTGAGAAAGCGCTGTAATATGCACACCCATAACTCATATGACGGGGTGCATATTACAGCGCTTTTTGTGAAGAAGCGCTGTAAAATGTGCATAACAAGCGCGCGTTGTATTTACATGTTTTATAGCGCTTTTATAAAAGCGCTGTTGTATCATTTACAGCGCTCGTTTCCACAGCGCTTATTTTTTTGAAAAAGCGCTGTAAATGGCTTAAAAAAAGCGCTGTAAAAGCCGTTTTTTCGCGTAGTGACGTGTCAAATAAATGGTGACGTGTCAGACGTCTATGTGGATTAAAAGTCATTATTATATTATTCCAAATTAAAAAATACAATTTATATTTTTAAAAACTATTATTATATTATTTCAGAATTTAAATAAATAGCCAAAATTAAAAAAAAATCATCAAAATCGAAGTAGTTCGTGAACCTTAAACAGAAGCAGTTCGTGAACCCTAAAACCAAAATCAAAATCAGCCTCAATTCAAAAATAAAAAATCAGCAACGCATCAAAAATCAGCTCTTTTCTTCTTCATCCTCTTCTTCATCTTCGTTTTTCTTCTTCATATGGGTTCTTCATCCTTTTCATCAGTGGAAACTTCAGCACGAAGAATTAAAATAAATAAATAAATAAACAAACTGATTGAAATCGAACGGTACCTATCGACCGTGTTATGAGCAATGGAGGTAAGATCGTTGGGTTTAGGCAAGTTTTGATGAGAAGAAGTAGTTGAATAGAAAGGATTCAAAAAACGAGAAGAATGAGGATGAGGAAAGTGAAGGCGATGAATAAACCGAAAATGATGGTGTAAGAAGAAGAAGACAGTTTTCTATATGGAAGGCAAGAGTATCAGAGTTTCGCCACTGATGAGTTCAGATCCATGAGATCTGAAAATTCAACGAACAGAGTTGCAGTTGAATTCAGAAGGTTGTGTTTGTTTAATGTAAAATAATAATTATAAGGATGAAGAACCCAGATGAAAAGGATGAAGAATATGAAGAAGAAAAATGAAGATGAAGAAGAGGATGAAGAAGAAGAGGGCTGATTTTGATTTTGATTTTAGGGTTCACGAACTACTTTGATTTTGATGCGTTGCTAATTTTTGTTTTTGACTTTGGCTATTTTTTAAAATTTTGAAACAATATAATAATAGTTTTTAAAAATATAATTTGTATTTTTTAATTTGAAATAATATAATAATGGCTTTTAATCCACATAGACGTCTGTCACGTCACCATTTATTTGACACATCATCAAAAAAATGACAACTCATCATGATTTGGACTCAAATTCTGTTTAGGGGACCAAAATTGGGGACAAACAAAATGAGGGGACTACTTTTGCGATTCACCTAAAATAGAGGGACCAAAAGTGCAATTAAACCTAAAATAATTCTAAGTGTGTCATGATTCTTATATTATCTTGAGGAATTTTAAACTTCTCTTCCCGTGTTAAAGTTTTTCTTTATTATTCTTGAGTTAGAGGTAGTGTCTTCCCATCACGAGAGCACATTAGTGAACTTTAAATCAAAAGTGCGCTACTAAAATATTTTGTGTTGGATAGTTTGTCATACCACATAATCAAGGAGCATCTTTTGCAGATATTTTGACTCATATGTGTGTTCCATCTACATTATCAACACAATCCTAACACAATATTATATATTCTTTTTATGAATATACATTATCTATGCAAGTCTTATTTATATTTAAGTGTAAGATAACTTATTAATAAAAAGTTTTACCTTAAAATATGGGTAAAATCTCTTGCTACAAGAATTTTCTAAAGGAACTGTTTATACGATAATTTCTTTCAATTCAAGAATAACATTCAAAATTTGATGGAGATGACCATTAATTGTCTCGTCGGAACAATGAAATCAAAAGTTAACTTCACGACTTTTAGCATTATAGGTTAATATATAAATTGATTTTGCAACATGTTCTTCCACATATGACCATCGTGTAGCTAGTAAGCTCTCTCTTTCTAACATATCACATAACTTTAAAACGTTTGAGGACTATTTTCAATATATTTCTACCAGTTTCACTATACACATTCGGTATATTACTTCTTAACGCACCTTTACTATAAGCAATAGCATACATAAGTTGAGCTATAGCTCTTCTGCACAAATCAAACCATCTGATAGCAATTTCATGATCCATCTAACCCCATACAATATTTGTAAAAATAAATTCTACATAATATATAACTCATGTACTACTATACATATATCATGTAATACAATACAACAACTCGTTAAAAAATGAAATTGAAATAAAATATATTCCAAACAAAACAAAGCACATGAAAAAAAAAAGAGATGGTATCTTCATATAAAAAAACAAGTGATGTGAAGCATCAGAGCAACCACATGATGAAAAAAAAATGGAATCATAGAAAACAAAATACAAAACAAAAAAAACACATGGTTACTCCAAAGAACATAGCAACGTAAAAGGTATAACTCATAAACATGGTCCAAACGTAAAATAAAAAAGAAAAAAGGCAGAAAAGGTATGACAGATGACAAAAGTGATAACAAGTAGTACTACCAAGAAAAAGGCAAAAGAGCAACTTACCAAGATGACGAAAACCATATGCACGAGTACAACTTTGATATAGTAGTAAACACCAAAGAAAATACAAAGACAAAACTCCAATGTAAAGAAAGAACAAATATATAAACTTAACATTTAACATTCCTATAAAGATAATTTAGGATTTTAACAAAAATAATGAGGATAATTTTATCAACTTAATAAATTATTTTTTAAACCCACTAAATCCCTTAATTTGGGGAAACCAAAATTGCCTCCTCTCCTCCCTTCCTAAGAAATCAAACTAAACAAACTTCATTTAAAATATTCCTTTTCTCTAAATACCCCGAAATAAACGGACCATTAAGTTGTGTTTGGTTTAGGGGAAATGGAGTGGATGTGATGTAATATTTTTAAATTAGATGTGCTTGATTTAGCTTTTAGGAAGGCAGGGGAGCAAAATCCCTCCTTAAGTGATTTTTCTCCTCCCTCCATTTTGGGGGATTTGGGAGGGAGGAGAAGGGCTCAACATAACTTAAAAACTATTTAAAATCTCTACTCTTCTGTTGAACCATACACAAAATTATAAAAAAATCGCTTTTGTCCCCTCATCAGTTTGACCAAACATGTTTTTAAATCGCCTCCCTCCCTTTCCATCTCTCCTCCAAAAAAATATTTCTCGTCCCCTCCCCTACATTAAAATCCTTAAGCAATTTGTATTTAACGGAGGTTTAAATTGGGGACATAATAAAAATTTTAGGGATTAAATTTAATCTTGTAAACATTTAATAATTAATATTGTTAATAAAAAATAAAATACCTTCTAAATCTGCAATGACTTCTACCTATGAACTTGAACACTTCGTCCTTGACTACACATCTTGTTATATCTAAATATGCAAAGTTGGGATCAATTATTCAATGTTCTTCTTTTGAGATTTTAGAGATATACTTGAACGAAGAATATAATGAAGTGCAAGATTATATAGAAGAAATAATCTATAATGTGTGATGGTTGGACAAATGGAAAAAATCACTTGTATATCACATACCGTTTTTCTTGAAGTTTATTGATGTCTCTGGTGTTGCTAGTA
The DNA here is from genome assembly GCF_000331145.2 of Cicer arietinum. Lineage (NCBI taxonomy): Eukaryota > Viridiplantae > Streptophyta > Magnoliopsida > Fabales > Fabaceae > Cicer > Cicer arietinum. The sequence continues at coordinate 42,947,121 of NC_021162.2, read as the reverse complement.
GAAACATTGATTATTACTTAATTTAAAAACGTATGCTGTGCAAATGTATGTGGTGTTGGATATGTTTTGGTGACAATTGCTGCAAGACTTTAATAGTGAAATTGTTGATGAAGATTATATGTAGCAAATTCCAAAGCGTGTTGTTATACTAGCCTTTAGGTTTGATTCCAAAAATGATAACCATCGAATCCCCTTTAGGGTACTTTGGAAAACCTTAATATGATTAGCACTATCACACCAAGAGTATCTTTCAATACTATGTTACAAAAGAATGTTTCCTATTCTTCACTCATGCATTAGAGAAGAATAAGATGACTTAGAATAAAATAATGATTGAGAAAAGTGGATGGCAATCTCTAAATTTTCGTGTATTCATTATGTCCAAAGTGACACTATTTATTGAAAAATAAAGTCACTTTAGAAAGACACTATTTATTGAAAAATAAAGTCACTTTAGAAAGAGGTACAATTCTTGGTTCTGCCATATGTCTATTAAGAGTAAAACTCAACCTTCCAACTTTATACTTATGGTCCAAGTGATTTCAACCTTTGGGATGTATCTATATCCAAGTACTTGCAATCACTCTAATATTGTACTTTATCATTGAACTCAAGACTTGATGTTACTCAAGTGTGAATCGATTTTCCACCGTTGAAGATTAATTAGATATGGGCTTGAGTCTCATCCCCATTGATGTCTTCAACACTATGTTCCTTGTCAGACCTTTTGTCAAAGGATCTCCAAGATTCTTTTCAGTTCTTACAAACACTATGGGTATTACTCCATTTAAAATTAAATCCTTTACATAGCTATGTCTTAGACCAATATGTCTAGATTTTACATTATATACTTGGCTATATACTTTGGATAGTGTGGATTGACTATCACAATGTATGGATACTGGTGCCATTGACTTTGGCCAAATTGGTATCTCATACAACAAGTTTCTTATCCCAATGATATCTTCAATACCATGTCCCTTGTCAGACCTTTCGTCAAAGGATCTACAAGATTCTTTTCAATTATTACAAACACTATGGATATTACTCCATTTAAAATTAAATCCTTTACATAGCTATGTCTTAGACCAATATGTGTAGATTTCCCATTATATTTTTGGCTTTATGCTTCGGATAGTGTGGATTGACTATCACAATGTATGGATACCGGTGCCATTGACTTTAGCCAAATTGGTATCTCATACAACAAGTTTCTTAGCCATTCAACCTCTTTACTACTCGTAACTAGGGCAATGAATTATGCAGCTATGGTGGAGTCAACAATGCAAGTTTGTTTATTTGATCCTCAAGAAATTGCACCTCAATCAAGGTTGAAGATCCATCCACTAGAGGAAGCACGATCCTCAACATAAGTTACCCAACTGGCATATGTATATCTTTTCAAAACTGAAGGATATCCACTATAGACTAAACTATAGTTAATTGTTCCTTTCAAATATTTTAATATTCTTTTAATAGTATGCCAATATTCTTTACTTGGATTGCTAGTATATCGACTTAATCTGCCTACAACATATGGTATATCAGGTTTGGTATAGGCCATGAGATACATCAAGCATCCGATTACCTTTGAATAATCTAGTTGTGCCACAGGGCATCCTTTATGTGGTTTAAACTAATATTTTGATTAAATGAGGTAGAAACAAGTTTGTACTTAAATTGATCAAATTTCTTTAGCACTCTCTCAATATAGTGAGATTGGGATAAACCAATATTTATTCCATCTCTAATGATTTTAATTCCTAAAATCACATCTGCTTCACCTAAATATTTAATATCAAAATTGTTTGATAAGAAAGTTTTAGTTTTTCTACCTCATCTAAATTGGTGCCAAAGATTAACATAGCATCCACATATAGACAAATCATAACACCATTTCCATTATGAAACTTACTATAAATACACTTGTCAGATTCATTTATTGTGTATCCATTAGAACACAAAACTTTATCAAACTTTTGGTGCCATTGTTTGGGTGCTTGTTTTAACCCGTATAAAGATTTAGTCAATTTACACACTTTATGTTCTGTCCCTTTGATAACAAATCCTTCAGGTTGTTTCATATACACCTCTTCATCTAACTCTCCATTTAAGAATGAAGTTTTAACATCCCTTTGATGGATTACAAACTTATAGATAAAAGATAGTGCCAAAAGCACTCTTACAGATGCAATTCTTGCAACAGGGGCCTAAGTATCAAAGTACTCGATACCTTCTTTTTGTGTAAACCCTTTAGAAACAAGTCTAGCTTTGAATTTATCAATGGTACCATCAACTTTCATTTTCTTCTTAAATATCCATTTACATCCTATTGGTTTGATTCTAGGTGGGAGGTCTACTAATTTCCAAGTTTTATTCCCCATAATTGAGTCAATTTCCTCTTGGATGACTTCTTTCTAAAAGGCAGATTCTTGAGACTTTATTACCTCTTCATATGTGCCCAGGTCACTCTCTAATTTGTAGCAAATTGGTCCATAACTGTTAATCGAATTATTTGTAGCTTCTACAAGGAACATACAAAAGTCTAGTCCATAATTTTTTTCTTTTCTGGCTCTTTCACTTCTTATGGGTATTGAACATGTCAAAGTATCATTATTAGATACATTATTTTCTAGACTTTGTACATTAGAACCTACAAATTTCTTGGGATCTGGAATTGAGTTAAATCTATTTTCTTGAAAAATTGCATCTCTTGACTCAATCGTGGCATTAATAGGATATGAGTCATTATATTCAACAACTATGAATTATGGCCTTTCTATTTTCAGCATAGCCCAAAAATACACTTTTAATACCTCTTTCTCCCAATTTCATTCTTTTTGGTTCAAGAACCTTAACAATTGCTCTTCAGCCCCAACTATTTATATAATTAAGATTGAGTTTTCTTTTCTTCTAGAGATCATATGGGGTTATCTTGTTCCTTTTGTTAGGAACTATATTTAGCAATAACATGCAGTTAGCATGACTTCACCCCAATAACCTGTAGATAAATTGAAATAGGATAACATGACATTCACAATTTCTTCTAATACTCTGTTTTTCCTTTATGAAACTTGTAAGACCCATAATTTTAAAGTACCATTTATGTATTTTTGGTGTATTTTGGATTTTGGCTCGGAGGCTTTTAAGCCAAAGTTAATAATATTTTGGAGTTTTATAATCAAAAAGATATTTTGATGCCAATTAAAATTTCTCGTCGATAAATAAATTGAATTTAACTGCGATGAATCCATTACGGATAATTTAATGCGTTTCGGGTGAAACGGTAATTTAACAAATATCTAGATATTTTGAGATATTTGTTAAGTTATATTTATTACCTATATATGTTTTTTTGGAGGGAAAAAGAAAGGAAAACTAGAAGGAAGGAAAAGGAAAAGAAAATAGTATAAAAGGAAGGAAGGAAAAAGGAAGAAAGGAAAAACAAAGGAAAGAAAAAGAAAGGAAAGAAAAACGCCATTTTCCATCGTCTTCTTCCTCTGTCCGCGGCCAAATTTCCTCCTTTCTCCCATTTTCATTTTCGTCGCTTTCCTTTCTTCAAAATTAGTAACCCAAGGTTGGGTGAGAGTTAGATCAAGGTTTTCGCAACTCCACTCTTCCTCTTTGATTCGAAAACGAAGAAAAACGGTATTTGAGATCCAAACACAAACCCCTCCGTTTCTTCTAGATCCAAGCTTCATTTCTCGAAGAGGTAGAAGGGAAAGTTGCTCACTACCACGCCACGGTGCTAGGGGACCAATTTGGAGGCGACGTTGCGAGCAAAGATTTTACCGGATTTACTCGCGGTACCGGAAACGCACGTTAAAGCTAACGTTAAGGTAAGGGCTCCTTCCAAACTTCTAGTTTGCATTAGGGACTTATCTGTGGTTGTGTGGGAAGGAATTTGTTAGGGTTAAATGTATCGATTTGGGGAAAAACGAAACTAGTGCGTTATGGGTAAAACCTTAGAGTTAGGTTTTGTTTATAATGATGAATGTTTCGTGGTAAATGAATTTGAATGTCATTGTGTATGATTATGAGTAAATGAAATTTGATGTATCTGGGTGTTATGTTGGCTTTGATTTGTGTTCGTTGTATTTGGCGTGTCCATACTTGATGTTTGTTAATTGGTGTGGTTGTTGTGAATTATGGTTTGAATGTGAGAGTATGTTTGAGTTTGTTTCCGTGGAATTTGAAAACCATTAGAGTTAAACGAGTATTAAAAATGGGGAATCTTTTAATACCTCGGTTTACTTAATGTGCATTTGAGGAAAATGTTTAAGTTAACTGGGCGTTGAGAATGGGGAATCTCTTAATGTCCCGGTTACTTAACGATCGTTTTGAAAATCGTTTCGGTAAATGAGTATTAAGAATGGGGAATCTCTTAATGACTCGTTTACTGAATATTTTGTGTGAAAATCGTTTAAGTCAAAAGTATATTAAGAATGGGGAATCTCTTAATATGACTGTTTGCTTAACGTTTTGTTTTGAAAATCATTAAGATAAATCGGTATTAAGAACGGGGAATCTCTTAATGACTTATTTAATTAATGTTGTTTGAAAGTCGTTTAAGTTAAATGGGTATTAAAAATGGGGAATCTTTTAATATCTGCATTTGCTTAACGATTGTTGTGAATGGAGTCTGTGTATGCTCATGCATTTCATTTGGTAAATTGTGTCGACCCGTGATAGGTGACACCTTGGTAAACTGTACGGACCCGTGATAGGTTGTACGTTTGCGATTTACATTTTAGTAAATCGTGTTGACCCGTGATAGGTGACACCTTGGTAAACTGTACTGACCCGTGATAGGTGGTACATTTACGATTTACATTTTTGGTGAATTGTGCTGACCCGTGATAGGTGGCACCTAGGTAAACAGTACTGGTCTGTGATAGGCGGTACGTTTACGATTCCCGCTTTTTCTTTTAGTAAATCGTGTTGACCCGTGATAGGTGACACCATGGTAACTGTACTGACCCGTGATAGGTGGTACATTTACGATTCCCGCTTTTTCTTTTAGTAAATCGTGTTGACCCGTGATAGGTGACACCTCGGTAAACTGTACTGACCCGTGATAGGTGGTACGTTTATGATTTACGCATTTTAGTAAATCGTGCTGACCCGTGATAGGTGGCACCTCGGTAATTGGTACTTTGGCCTGCGATAGGCGGTACAATTATGATTTACGGCCCTTCGAGGAGGGTTTTGGTTTGGAATTCCGAGTCCATGCATTTTGGCATATACGCATTGCATTAGGGTGCCTGGCACGCGAGTCATGTTTGATTTGAGTTTATGATTGAGTGATTCGAATTTTGATTTATCGTGATAACTGAGATGAAGGTGTTAAGTGCTATGTGTTGTGTATTGTGTGTGAGTATGATGGTTATCGAACCTTTGTGTGTCGTAGTAATCGCGTAGAAATTGCTAAGTGTTAAGTGGTGAACTTGATTAGGAATGACTTAGGTTAATTCATGAATTTTTGGAAAACTGATCAGGGAAATCGATTTCCCAATCGATTGGATGGGTAAACAGGGACTTGGCCAATTCACAAAATCGATTAGCCAATCGATTTCGAAAACAATTTTCAAAGGAATCAGTTAAGAAATCGATTGCCCAATCGATTAGGCCTTAAGTCAGGGGCTCAGGAACCAATCAATCGATTTACCAATCGATTGAATTCAGCCCAGGATTCTGTTTTCATTAAGAATCCCTCACCAAATCGATTAGGAAATCGATTGGCTCGAAACCAGGGGCTCAGGAACCAATCAATCGATTTACCAATCGATTGAATTCAGCCCAGGATTCTGTTTTCATTAAAAATCTTCACCCCAATCGATTGCCCAATCGATTGGCTCAGTGAAAATCCTCATTTTTAGTTGTATGATTAATTGCTCATGAATCTATCCATGTTTTGTTTTATCATGTGTTAATTAGGAGATCGAGAACTGCATTTTACCTTCATTTTCATTGGCAATGTACTGTATGAACTTTTCGCACATGGAAAATCCTGTTAAGATGCATGCTTAGTTAAAAAGTTGTTTTGAGCATTCAAAAACTTAATTGCTATGTGTTAACTGTTATTTTCTGGTTGGTGACCCTTTACACTATTGTGGAAATCTGGGCTTTGCCCTCAGATGAGAGTCAGGACGGCCCTACTGGTTCGTACCCTACGGACAGGGATGGAGATGGGAATGCTTGACTGCGGTTGTGTTAGGAGGATCTCACGGGGCGCGTGGAGATTACTCAGGGTGTATAGTTTTTGGTAGGATGATCAGATTAGGATGATGTATAGGGACTAGGGGTCCTTCTTTTTGGTTTGGAGTATTTTAGTTTTGGAAAACTGTACTTATACAAATATTATCAGTTTTATATCATCTTTGAATGGGTCCCATGTACCATTTGATGTTTATGTAGAAATGTTTTGGATTTGTAATTGGAGAAACTTTTCCGCTGTTTGTAAATTATAATGACTCAATTATTTATCCAAAAGCATTTCCTGATTTATTTCCTTGTTCGTTTTTAATTACTTTTAAAAAAAAATATACCCTCGCTTTGAAAAAACTGGGTGTTACATTGTGGTATCAGAGCATAGGTTTAGTTTTCTTTGGGAGCTGTGGAACCTTGGTTATAGATTGTAGGTCGACCTATAAGTTAGGAGTTGTTATCTGATCATGTGTCGGTTTAGGTGACTTGAGTTGTCAAGTCCAATTTAATTGTGTGTTGTTAGTCGGACGTTAGTTTAGAATTATTTGAAGTAGTGTTAAAACTCTACTTGATGATGGTTCTTATAGGAAACCATGCCGCCCAGAAGGAATGACGCTCCGAGAGCCAACGCTAGGAATGACCAAATGGCGGAGGCTATGAACAACATGGCTGCTTCTGTCGCTGCACAGACCGCTGCCAAGACTCAACGGGATCTTGAAAAGAGGGGAAGAGAGATCCGTGCTGCAGAATCAAGAGGGTTGGAAGACTTCCGTCGTTACAATCCTCCTAAGTTCAAGGGGGATGAGGGTTCAGAGAAGGCGGATCAATGGATCCAAGAAGTGGAGAAAATCTTTGATATGATTAACTGCCAGGCTGGAGTGAAGGTCAGCTATGCCACGTATATGTTGCTAGGGGATGCTGAATACTGGTGGAGGAGTGCAAGGTTGTTGATGGGAGCAGCCCACGAGGAGGTGAACTGGGAATCGTTCAAAAGAAAGTTTTTAGACAAATACTTTCCGATGAGTACCAGGACTAAGTTGGGTGACGACTTTCTGAAACTTCACCAGGGGAGCCTGACTGTGGGCGAGTATGCTGCTAAATTTGAATCACTATCGAGGCATTTCAGGTTCTTCCGTGAAGAAATTGATGAACCGTTCATGTGTCATCGTTTCCAAGACGGATTGAAGTATGAGATTCAAGATTCCGTCTTACCTTTGGGAATTCAACGTTTCCAAGCGCTGGTAGAGAAATGTAGAGAAGTGGAAGATATGAAGAACAAGAGGGCTAGCCGAGTTGGGAATTTTAATTCGGGAGGCCCTAGTCGGGCGACTTATCAGAATAGGGGAAAACAAGTGGCTAAACCTTATAATCGCCCCCAGAATAACAACGGTGGACCGAGTCGCCCAGGGAACCAGAATTTCGGAAGGCAAATGGGGCAAGTGCTTCGATGTTTCCGATGTGGGAAAGAAGGACACTATGCTAGTGCTTGTACCACTAACATCCCCATCTGTCACAATTGTCAGAAGTCGGGGCACATGGCAAGGGAGTGCACGGCTCCAAAGGTGGAACCAGTGGTGAATGTAGCTAGGGCTACCCGTCCTACTGCTAGAGGACGCATTTATTGTGTGAATGCTGAAGAGGGAAATCCATCTGGTAATCTGATTCAGCGTGATTGTGAGATTGCAGGTAACACTCTAACTGCACTCTTTGATTCGGGGGCAACCCATTCCTTCATTGCTATGGACTGTGTGAATCGCTTGAAGTTATCTGTGTCTGCTTTACCTTTTGATTTGGTTGTTTCCACGCCTGCTAAGACCTTAACCGTAAATTCAGCATGTTTACATTGTCGAATGACTATTCAGAATAGGGATTTCTTGGTTAATCTAATTTGTTTACCGCTACAATCACTCGAGGTCATCCTCGGTATGGATTGGATGTCTTATCACTATGTGATCTTGGATTGTGCTCGGAAATTGGTTCTTTTCCCCGAACCAGGAGTTGTTAAGTATTTAGCTGCTAACAAACTCCGAGTGTCGCTAAGTGAAGGGACTCATGAGTTTTTGTCTCTAGCAAATGTAGAGGCAAAGATAAATGTGGAAATAGAAGATGTGATACTTGTCAACGAGTATCGGGATGTATTTCCAACGGAAATTCCAGGATTGCCACCGGTAAGAGAAGTGGAATTCTTCATTGATTTGCACCCAGGAACGGGACCCATTTCAATGGCACCTTATCGAATGTCGCCATTGGAATTAAATGAGCTCAAAGGCCAAATTGAAGACTTGTTGGAGAAGAAATTCATCAGACCAAGTGTATCACCATGGGGTGCTCCAGTTTTGCTAGTTAAGAAGAAGGACGGAAGCTCGCGCCTATGTGTGGATTATAGACAGCTCAACAAGGCAACTATCAAGAATCGTTATCCTTTGCCACGAATCGATGATTTGATGGATCAATTGAGAGGGGCCGCGATATTTTCGAAGATTGACTTGAAGTCGGGTTACCATCAGATCCGAGTAAGGGAAGGAGACATTCAGAAAACAGCTTTCAGAACCCGCTACGGACATTATGAATACCTGGTTATGCCGTTCGGAGTTACCAATGCACCGGCAATTTTCATGGACTACATGAACAGGATCTTTAATTCGTTCCTTGATAAATTCGTGGTGGTATTCATTGATGATATATTGATTTATTCAAGGACCGAAGAAGAGCATGGAGAACATTTGCGACAAGTTCTTGAGATTTTACGCGAGAAGCGATTGTATGCCAATCTGTCGAAGTGTGAATTTTGGCTAGAGAAAGTGAATTTCTTGGGACATGTGATAACCAAGGAAGGAATCGCTGTAGATCCGGCTAAGATTGAGGCGGTTCTTGCTTGGAAACAGCCTCAGACTGTCACTGACATACGAAGTTTTGTGGGACTGGCAGGGTACTACAGGAGGTTTATCGAAGGTTTTGCTAAGATTGTGGCTCCACTGACACAACTTACCAGAAAAGATCAACCGTTCGCATGGACGGAGAAGTGTGAAGAAAACTTCCAGTTACTGAAGAGGAAATTGACGACCTCACCTGTATTGGTGTTACCGCAATCAGAAGAACCCTATGAAGTTTATTGTGATGCATCCCACCAGGGGTTAGGATGTGTTCTGATGCAACACAAGAAAGCTGTGGCTTATGCCTCGAGACAATTGAAGATTCACGAAAGGAACTATCCTACTCATGATTTGGAGCTTGCCGCGGTTGTTTTTGCATTAAAGATCTGGAGGCATTATTTATATGGGTGCACGTTCACCGTGTTCAGCGACCATAAGAGCTTGAAATATTTGTTTGATCAGAAGGAGTTGAACATGCGCCAGAGACGATGGATGGAGACTCTCAAGGATTTTGATTTCACACTGCAGTACCACCCTGGGAAGGCCAATGTAGTGGCGGATGCGTTGAGCAGAAGAAGTGTATCGGTGTCTTCACTAATTATGGCTAGACAACAAGAGTTGTGGGAAGCTTTTAGAGACTTGCACTTGAACGTAGAGTTTGCACCGGGAATTTTGAAATTCGGAATGATTAAGATCTCGAGTGGATTACTTGAAGACATTGCGAATTCTCAGGATGACGTCTTAATTCAAGAGAAGAGGAATCTAATAGTACAAGGGAAGACGACTGAGTTCAAGATTGGGGCTGATAATGTTTTGCGGTGTAATGGTAGGATTTGTGTACCAGAAATTACAGATATGCGGAAAACGATTTTAGAAGAGGCGCATAAGAGTAAGCTGAGTATTCATCCTGGGGCAACAAAGATGTATCAGGATTTGAGGCAGAATTATTGGTGGCCAGGAATGAAGAAACATGTGGCGGAATATGTATCCACTTGTCTAACTTGTCAGAAAGCGAAGGTGGAACATCAGCGACCTGCTGGAATGTTGCAACCTTTAGATATACCTGAATGGAAGTGGGACAGCATTTCCATGGATTTTATAACCGGATTACCAAAGACAAGGAGGAAGAATGATTCTATATGGGTGATAGTGGACCGACTGACTAAATCTGCTCACTTTTTACCGGTAAGGACCACCTATAAGGTAGATCAGCTAACGGAGATCTACATTGCTGAAATTGTGAGGTTACACGGGGTACCATCGAGCATTGTATCAGACCGTGATCCGAAGTTCACATCGCATTTTTGGGGAGCATTGCACGAAGCGTTGGGAACGAAGCTACGATTGAGTTCAGCTTACCATCCACAAACGGACGGACAGACTGAAAGGACAAATCAGTCCTTGGAAGATCTGTTGAGAGCATGTGTTTTAGATGATAGAGGAAGTTGGGATGATGTACTTCCGTTGATTGAGTTCACTTACAACAATAGTTTCCACGCAAGTATTGGAATGGCACCATATGAGGCTTTATATGGGCGCAAGTGTCAAACGCCCTTGTGTTGGTATAAAGACGGTGAGAATATGATTGTCGGACCAGAGATGGTGCAACAGACCACAGCTAAAGTAAGGAAGATCAAGGAGAAAATGAAGACTTCACAAGATCGCCAGAAGAGTTACGCGGACAAGCGTCGCAGACTTTTGGAATTCGAACAGGGTGACCATGTATTTCTGAGAGTCACACCTACTACTGGAGTAGGTAGAGCCTTGAAATCGAAGAAGTTGACTCCGAAATTCATTGGACCATATCAGATTTCTGCACGAATTGGGCCGGTTGCTTATCGGATTGCATTACCTCCGATACTGTCCAATATCCATGACGTGTTTCATGTGTCGCAGTTGAGGAAATATCTCGCAGATCCATCTCACGTGATCGAACCAGACACAATCCAGCTAAAGGATAACCTGTCGTTCGAAGTACCACCCGTGAGAATTGATGACAGGAAGATTAAGCGGTTGAGGACCAAGGATGTTTCGTTGGTCAAGGTGATCTGGAACCCAATTACTGGAGATGCGACTTGGGAACTGGAGAGCAAGATGAGGGAACAACACCCAGAGTTATTTATCGATGCATAGTTTCGAGGACGAAACTAATTTTAGGGGGGGAGTAATGTAAGACCCATAATTTTAAAGTACCCTTTTATGTATTTTTGGTATATTTTGGATTTTGGCTCGGAGGCTTTTAAGCCAAAGTTAATAATATTTTGGAGTTTTATAATCAAAAAGATATTTCGATGCCAATTAGAATTTCTCGTCGATAAATAAATTGAATTTAACTGCGGAAAATACTTTACGGTTAATTTAAGGCGTTTCGGGTGAAAAGGTAATTTAATAAATATCTAGATTTTGAGATATTTGTTAAGTTATATTTATTTTATATATATATGTTTGCTTGGAGGGAAAAAGAAAGGAAAACTAGAAGGAAGGAAAAGGAAAAGAAAATAGTATATAAAGGAAGGAAGGAAAAAGGAAGAAAGGAAAAACAAAGGAAAGAAAAAGAAAGGAAGGAAAATTTCAAAACTTCATCTTCTTCCTCTAACCGTGACCCATTTTTCTCCTTTCTCCCATTTTCGTTTTCGTCGCTTTCTTTTCTTCAAAACTAGTAACCCAAGGTTGGGGGAGAGTTAGATCAAGGTTTTTGCAACTCCACTCTTCCTCTTTGATTCGAAAACGAAGAAATACGGTTTTTTCGAATACATTTTGCTACTGACTTGCTGTGTAGTCGAATACAGACTGTTGTATTCGAATACAGACATGCTGTTTTTGCCACTGACTTACTGTGTAGTCGAATACAGACTGCTGTATTCGAATACATTTTGCTACTGACTTGCTGTGTAGTCGAATACAGACTGTTGTATTCGAATACAGACATGCTGTTTTTGCCACTGACTTACTGTGTAGTCGAATACAGACTGCTGTATTCGAATACATTTTGCTACTGACTTGCTGTGTAGTCGAATACAGACTGTTGTATTCGAATACAGACATGCTGTTTTTGCCACTGACTTACTGTGTAGTCGAATACAGACTGCTGTATTCGAATACATTTTGCTACTGACTTGCTGTGTAGTCGAATACAGACTGTTGTATTCGAATACAGACATGCTGTTTTTGCCACTGACTTACTGTGTAGTCGAATACAGACTGCTGTATTCGAATACATTTTGCTACTGACTTGCTGTGTAGTCGAATACAGACTGTTGTATTCGAATACAGACATGCTGTTTTTGCCACTGACTTACTGTGTAGTCGAATACAGACTGCTGTATTCGAATACATTTTGCTACTGACTTGCTGTGTAGTCGAATACAGACTGTTGTATTCGAATACAGACATGCTGTTTTTGCCACTGACTTACTGTGTAGTCGAATACAGACTGCTGTATTCGAATACATTTTGCTACTGACTTGCTGTGTAGTCGAATACAGACTGTTGTATTCGAATACAGACATGCTGTTTTTGCCACTGACTTACTGTGTAGTCGAATACAGACTGCTGTATTCGAATACATTTTGCTACTGACTTGCTGTGTAGTCGAATACAGACTGTTGTATTCGAATACAGACATGCTGTTTTTGCCACTGACTTACTGTGTAGTCGAATACAGACTGCTGTATTCGAATACATTTTGCTACTGACTTGCTGTGTAGTCGAATACAGACTGTTGTATTCGAATACAGACATGCTGTTTTTGCCACTGACTTACTGTGTAGTCGAATACAGACTGCTGTATTCGAATACATTTTGCTACTGACTTGCTGTGTAGTCGAATACAGACTGTTGTATTCGAATACAGACATGCTGTTTTTGCCACTGACTTACTGTGTAGTCGAATACAGACTGCTGTATTCGAATACATTTTGCTACTGACTTGCTGTGTAGTCGAATACAGACTGTTGTATTCGAATACAGACATGCTGTTTTTGCCACTGACTTACTGTGTAGTCGAATACAGACTGCTGTATTCGAATACATTTTGCTACTGACTTGCTGTGTAGTCGAATACAGACTGTTGTATTCGAATACAGACATGCTGTTTTTGCCACTGACTTACTGTGTAGTCGAATACAGACTGCTGTATTCGAATACATTTTGCTACTGACTTGCTGTGTAGTCGAATACAGACTGTTGTATTCGAATACAGACATGCTGTTTTTGCCACTGACTTACTGTGTAGTCGAATACAGACTGCTGTATTCGAATACATTTTGCTACTGACTTGCTGTGTAGTCGAATACAGACTGTTGTATTCGAATACAGACATGCTGTTTTTTTTGCTGAATGCTGAAACAGCCTTGTATTCGAATACAGAGATGATGTATTCGAATACAACAATGTTGTTTTGTTAAAAACTTCATTTCTCAACCTTGTTTATGCATGTTTGGCATATGGAAACCCTTTTAAGGTGCATGCTTAGTTGAAAGGTTATTTTGAGCATTTAAAATCTTAATTGCTATGTGTTAACTGTTATTTTTTGGTTGGTGACCCTTTACAATTATTGTGGAAATCTGGGCTTTGCCCTCAGATGAGAGTCAGGACGGTCCTACCGGTTCGTACCCTACGAACGGGAATGGAGATGGGAACGCGTGACTGCAGTTACGTTAGGAGGATCTCACAGGGCGCGTGGAGATACTCAGGGCGTATAGCTTTTTGGTAGGATGATCAGATTAGGATGATGTATAGGGACTAGGTGTCCTTCTTTTTGGATTGGAGTATTTTTAGTTTGGAAAACTGTACTTATACTAATATTGTCAGTTTGACTTTTTACTTGAATGGGTTTCATGTACCATTTGTTATTGTGTAAATGTTTTGGATTTATAATTGGAGAAACTTTTCCGCTGCTTGTAAATTATAATGACTCAATTATTTATCCAAAGGCATTTCCTGATTTAATTCTCTGTTTTATTTTAATTCCTTTTGAAAAAAAAAATATACCCTCGCTTTGAAAAACGGGGTGTTACAAAACTCCATTTTGTTGTGGCGAATATGATGCAGTTGTTTGATGCACAATACCAATAGACTCAAAATATTAAGGATGATAGAACTTTCCTCCCCTATCGCTTCTAAAACATTCAATAAAAGTTTCATGTTGAAGTTCTACTTGTGCTTAAAATATTTTAAATTTATCTAAAACTTCATTCTTAGAGTGCATTAAATAAACATAACATAATCTAGAGCAATCATCAATAAAAGTGACAAAACACTTTTTACCACCAATTGTAAGACAACCATGTAAATCGCATACATCAGAGTGAATTAAATCTAATACCTTAGAACTTCTTTCAACTTTTTTAAAAGGTTGTCTTGTGATTTTAGTTAGCATCGAAGTAGTACATGAATTTGAATTTTTTTATTGAAAGTCGGAATTAAATTTGATTTCATCACATCATTCAATTTTCTAAAGTTAATATGTCTTAGTCGCATATGCAATAAATCACAAGACTCAACAATATAAACATAAATCATATTATTATTATAGTAACTAACAACATTACATTTGAACATATTCTCATAAAGGTAACGCTTCGCTACAAACATACCCCCTTTAGAGAGAATAAATTTATCTCCCTCAAATACACATTTGAACCAAACTTATTAAGTAAAGGTACATAAATCAAGTTCTTCCTAACTTCAGGAACATAAAATACATCTTTAAGAGTATGTGTTTTTCCCAAAGTGAATTCAATCTCCACTGTTCCTTTTCCTTTGACTTGGACATTTGAGGCATTTCCCATGCACAAAACACTTCCATTTTCTTCATCAATGGTCTTAAATGGTTCTATATATTTGCACACATGGCGAGTATCACCAGAGTCTATCCACCAAGATTCAACATCTTCAATCATGTTGAGTTCAGAAATGACAACAACAAGATTATCTTTTGTTGCACTTGAAATCTTCTATTTGTTATTCCTTTTCAAGAACTTCACTTTTAAAGTTCCCTGCTTTTTCACAACGATAACAACTTCATTTTCTTTTCTTTCGTTGATCATCATTACCATTGTGTTTTTCATGAGATTTATCAAAATCTCGATTTCTTTTCTTAAAAGTTTTGCTTGAATTTCCTTCCTCCATTACATGGACCTTTTCATGAGAAAATTGGTTTTTGGTATCCTCTTGTTTACGCTAATCGTATTCTAAATGAAGGTGATTACCCAATTGCTCAAGAGATATGTCCTCTTTCTTATGTTTCATAGATTTTTTGAAATCTTTCCATGAAGGTGGAAGTTTGTCTATTATGCAAGATACAATAGTAGTTTCATCCATGCGCATTTGATGTTGTTTGTAGTTATTAAGAATACATTCAATCTCATGTGTTTGTTCCATTAGTGATTTATTATCAACCATTTTCTAATTATTAAATTGAGAAACAAGAAACTTCTTACTTGTAGCGTCTTTTTGCATGTATCTTGACTCTAATTTCTCCCATATTTAATTTGTAGAGATGCTACTTTGATATATATCGAACATGGGGTCAGATATTCTATTGAGAATATGGCCCATGCATATATAGTCATTATTGTCCCACGTTTGCCTTTCTCTTGTTTATGCTAATGTTTACACTTCCTTCTCTAGTGGTCTTGTGGTGTTCAGAACATACACACCTTCAAAGGTGTCCAATAGATAAAGTTTCCTTCATCGAATTTCTCCAACTTCATAAAATTAGAAGCCATTTCTTTGAGTGATGCAACCATTGATTGAAAATAAAATCAAACCTAAAGATTGTTGGATCTGTTTTGGTGACAATTGTTGCAATACTTTAATAGTGAAGTTGTTGATGAAGATTATATATAAAAAATTCCAAAGCATGTTGTTACACTAGCCTTTAGTTTCGATTCACTCCCACCAATCGAATGTAAAGGAGATAACCGGAAAATCCCCTTCAGGGTACTTTGGAAAACCTTGATATGATTTGCACTATCACACCAATAGTATGTTACAAAAGAATTTTTCCTATTCTTCACTCATGCATTAGAGAAGAATAAGATGACTTAGAATATAAGAATGGATGAGAAAAATGGATTGAAATCTCTAAATTTTCGTGTATTCATAATGTCCAAGTGACACTAAGTAAACTAATGTCACTTGAGAAAGAGGTACAATTTTTGGTTCTGCTATTTTGATTCGCGAAAGGATATATGCATATAACGTTCAATACTCGCTAAAGCTTTGTAATAGTCTGGTGGTTGAATAGCGCCTCTCTTTGCGCATGACCCGTGTTCGAGTTTGTACGG
The DNA here is from genome assembly GCF_000331145.2 of Cicer arietinum. Lineage (NCBI taxonomy): Eukaryota > Viridiplantae > Streptophyta > Magnoliopsida > Fabales > Fabaceae > Cicer > Cicer arietinum. The sequence goes on along the minus strand of NC_021162.2, from coordinate 42,930,749 downwards.
TGTGTCGTTGCATTTTATTCAACAGTTGCGTCTTTTCAAAAATAATTTATGCAAAAAGATAGCACAACTTGTTTGAAATTGATGAAAAAAGATCTCATTGTTTGGAAATGTGTTTTAAAGATATTGAGGAAAAGTCAAATGTCCAAAAAGTTTTTGATGAAGCAAAAAATATAATTTTGTTTATATACAACGATATTTGACTTTTGAAAAATATAGATAGAGCCAAGCAACCTATGGAAAAAATTGTCGTTTCTGCACCTGTTATAATGCAATCAATGACACTGACAAAAGATGGATTTTCATGCATTTTTTGTATTTACAAGCTCAAGAGTTTGGTCCCAAATGAAACCATACATTATTTATAATTTGTGCTTGTTGATATGTGATTTTTGAAAAATTTCTGATTTTTAGCATCATTTTTAATTTATTTAGTTGAATTGTGATTGATATATAGGTCTAATGCTCTTAAGCTTCAAAGTATAGTTGTTAAAGTTCTTAGTCAAACAACTTCAGCTCCAAATTGTGAGCCAATATTGAGTACGTTTAGCTACATATACATTAAAAGACAAGAAACATGATCAAGTATCATAGGCTACAAAACCTTGTCGTTGCATTCTACAACATGAAGCTGAACATGAGGAGCACCGTAATAAAAAGTCAAGAAAACATTGAAAGAAGTTTTAATCCTTTCAACTTTGACCATATATTTTAGGAAGGCTATTTATCTCCATAGATTGAGGAAAGAGAAGGACCATTGTTGGATAGAATCCATTTGCAAAATGGTTTCCTATTGATTTTGATGATGATATTGAAGAAATACCTGATGAGATGTCTCACATTCGGTCAAACACCTAATCAAAGTGGTGATGGTAGTTTAAGTCCACCCAATGAGAGCAATAGCGTGGTAGTGGTGGTAATATTAATTCAAATAAACTAGAGAAATAAGTGAAGGGTCACTTATTTGAAAGACGAACCATATATTAGGGGGTGCTCAAAATCTATTGCCCCATAGAATGGAAGAAAATTCATGGATAATATATATGATTAGTGGTGTTAATATTATGAGTAGGGATCAAGTTAGACGCGGTAAAACTAGAAGGCATGAAGTTAGTCCAGTGGATGTTTCTTCCTCATATTGTGTATCACAATCATTAGGGGATTTTGGTCTTGTTGCATTTGAAGGTAGCCAGAGTAGTCATCCATCATATTACTATCTGTTCGACAATTTTGTCCATTATCTCTTCAAAGTAGTCATTATCTCATTAAAAGCCATAGACCTAAAAATATAGAAAAAATATTAAAGAATAACAACATAAAATAAAAGATACATGTGAAGACACACTATCCTAAGGATTTTTTCATTTAAGACGAAAATCTGTTAATATTCGACGTGCTCTTCCTAAAAGAATTCAAGTAATAGATCTAAGAGAATATAAAATCATTCTTAACCCACAAAAGAAAATAGAATAAAATAATTTTATAAAAGATGATGAAAATATATTTGAGAATAAAAAACTCATTATATATTATATGCACGCTCATATTGATTGTCGACTGTTACTTTTAAGTAGGGGTGAGAATATGTCAAACCAGACTTCGAAAGGCCTGAGCTTAGCCTACGATTAATTTTTTAGGCCTAAGTCTAGCATACGGTCTATCATAGGTTTTTTTGTTTCAATACTTTTTAAAAGTCTGATCTGACCTGAAAGTCTATTTAAAAGCCTTATTTACGTTAAAACAATTAAATATTTTATTTTATATATTTTTTAAATAGGCTAAACTAGACATTTATATACACGAAAACCTAATAAAATTATAATCAAATCTAATAAAATAATAACTAACAAGTCTGCAATGCAACAACCTTCCAAGAAAAAAAAAATGAACCCATAATTAACAAACTCTAAAAAGTCCTTAAAAAAATTACAAATAAAACAAAATGAACCCTTACACATATCAACCAGCAAAATACATTCAAATCCCAAGGAATGAAAAAATGTAATATCAAATCTTCAAGGTGATTTATATTTATTGTTTATCAACCTTAAAAAAAAAACAAGTACTACATAAATAAATGAATAAATTCTTAAAAAATGAATAAATACTACTTGATAAAATATCATATCAAATAAAAAATATTAATAACAAAAAAAATCTAAAAATAACATAATAATAGTAAATAGTATACTGTTGACACACTTCTTAGATTTATTCAAGCACGACATCTGACCCAAAAAAAGATTGGGTGCGTTTGTTTAAGCTTAAATAATAATGATTTTTGTTTTAAATAATTTAGAGATTATTTTTAGACATTGAAAAAAAAAAATGAATTTTTAACTATTTTTATCTTCCGTTTGTTCACTATTATAAAAATAATATTTTTTAAAAATGATTTTTAAGCTATTTGTATATAATTTTATAAATTTTTTTTCTAAACTATCTTATCTCTCCCTTTTATCCCAAGAAAATCAATGAATTTAGGTCATCAATTTCATAATTTTCGTATCCTTATGAAAAATAAACATATAAGTAAAAATTGGGCCATAATAAAAAATAAAAAAAAATAGTCCCTATACACATTTCAAGCTATATGAATTGGTGCTGGTTGTGTCATCCTCATCCTTTTAAATGTTTAGAGACGGAGCTACCCTTTTTTGTTTCTTCACAAAAACTTGTGCAACATGAGACAAAGGCAAACAAACTGGGGCCACAACTTACCCAGACTGATACATTCTCAGATATTCTAGAACAACTTCTTTGTTGTCTTCTACAAATATTAGAGCGATAATGTCATTAACCTCTAAGGGAGCATCCAAACATCCATTTGCTTGACCCATTGTTCTTCTGGCGTCACCACTGGGTCAAATACAATGCTTGGGAGACATCCGCCTCATCTTGATAAGGTTGGAGATATTGAATGTGGGAGCAGAGGATGATACCAAGTTTTCCTCTTCAACAGAACCTCCAACTTGTTGGAACAAAGTTGGTTTTATACTTAGAGTTTTGATGTTTATCAAATTATTTTATGAGAACAAGATATTTGACTTCGCATAGTACGAAAGAAGATTCGTGTTTTTGAAGATAATTTAAGGTAAGATTTGATTCAGATTTATAATTGAAAAAAATATTTGACCAAGTTAAAAAGAAGATATGGTCAAGATTTGAAGAAGATATGATAAACATCTTATCTAAAAGAAAATATGAATTATTTACAAGAAGATTTGATCAATATTTATCACAAGAAGATATGAATTATTTACAAGAAGATTTGGTCAAGATTTATCACAAAAATATATGAATTATTTATAAGAAGATACGATCAATAATTGTTTACCAGAAGAAACACTCACAAGAAGATTCATTTATTATTTGCAAAGATATGATTCAGATTTTGACAAAGAAAAATAATATTGAATTTGAAGGAAGTTTCATCTGAAGAATTTGCAAAAGCAATCTTAACAAAATACAAATAGAATCAATCTAAAGAATTTACAAACTCAATTTGAACAAAATACACACAAAATCAATCTAGAAGAAATGCTCAGATTGAATTTAGAAATAAAGAATTGACTATAGAACATATTATCAAAAAGCATCTTGTTCAGAATTATTTTTACATAAGATAATTGTTTACCAAGCTAAGAATGAAGATACAATTCAAAAAGAATAACTTAGATAAAAGAATCAGAAAAAAGTAGAATAACTTAAGCATAAAATTCCAAATTCATCTTAGAGTTCAAAGAGAGAAAAACTTGTTCGAATGAGAAATATTTTCTAAGTGGTCGTCTTATAATGTGATATTCATGGTTATAATCAACTTGTTAGGAACAACTACTCCAGTTTTAAACCTTTGTATTCAAACCCGATAGTGGTGTTAGTGTGTCTTCAAAAATATAGGATTGTTAGGTTGTGTGGAGAAGACTTGGTTGGTAGAGTAATGGTGTGTGTGTTCCTCAAAAGTCTGGGGTTGTCAAGTTGTTTGAGAACAACAATTATCAATCTGGGGTAGGGAATAATCTTGAATTTGCCTATTCTAGAGTAGATGATGTAGGATTGCATGTGCTCCAAAAGATGATGTTGGGAAGGTTCTTCCCGATTCTTCGATATATGTTCCACATTAGACCTTTGTGGTATTTGCTAACATGGTGTACTGACCCACCCTTGGGCACAACACACCCAATAAGGATTTTGAAGAGAACACGATACTTAGGTTTAAGATAAATAAACTTGGAATTCACTAATGGGTCTTCGAAGAGTTCCTGGTTGATTATGAAGGTTCCAACCTTGGTTCATATGCATTTTCAAGTATCATACCTCCGCCTAGGCACCTTGTGATGGCAAAAAGGAATTGCTGAGATATCTATATAGGGAGACCCAACATAGTGCTTGAAATCTCGTTGTCGATGTTTGCATCTACAAACCTCAAAAACTCTTTTACTAGAACGTCCAAAGAAATGTCTTGTAGGAGAGTTTTAGGTTCAATGGGAATTTAAACAGTTTGAAAAGAATGAAAGTGTGGGAGTTGTGAGTATCGTGATGATTCTGAGTAAAAATAAGGTTTACGAGCCAAAACGATTGAGTATTTTTCTTAAATTAATAGATGCACGTGTGAGACACCTGTTAGAGTATCGCATATTAAAAAAGTAAGATGCTACATATCATCGATTAATTGAAATTAGGTAAATTGGAGGCACAAATAAATTCATGTCATTAGAGGTAGAGCATACAAATTTTTAACTAGTCTCTCTATTTTACCAGAGAGAAGGCATATGAAGGATTTAAACATCATTCTTTGATAAACAACATATTTAGATGTTTCTTTATAAGATTGAATTTGTCTTCAACAAGGGGTTTTGTGGAAATATTAGCTCGCTGATGATCAGTGTCGATAAATTTAATGTCTAAAATACCCTTCTGGACATAATCCCTAATAAAGTAATGTTTAATCTATATATCTTTTGCCCTAAAATGTAGAATATAGTTTTTGGTTAAACAATTGACTGAAGTGTTATCTTAGAAGATAGGAATGCTACTCTCATAAATTTTGAAATGTTTTAGTTGATGTTTTATCCACAACAGTTGAGTGTTGCAATTAGTTGGTGAGATATATTATGCTTTTGTTGTAGACAAGGCAATAGTGTCTTGTCTTTTTCTTGACTAGGAGATTAGATCGTCACCAAGGATTGTACAATTGCCATTCTTGCTCTTCCTTTCTAGCCTATCTCCAACATAGTCAATGTCACAAAAACCTACCAACCTGTACTTAGAGGATTGTTTATAACACATACCAAGATTAGTAGTACCCTTCAGATATCTAAAGATCCACATAAAACCTATAAAATGGGATTCTTAGGATCATACTAAAATCTGACACACAGACACTATGCAAAAAATAAGGTCTAGAGGCAGTTAAATAAAGGAGGGAACCTATCATTCCTCTGTCTTTTGATATACCTTTTCATCTGATTCATCTTTGTCAAGGGAGAAAGTTGGATGCATAGGTGGGGTCATTAGTTTACAGTAATCCATTTTAAACTTTTTAAGCAGTTCTTGGGTGTATTTGGTCTTGTGAATGAGTACATCATCTAGGTTTTGATAGACTTGAATTCCCATAAAGAATTTCAATTCTCCCATCATACTAATCTCAAATTCATTATGCATTAACTTAGATAATTCTTGACATAGATTTTCGTTAGTAGAACTGATAACTCTTCCTCATATGCATATTTTTCCACTGTTTTAGTCTTATTTATCTTCAATCATTAGTTAAATTAAGGATTTATTTGATACATTCGGGTTATTTTTGTTCTTTGAATTCATTAATATGTTATGCTTGTATTTCAGTGATTAAGTAGGAATTTTTCGTAATTTTACATTGCGTTTTGTTTTAAGTGCAGTGCTGAATTTTGGTGAAAAATCAACATGATATATGCGGAGTATTTCAGCCATATCTGGAGTTCTAGATGTCCAATTAGTGTCACTCCAAGTGCTAATGAAAGCTAAGATCCATATCTACAACCTTCGTGAAGACACCGGGACCAAATTCAGACGCAAAAGATGAGAAAATGCAAAATACATCAGACAATAGATGATGTGCACCTGGAGCGCGCCCTACACGCCTGGAGCGCATTTCTCGTGTTTCAGTTTTGTCAACGCGCGCCTGGGGCGCTTGACGCGCATCAGCAATCATAAAAACGCAATTTTTTACTGTTTATGGATCTTTTTGACTCTTGGGAACTTGAGAGACTTGTGCCCTAGCATAGAAACTCAAAGACGACCGTTTCTAACGCCATTGAAGCAGTTTTATCAAGAATCATCCATGAATCATTCTTGTAATTCTTCTTTAACCCTTATCTTTTGTATCTCTGTCATGAGTAACTAAACCCTATTTGTTAGGGATGAGTGTAACCAGATGAAACCCTTATTTTTCTGATTTGATTTCTAGTTATATGAATGAGTTTATTGAATTATTTTTCTCATCTCTGTGCTTAATGCTTTTTATTGCTTGATCAACATTAAAATGTTCTACGATTTGTATTTTGAAACGGAAGTGGACTTTACAAATGCTTGAGATGAGAAATTCATGAATTTGTAGTCTAGACATAGGTGCAGGTCATGAAACCAATTAAATTAGTTGCAAAGCAATAATTTACAAGAGAATTTCTATACGGTAATGCTTAATTCTAATCTTAAATCCACTAAGGAATTAGGGGTTACTTTGGAATTAAAGGTTCTGTCACTAAGACATTAGGGCAAGAATAATAAAGAGAATTCGGTAATAATTCAATAAAGGAATTCTGTAACTAGGATCAAATTAGACACCAAGGTTGGATTCGAAGTGAAACTCATCCCTGACATTTTTCTCATTATAAAAGATCAATTTTATTATTGTTGTTAATTTCAAACATTATTTCAATCAACTTGGGAACCTTTTTGTTCAATTTTAGCAATCAAATATAATTCAATAGTAAAACGCAATCCTTGAGTTCGACACTCGGTACTACCGTTTTATTATTACTTGCAACGATTCAGTACACTTGCTGAAATGATATCAAGTTTTTAGCGCCATTGCCGGGGAATGCCATATCACTATTGAATTTAATTTATTTACTGAATTGAAAGTTTTTACTCTGCAATAAAATTTCTTCTTTTATCTTATTTCTAATTTAAAAAAAAAAAATTGGTTTAAAACTCTCTTACTTTTACTTAATTATTTATCTTTCTTTAACTCTTCAGTACTCACAATTTGTATAACCTTGTATGCGAGGCCAATCCTCAGGTGAACTTATCTTTGATCCAGAAATTGATAAAACAACGAAAGTACATAGAAAGGCAGCTCAAGAAAGGAGACAAAGGGAAAGACATTTAGTAGTGGAAGAAGAGGTTTTGGGTGATTGTGTCATATTTACTGAAATGGCTGACCCACCACCACCAGAACGTACTCTCGGAGAATATGGGAATCAAATTAGAAATCATGCTCGATTACCCATTCATCAGCAACCGGTTACAGTCAATAAGTTTGAAATAAGTCATGCTCTATACCGAGAGTTGAGGGAAATTAATTTTTCCGGTAGACATAACGAAGACGCTAATAGACACCTCACAAATTTCTTTGAATTATGTGAAACATTGAAGGTGGATGGTTTGTCTGAGGAAGGCAAGAAATTGAAGCTATTTCCATTCTCTTTGATAGATGATGCTAAGGAGTGGTTTCTTTCATTCCCCGCCGACAACATCACCACATGGGATGATCTTGAGGATAAGTTCTTGGAACAATATTTCCCCCCAGCCATGTTCGCTAGAAAGAGGCAAGAAATCACCGGTTACAAACAGAAAGAGGGGGAATCTCTTCGTGACACTTACAGGAGATTCAGAAACTTACTAGTCGGATGTCCTAATCATGCTTATGACGACACTTCCCAAATGCAAATATTCTGTAATGGCTTGAGGCCGAGCACTAGAATTATGTTAGATGCCACAACCGGTGGTTCTTTGAATTACAAAACCGCAACAGAAGCACGAAAGATTATTGAGATCATGGCATCAAATGAACAGATGATGTTGTATGACAGAAGTGGTGGTTCAACAAGTGGTGTAATGGAATTGAATGTTATGGATGGGTTAGCTCCAGGCAGGCTACTATCAAAGATGGAATAGGTTATCGCCACTGAGATAAAGAAGGGAATGGCACTCTAAATATACAACCACAAGTGGCCCCCGTCAAATTACTAAAGCAGACTAGTTGTAACCTTTATGGAGGAGCACATAAAACTTGAGTCTGTGAAGCACTGGATAATAATGAGGTAGAAGAACCAGAACAGGTGAATTTTGTGAGTAATAACAACAGGCAGAATAATCCCTACTCTAGTACGTACAATCCTGGTTGGAGAAATCATCCAAATTTTTCTTGGAGAGATCAACAAGGTAGATCTCAGGGTCAACAAGAAGCTCAAACAAACCAATTCCCACCCAGAAAGGCTGCTTGGGAGAGCGCTATAGAAAAACTAGTTACAAGCACAAGTTCGTTCATTGAGGAGTCAAGAGCCGTCCAGAAAAATCACTCTGCATCAATAAAAAATCTTGAGACTCAAATGGGTCAACTTGCTCAACAAATGGCACAAAGAACGTCTGGAAATCTGCCTAGTGACACAGTGCCGAACCCAAGAAACAATGTTAATGCAGTGACCACGAGGAGTGGCAAGGTGAGAGAACAAGTACCACCTGAAGCCAAACAGAGTGAAAGTACCTTGACTCCAACTCATCAGGAGGAAATGGTCACACCAACATCGGTTGAGGAGCACATCGCTATTGAAAAAGAGGAAGAACCCGTGGCACAAAAAGGGGAACCACTACCAAAACCAGAAATTCGACTTCCATTCCCTCAAAGACTAAAGAGGGAAGAAACTGAAAAGCAATTTGGTAAGTTTCTTGATGTTTTTAAAAAAATTACATATTAACATCCCTTTTGCAGAAGCACTGGAGCAGATGCCGACATATGCTAAGTTCATGAAGGATATTCTGTCGAAAAAAAGAAAAATCGGCGGTGAAACAGTTATGCTCACAGAAGAGTGTAGTGCTATACTACAAAGGAAGCTGCCACCGAAGCTCAAGGACCCTGGAAGCTTCTCAATCCCGTGCGTTATTGGAAATAGAACTTTTGGGAAGGCTTTGTGTGATCTTGGGGCTAGTGTAAGTCTTATGACCCTTTCAATATACAAAAAATTGGGCATTGGAAAAGTCAAGGACACACAACTGATGTTACAGTTTGCGGACCGCTCGGTGAAACACCCCTATGGAGTGGTGGAAGATGTGTTGGTTAAAGTGGACAAGTTCATTTTTTCAGTAGATTTTGTGGTACTAGATATGGAGGAAGACAATGACATTCCTTTGATTTTGGGGAGACCGTTCTTAGCAACAGGGAGAGCTATGATTGATGTAGCAGATGGCACCTTAACCTTGAAAGTAAATGAGGAAACCGTCACTTTTAACATTCTAAAAGCCATGGAACACTCAAAAGAAAGAGAAGGGTGCAATCGAATTGAGATTTTAGATGAGATAGTCAATGAAGAAATAAAGCATCAAACACCCAGCCTGCCATTAGAAAGAGTTTTATGTCTACCCCAAGATGTCGTTCAAGAAAGTGAAGACCCAAAGATGAAAGAGGTGTTGGCCATGTTAGAAGCATCGCCATCCTACTCCCCCCATTTTCCTACTAGGTGGGAGGACTTGAAAAGAAATGAAGACAAGTCCGCGGAGAAAAAGACACCACTGATTGAACTCAAGCAGCTGCCTCTTCATTTGAAATATGTATTCCTGGGTGAAGAAGAAAAAAATCCAGCCATAATCAGTGCGAGCTTAAGCGAGTTACAAGATGAAAAGTTGTTGAGAATTCTGCGGAAGCACAAGGGTGCTATCGGTTGGTCCATTGATGACTTGAAGGGAATAAGTCCAACTTTTTGTATGCACAAAATCCTCATGGAAGACAATCACAAACCGGTAGTACAACCCCAAAGGAGATTGAATCCGGTAATGAAAGAAGTGATCAGGAAAGAGGTGGTAAAGCTACTAGAAGCCGACCTCATATACCCAATTTCAGATAGCTCTTGGGCGAGTCCCGTCCAAGTTGTACCAAAAAAGGGCGGAACGACTGTCATCACAAATGAAAAGAACGAGTTAATTCCTACTCAAGCGGTTACAGGCTGGAGAATGTGTATTATTTACAGGAGATTGAACAGTGCTACGAGGAAGGATCATTTCCCGCTCCCTTTCATTGATCAGATGGTTGAGCGGTTAGCCGAACATGAGTATTACTGTTTCCTAGACAGCTATTCAGGATACAATCAGATAGCTGTAGCACCCGAGGATCAAGAGAAAAATGCATTTACATGTCCGTATGGGGTATTTGCTTATCGAAGAATGCCATTTGGACTGTGTAATGCGCCGACCACATTTCAAAGGTGCATGATGTCCATATTTTCTGATATGATTGAGAAACACATCGAGGTATTCATGGACGACTTTTCTGTATTTGGCTCATCCTTTGACAATTGTTTGATTAATCTATCTCTTGTATTAGAAAGGTGTGAAAAATCCAACTTGGTCCTAAATTGGGAGAAATGCCATTTTATGGTAAGGGAGGGAATTGTTTTAGGCCACCGAATCTCCCACAAGGGGATCGAGGTAGACAAGGCCAAAGTTGAAGTAATTGAAAAACTTCCCCCCTACCAACGAGAAAGGCATTAGAAGCTTTTTAGGCCATGCTGGATTTTATAGAAGGTTTATAAAAGATTTTTCAAAAATTGCAAAACCACTTACAAACTTACTTGCGAAAGACACACCTTTCGAATTCAATGAGGATTGTTTGCATGCTTTTAACAATTTGAAAAACCAGCTGATAACTGCCCCCATCATCACTGCACCTGACTGGTCACTACCTTTTGAAATCATGTGTGATGCAAGTGACAGTGATATTGGGACATTTTTGGGACAAAGAAAAGACAAGATGTTGCATGTGATCTACTATGCTAGTCATGTTTTAAATCAGGCACAACACAATTATGCTACAACTGAAAAAGAATTATTAGCTGTAGTCTATGCTTTTGATAAATTTCGGTCTTATTTATTAGGATCGAAAGTTATTGTTTACACTGATCATGCTGCCTTGAGGTATTTGTTTACTAAGCAGGAATCAAAACCAAGGTTGCTTAGATGGATTCTATTACTACAAGAATTTGACATTGAGATCCGGGATAAAAAGGGGTCAGAGAACACTGTGGCTGACCACCTATCTCGATTGGAGAAGGTTGAGGAGAATGAGGACATTAGACCGATTCGAGATCAATTTGCTGATGAGCACATCTTTGCCATTACCACGGTACCTTGGTTCGCCGACTTTGCTAATTTCAAGGTGGGGGGTACAATCCCATCTGATTTCACTTACCAACAACGAAGGAAGTTTATCCACGATGCCAAATTCTATGTATGGGATGAACCCTTTCTGTACAAAAGAGGAGTGGATGGGTTGTTGCGAAGATGTGTGCCCAAGGAAGAACAAGAAAAGGTAATGTGGCACAGCCACGACTCCGAGTATGGGGGTCATTTCAGTGGTGACCGAACTGCAGCAAGAGTTCTACAATGTGGGTTGTTCTGGCCTTCATTATTCAAAGATGCATTCAACTATGTGAAGAAATGCGATCGATGCCAGCCCACCGGTAACATCTCAAAGCGGGATGAGATGCCGCAAAATCCTGTATTAGAAGTAGAAGTGTTCGATGTGTGGGGTATTGATTTCATGGGTCCATTCCCATCGTCATATAACAAAGTTTATATTTTGGTGGCGGTGGATTATGTCTCAAAATGGGTTGAAGCAATAGCTACTCCAACAAATGATTCGAAACAGGTTATCACCTTTCTCAAGAAGAACATATTCGCTCGCTTCGGCGTGCCTCGAGCCTTGATTAGTGACGAAGGCACCCATTTTCTAAACCGGAATATGGAATACCTTCTAAAGAAATATAATGTGCGTCATAGAGTGGCAACCCCATACCATCCACAAACTAGTGGGCAAGTTGAAGTCTCCAACAGGCAGCTTAAACGAATCCTAGAAAAGACAGTAACTGCTTCACGAAAAGATTGGTCAACGAAACTTGATGATGCACTTTGGGTCTACCGAACAGCTTTTAAGACCTCCCTGGGTATGTCACCGTATCAAATTGTGTATGGTAAAGCTTGTCATTTACCTCTCGAACTTGAACATCGAGCATTTTGGGCGACGAAGTACTGGAACTTTGACTTGGGCAAGGCGGGAGAGGCGAGAATTCTTCAACTTCACGAGTTAGAGGAATTCCGGAATTTTGCTTATGAGAATCCCAAGATATATAAAGAAAAAAACAAGAAATGGCATGACAAAAAAATCAAATTCAAGGAATTCCAAGAAGGAGAACTAGTTCTCCTATTCAACTCAAGATTGAAGTTGTTTCCCGAAAAAC
>NC_021162.2:42911966-42918205 GCF_000331145.2 Cicer arietinum | reverse complement strand
GTGCCGTCGAATTGAAAGATATACACTCCGATCGGAACTTCAAGGTCAATGGACAAAGACTCAAATCGTATTTCGGGGAAGAGTCAAAACTTTCGATGGAGTCCATCCACCTGGTTGCCATTTGAAGAATGAATTGTCAAGCTCAGGACACTAAACAAGCGCTTATTGGGAGGCAACCCAACTTCATATCCTTTGCATTTTAGTTTGATGTCACTTCATTTACTTTCAATTTTAGTTTTAAATTACTAATTTTATTCATTCTTGATGTTTAGTATAAGCAAGAAATCATAAAAATGTGTTGGGGATTACTTTTTTCAGTTGAGAGGGAGAAAAACGCGCCTGAAGCGCAAGCCGTGCGCTTGAAGCGCATTTCAGGAAATTCAACTCTGCCAATGCGCGCCTGGAGCGCGCCCTGGAGCGCTTTCCCAGGTTTGGCCTCTGCCAACGCGCGCCTGGAGCGCGTCCTGGAGCGCATTTAACAGAAGGTCAAGCTCCCTCTCTTTCACAAACACCATTATCATTGAAGGTCAAGCTCCCTCTCTTCACACAATCTCGAAAATTGTCTCATCCTCAAGTAAGTTTCCCTCTCCTATCGAACATCATCCCATCCTCAAGTAAGTTTCCCCAAACCTCTAATATCAACTCATTCTTGTTTACTGATGCATGTGGGTTTTTTCTCTTTTAAATTTGAATCTATGCTGAATGTTATACATTATGCATGCACACATGTTTGTTTAATGAGATCGAATGGGGTTAATGGTTGCGAGATTGGGGGTTGTTCATTCATTATTATGCCTGCATTCCAACTGTTTGATAAAATGTCACAACCATTATTATGCTTGCATTCCAACTGTTTGATAAAATGTCACAACCATTATTATGCTTGCATTCCAACTGTTTGTTAAAATGACACAACCAATGCAAATGCATTATTATCACTTAGAATTTTGGCGGACAAACTCATGGCCATGTATGATGTTATTTTTCCAAGGTAGACCGTGCCTAAATTAAGTAGCTCTAACTTGGAATATTATGAAACTTAGAGGTGATTACTTGTTTTTCAGGACCTAATGGCAACCCAACAAAAAGCAAAACAAACTAAGGTTGCAACTACATCTTCCGCCCCACAACACGACGCATTCCTATTCAAGACTAGGGCAACACAGGAATACCATGCCAAACTCCCAACAGTCCACAAGTTTGTAAGTGAAATTTTTTTTCAGTTGGAAGACGATGTATTTGTTGACATCCAGGCTATGATTGCTTCAAGAGGATGGGAGAAGCTGACCACATTTGTCACCACAGCGAGCAAATCATTAGCTGTGGAATTCTACTCTAATGCCTCCGATCTAAAGTCTGACCAACCATTCCCACTTGACCAATTTGTGAGTTACGTGAGGGGAAAAAGGGTACCATTCACACCTCAAGTCATTAATGAAATTTTTGGCCTGCCGAACTATAAAGATTGCCGCTTTCTAGCTATGGAAAAACAACTTATAAGAGCAAGCAGTCAGGAAATCCTACGCATTTTATGCAGACCAGGCACAGATTGGGTACGAAATAGAGATGGCTCAGTTCAGAAATTATGCTCAGTGGACCTCACCCCGATTGCTATAGCATGGAGTACTTTTGTCCATCATACACTATTGCCATGTTCGAATGTGTCCGATATAACATTTCAAAGAGCATGTCTACTACTTGCTATCTTAAAAGGTGACAAAATTGATGTGGGCATGTTAATAGCCAATGATATTCGGAGCACATCCATTCTTGATCCCCCGACAGACTACTTCCATCACGCCTCCCTGATAGGCAATTTATGTGAGTTGGTGCGAGTGGTACCAAAACAAGGCGAAGAAATGTTGAAACCAGCTACTCCAATCACTGCAAGATGGATAACAAAGCACTCTATGATTCCAGCAGACTATCCTGTTGCCCCACCAGCAGCGATGCCAGCAGAGGAAAATACTGAACCACAGGAACCACAGCACCACCCTCCACACCCATCCCAGCTCTCTAACGAATACATAATCGGTAGATTGGAAACTGTGATGGAACGAGTGATGATTGATCAGCGAGATAGACATGCCAGATTAGAACTGGGGATGACCAATCTCTATCGAGCATTTGCCTCCTCTCAACAGACACCGGGAGGCATGTTTTATGCTGATTTATTTACACCTCACCAGTATACCGACGACCATAGCGGAACAGGAGCAGATGATCTAAACGAGGATCCTTGAATTGCTAAACTAGAGAAGTTTTCTTTCTTTTGTTTTGAATTTCTTTTTTCATTTTTTTTTTCTTTTCTTGTTTTTCTTTGTTTTTAGTCTAGTCTATTTGCTTTTCTTTGCGTCTTCTTGTTTTCTTTGTTTGTTGATGAAAAGTTGTAATAACTTGCACTTGATCTTAAAGTTTCTGTTTGGGATTTCAAAAGTTAAACTCTATTTCTTAGATTATGTTATTGCTCAAGTCGACAAGCCTTACTTGGAGTTAGGTAGAAAAGTTTTGTTATGTATTGATCAAATTCTTAGTTTGGGGTTGCTCATGGGATAGCAACCTTTTATGTTTGGGGTGGTGATTCTCACAAAAAAAAATTAAATAAATAAAAAGGAAAAGAAAAAAGAAGAAAAAAAAAACGATAAATAATATCTTGATAAATAATATCTTCTTGGTTCTTTTGTCAATGTTTGAGAATGAAGAAAAATAAATGGTAGAATAATTTGGAAATATATGCCTAACTCCAAGTAGTAAAGCCTACTATCCCAAAATGTCCTACCCTTACCTAAGCCCCATTACAACCCGAAAGGCCTCCAAAAATGTATGTGTCACTCCAAGTGCTAATGAAAGCTAAGATCCATATCTTCAACTTTCATGAAGACACCAGGACCACATTCAGACGCAAAAGATGAGCAAAATGCAAAATACATCAGACAGCAGATGTTGTGCGCCTAGAGCGCGCTTGGAGCGCATTTCTCGTGTTTCAGTTCTGTCAACGCGCGCCTGGGGCGCGTGACGCGCATCAGCAATCATAAAAACCCAATTTTTTAATGTTTATGGATCTTTTTGACTCTTGGGAACTTGAGAGACTTGTGCCCTAGCATAGAAACTCAAAGACGGCCGTTTCTAACGCCATTGAAGCAGTTTTATCAAGAATCATCCATGAATCATTCTTGTAATTCTTCTTTAATCCTTATCTTTTATATCTCTGTCATGAGTAACTAAACCCTATTTGTTAGGGATGAGTGTAACCAGATGAAACCCTTATTTTTTTGATTTGATTTCTAGTTATATGAATGAGTTTATTGAATTGTTTTTCTCATCTCTGTGCTTAATTAATGCTTTTTATTGCTTGATCAACATTAAAATGTTCTACGATTTGTATTTTGAAACGGAAGTGGACTTTACGAATGCTTGAGATGAGAAATTAATGAATTTGTAGTCTAGGGATAAATGCAGGTCATGAAACCAATTAAATTAGTTGCAAAGCAATAATTTACAAGAGAATTTCTATACGGTAATGCTTAATTCTAATCTTAAATCCACTAAGGAATTAGGGGTTACTTTGGAATTAAAGGTTCTGTCACTAAGCCATTAGGGCAAGAATAATAAAGAGAATTCGGTAATAAATCAATAAAGGAATTCAGTAACTAGGATCAAATTAGACACCAAGGTTGGATTCGAAGTGAAACTCATCCCTGACATTTTTCTCATTATAAAAGATCAATTTTATTATTGTTGTTAATTTAAAAAATTATTTCAATCAACTTCGGAACCTTTTTATTCAATTTTAGTAATCAAATATAATTCAATAGTAAAACGCAATCCTTGAGTTCGACACTCGGTACTACCGTTTTATTATTACTTGCACCGATTCAGTACACTTGCTGAAATGATATCAAGATCCAAATGTAATATCATCAACATATATCTATACAATGAGATGTTCATTATCAGCTAATTTTCTGAATAAAGTAGTATCAATCTGGCCTCTTTCAAAATTATTTTCTAAAAGGAAGTGAGTTAGTCTATCATAACAAGGTCTTGGAGCCTATTTTTGGCTGTATAAAGATTTCTATAGTTTGAAGACATAGTTTGGAAATTCTTTATCTTCAAATCCAGGAGGTTGTTTGACATACACTTCTTCATTTATGTAACCATTTAAGAAAAATCCTTTCACATCCATTTGATATAGAGTGATTTTATTAAATACAACAAACGAATGTAAAAGTCTAATAGCCTATAACCTTGCAACATGGGCGAAAGTTTTAGTATAATCAATACATTCTTGCTTACCGTATCTTTGGGCAACAAGTCTATCTTTATTTTTAAGGACTTCAAGTTTATCATTGAGTTTGTTTATGAAAATCCAATTGGTTCCAATTGACTTATTTTTTTTTTTGGGGACTAGATCCCATTCATCATTCCTTTTGAATTTATTCATCTCTTCTAGCATTGATAGTATCCATCCATCGTTTGACAGTGCTTCTTCTATGGATGTAGGTTTAATTTCATATAACAGTCCAAAACAAAGATGTTTCCTTAAGAGCGGAATTGGTTTTTGAGGGAGCTTTTGTGTTTCCTATGTTTAGCGCTACCCTCCTTAAGAACATGGGGTTATATATTTAGCGCTACCATCCCCTTCTTTATCTCAGCGGTGATAACATCTTTTATCTGTTTTGAGAGCAACATCCCTTGAGCCAACCCATCCATAACATTCATTTCCAATACACCACTTGTTGACCCACCATCTCTGTGATACAACATCATTTGTTCATTTGATGCCATGGTCTCAATAATCTTTCGTGCTTCTGTTGCGGTCTTGTAATTCAAAGAACCACCTGCTATGGCATCCAACATAATTCTAGTGCTTGGCCTTGCAGAATATTTTCATTTGGGCAGTGTCGTCATAAGCACGACTAGGACATCCTGCTAGTAAGTTTATGAATCTTCTGTAAGTGTCATCGAGAGATTCTCCCTCTTTCTGGTTGTAACTGGAAATCTCTTGCATTTTTCTAACAAACATAGTTGGCGGAAAATACTGTTCCAAGAACTTATCTTCAAGATCATCCCATGTGGTGATGCTGTCGGCAGGAAAGGAATGAAGCCACTCATTATCATCATCTGTCAATGAAAATGGAAACAATTTCATTCTCTTGCCTTCCTCAGACAAACCATCCACCTTCATTGTTTCACATAATTCAAAGAAATTTGTGAGATGTCTATTGGCGTCTTCGTTATGTCTACCGACAAAATGAATCTCCTTCAACTATCAGTATAGAGTGGGACTTATTTCAAACTTGTTAACTGTAACCGATTGGTTATAGATGGGCAATCGAGCATAATTCCTATTTCGATTCCCATACTTGCGCGAGAGTACGTTCTTGTGGTGGTGGATCGACCATCTCAGTAAATATGACAAAATCACCCAAAACCTCTTCTTCCACTACTAAATGTCTTTCCCTTTGTCTCCTTTCTCGAGCTGCCTTTCGATGTGCTTTCACTGTTTTTTCGATTTCTGGATCAAAGATAAGTTCAGCTGAGGACTGACCTCACATACAAGGTTAAACATATTGTGAGTAATGAAGAGTTTTAAAATAAAGAAAAATAAATAATTAAAAAAAAGTTATTGCAGAGCTAAAAAATTTAATTAAATAAATAAATTAAATTCAATAGTGATACGGCAATCCCCGACAACGGCGCAAAAAATTTGATAGCGTTTCAGCAAGTGTACTGAATCGTTGCAACTAATAATTAAAATGGTAGTACCAAGTGTCGAACTCAAGGATTGTATTTTACTATCGAATTATATTTAATTACTGAAATTGAACAAAAAGTTTCCGAATTGATTGAAATAATATTTGAAAATAACAACAGTAATAAAATTGATCCTTTATAATGAGAAATATGTCAGGGATGAGTTTCACTTCGAATCCAACCTTGGTGTCTAATTTGATCCTAGTTACTGAATTCCTTTATTGAATTATTACCGAATTATCTTTATTATTCTTGCCTTAATGTCTTAGTGACAGAACCTTTAATTCCAAAGTAACCCCTAATTCCTTAGAAGATTTAAGATTAGAATTAAGAATTATTGTATAGAAATTCTCTTATAAATTATTGTTTTGCAACTAATTTAATTGGTTTCATGACCTGCATCTATGTCTAGACTACAAATTCATGAATTTCTCATCTCAAGCATTCGTAAAATGCACTTCCGTTTCAAAATACAAATCGTA
>NC_021162.2:42901914-42911901 GCF_000331145.2 Cicer arietinum | reverse complement strand
AATTATATTTAATTACTGAAATTGAACAAAAAGTTTCCGAATTGATTGAAATAATATTTGAAAATAACAACAGTAATAAAATTGATCCTTTATAATGAGAAATATGTCAGGGATGAGTTTCACTTCGAATCCAACCTTGGTGTCTAATTTGATCCTAGTTACTGAATTCCTTTATTGAATTATTACCGAATTATCTTTATTATTCTTGCCTTAATGTCTTAGTGACAGAACCTTTAATTCCAAAGTAACCCCTAATTCCTTAGAAGATTTAAGATTAGAATTAAGAATTATTGTATAGAAATTCTCTTATAAATTATTGTTTTGCAACTAATTTAATTGGTTTCATGACCTGCATCTATGTCTAGACTACAAATTCATGAATTTCTCATCTCAAGCATTCGTAAAATGCACTTCCGTTTCAAAATACAAATCGTATAACATTTTAATGTTGATCAAGCAATAAAAAGCATTAAGCACAAGGATGAGAAAAATGATTCAATAAACTCATTCATATAACTAGAAATCAAATCATAAAAATAAGGGTTTCATCTTGTTACACTCATCCCTAACAAATAGGGTTTAGTTACTCATGACAGAGATTAAAAAGATAGATATTAGAGAAGAATTACAAGAAGGATTCATGAATGATTCTTGATAAAACTGCTCCAATGATGTTAGAAAGGGTTGTCTTTGAGTTTCTATGCTAGGGCTCAAGTCTCCCAACTTCCCAAGAGTCAAAAAGATCCATAAAATAGTGAAAAATTGCGTTTTTATGAATGTTGATGCGCGTCGCGCGCCCTAGGTGCGTCTGGATAGTGTCACTGGTTCGGGAATGCGCCCCATGCGCAGAAAACACGCTCCACAGGTGCCTGGACAGTGCTGAACGGCTGGAAATGCGCCTCAGGCGCACACCATCTTCTATGTGACGTATATTGTATTTTACTCCTCTTTCAAGTCTGAATTTGGTTCCGGTGTCTTCATGAAAGTTGTAGCTATGGATCTTAGCTTTTGTTTGCACTTAGGTTGACTCTAATTGGAGATCTAAAACTTCAGATATGGCAGAAAACTCCACATAGGTCATGTTGATTTCTCACCAAAATTCAGCACTGCACTGAAAAAAAGTAACAACGCAAAACTCCGAAAAATCTCTACTTAATCAAGGAAATAAGAACATAAACATTTCATTAAATCAAAGAAATAAAATTAACAAAATATATCAAATAACTCCTTAAATTAACTAATGGTTAAAGATAAATACGACTAAAATCAATGAAAAATATGCATATGATGAAGAGTCATCACTTTCTTCTTCCATTACGTGGCAGTAGGCATTACGTGGCAGTAGGCAGGATGATCTCAACTCTCTATTTTAATTGATGGAATTTCATCGTTTTGACTTATATGGAATATCGAGGATAAAGTAGCCAAAGCATCAACCAATTGATTGTTTTCTCAAGGGACATGGTGAAAAGTGATTTTGTCAAATTGTAAAGACAATTCTTTTATGTAGGTAAAATAAGGTATTAACTTCTTATCTCTAGTTTCCCATTCTTGGTTAAGCTAATTAATGACTAGGGATGAATCTCCATATACTTCCAGAACTTTTGTTTTTGATTCCAAAGCCGCCAAAATTCTCATGGCACAAGCTTCATATTCTGCCATATTATTAGTACAATCAAAACACAAGCGCGCTGTGATAGGTATGAACTGTTTTTTGGGAGATATTAAAACAACCCCGATCCCATGCCCCATTATGTTTGAGGCCCCATAAAACAACAAGGTCTATTTTCCATTATCCCATTCTTCAGACAAAACCATGACACTTTCGTCTGGGAAGTCCCACTGCATTGACCTATAATCATCCACAGGTTGGTTAGCTAGATAATCTGCTAAATCACACCCTTTAATGGCTTTCTGAGTAACATAGGCTTTTCAAAAATGTACTTGATTGGATCCATTTTGAATATCAAGTAAGTAGTATGGCAAAACATGTATTGCCTCAAGAAATGGGCCGCTCATGCTAATGCACAACATGTATGTTCTAACATTGTATATCTTGTTTCAACATATGTAAATTTTTATATAGATAGTAAATGGCGTGATCCTTTTTTCGTTTTTCATCGTGTTGCCCCGGTACGCATCCCATTGCCATGTCGAGGACTGTAAGATACATAATCAAGGGTCGGCTCAGAACTGGGGGGACTAGAATTGGAGGCTTTTGCAAATACTGTCGGATTTTCTCAAATACATTTTTACATTCTTCATTCCACACAACTATTTGATTTTTTTGTTGTAAAAGTTTAAAGATCGGTTCGCAAGTGGCAGTTAGTTGTGATATAAATTTTGAAATATAATTTAGTCTCCCAAGAAAACCGCGAACTTCTCTTTTTGTACTCGGGGGAGGCATTTATGAAATGGCTCGAATTTTATTGGGGTCAACCTCTATTCCTTTCTCACTAACCACAAATCCCAATACTTTGCCCAACCTCTCGCCGAAAGTGCATTTGGAAGGATTTAGCTTAAACTTTCTAAGTCTTTCGAAGAGTTTCTTTAGATCAATAACATGTTCTTCTTTTATTTCTGAATTAACAATTATATTGTCTACATAAATTTCTACCTCTTTATGTATCATGTCATAAAACACGGTTACCATAGCTCTTTGGTAGGTCGCCCGAACGTTCTTCAGGCCAAAAGGCATTACTTTGGGTCTAATGTTCCCCAAGGGGTGATGAAAGTCATTTTTTTCATATCTTCAGCTGTCATCTTAATTTGATTATACCTAGAGAAACCATCCATAAAAGAAAAGAGTGAATGGCGAGCTGTATTGTCATGTAGGAGTTGGATTAGTTCGTGATACACCTTTTTTTAAGATGGTGCCAACCTTAATTTCTTTCTTTCTTTTGTCCCTAGATTAATAATTTCTATTGGTTCCTCATAGGGCATGATACCCTTGGCTTCCCGTTCTACCTCTCTTAACAACTCTAGAGGAGGTTGATAATCTTATTCATTATCTTTTTCTATCTGACTACCAAGATGGTCAAAATTATGCGGTGAGATCTTAGTACAGTCGCCTGTGAATGAATTATTCCCAAATCTGCAGGATTCAAGGCTTGGATAAGGAAGAAAAAAAAAAGAAAAAATTTGGCGAATGAATGTTAAAATATGAGAGTGGTAAGAAAGAACAATAAGAAAACAAAATGAGAATGCATTTGTTGAAATTCAAAGTATTGGAAAAACAAAATTATGTCCATCCTAAATATAATGAAGCATCTTATGGTCTTAGTAACAGTAATAATTCTTTTAGAATTACATAGGAATTGCATTAAATATTATAGGCGATTTGACTATTTTCCAATTCTTGATTTATGCTCCTACACCACACGGATGAATCTGATTAGCATCCTCAGCAAACATGTCATCTCCAGCTGCTGCAATATGGATCTCACTTGTTGGTCTGGCACTTTGGAAACTTTGTCGGATGTCACAGATGAGAATCCTTTCGATTCTTGGCTCTCGATTTTCAATCCGAGCTAATCTTTTTTTTTTCTTTCTCTTTGACCAATCTCCATTTGTCAGCCCTGGTGGGTTTGTAGCCTAAACCCCACTTATCTCTATTCTTAGGAAGTTCCACCAATTCTTTGATCCCTTCATCATCCTTCCCCAACCCGTGCCATGATTTGTGTCCTCTACTAAACATGAACTTAGCCACCATAATAGGAGTGTTTGACATATGTGGTTCTATAGGTGTCGTCTCGACGTAAGCGGTCTCCATGATTTCTACTGTTTAGAAGGTCGTTTCTAGAGCTTCTTCTGCTGTCTCAACATAAGGTGTGGTGGACAATTTACACACCAACAAGTCTCATTCTCCTAACACGGTTATCAATTGGTCATTTACCATATACTTCAACTTTTGATGTAAGGTTGATGGCACTACGCCGACAAAATAGATCCATGGCCTTCCCAATAAGCAACTATATACGGGTACAATATCAATCATGGGGCTTGGTCTCTTATATGTACCATCACAAGGTAGTTTTGCTAATGTCGATTTTGATATGACATTCAACGAAGAGCCATTGTCAATGAGGACCCTTGATATTATATGGTCCCCGCGTATTACTGATATGTGTAGTGCTTTATTATGCCCTCTTCCTTCGGTCGACAACTCATCATATGTGAAGGTTAGGTGGTTGTTGGCAGTGATGTTATTTATGATGCCTCCAAATTTGTCCAAGGTGATGTCATGAGTGACATGGGCCTCATTTAGTATTTTCATCAATAGTTTTCGGTGGGACTCAAAATTCATCAGTATAGACAACAATGAAATCCTTGCGGGAGTATGGTTCAGTTGGTCGACTATTTTGTGTTCACTCTGTTGGATGATTTTGAGAAACTCTCGAGCTTCTTTATTAGAAACCTCTCTCATTTTCTACTTTCTCCTTTTTGAATTCTTCTGCTACCGTTACTTTCTTTTCCCCTTTATCTTTGTATGCCTTATCAGACGCCACTATTATTTATCTTTGTTATGTTCTTGGGGAGTATATCCAACCACTTCAAGTCATCCCTCCTATCCCTGAAACGTCTGTGGCAATGGTGCTTTAGAGCTAGAAACCTCTTCGCTCTTCTGTTCAACCATATGTACCTCTACATTATAGTTCCAAGGTAGCGCTTTGTTGTCTTAATATGGAAAAGGGTTTGTTATCTGAACTATTAAGGTCATCATATCACCGGGGGAATTCATAGTTTCCTCCTTAGTGAAGTGAATGACCAATGGCTTTGGGATGGTGATGCCAAGTTTGTCTTCTGATTGGATTGCAATCATACCTTCATCCTTTCACCAACGACCTATTTGAACGGTGCCTATTTTTATTAATATTTGAAGTTCTTTTTTGAACTCATTGCATTCTTCCATTGAATGATCTTCCTTAAGGTGGAAATTTCATCTTGCTTTCCCATCGGCATTTCCTCGTATCGGGGTCCCAAATTTACATAACTCCTAGAAAACCAATCCCATCGGGGTCTTCATTTTCTCGATCTCCTTTATTAATTGGTGATTTTCTTCGATATCATTCACTATTGGCCCACCATGGATTGGTAGGGTTTTTTTTTTCATGCTAGGCTCATTTTCTTTGAAATTCAACCATCTAGCTTGAAGCAAATCGTGCACCTTAAATTTTAAAGCTAGGTAATTTTCAGTAGAGTGTCTACAGCCCTAGAGTGGTAATTGCACGCAGAGTTCGAGTCATATCCTTTAGGGTAGGGTGGTTCTATAGGTTTCATGGATATAGTGCAACCATATAATTTCTAACCAGATACGAAAATAATTCTACATAAGTCATAGGGATTGGGTTGAAATGTAGAAACTTCCTCCCTCGATAGTTTCTTCCTCGATTCTCATATGAATCTTGAGTTTTGTGAGGTTGTAATGGCGTAGGGGAAATGCACAAAAGAAGGATTAGTTGGGTTTGACGCCAAATAATGGCTTTCTCCCTCCTTTTTGTGTTATTTAATCTGCTTTTCAATCCCATTTCCACTCTTTCACCTATGATCTGATTAATTTCAATAGACGTTTCCTATCATTATGTAATAAAACGGAGGTTGAATAGTGTTTATGAACATAGCCACCATTTCTTTTTCAGATAGGGGGGTTCAACCTAGGAAGCTAGCTCTCTTCATCGTGGGGCATATTCCTTGAATGTTTCATTGTCTCGTTTTGTAATCATTTGCAACTGCATTCTATCAAGAGCCACATCGAGATTATATTTGTTTTGTTTCAAAAAGGCATCCACCAAATCTTTCCAAGAGCTGATATGAGCTCGCTCAAGGTGCATATACCAACTCAGGGAAGCTCCTGTCGAACTGTCTTGAAAGTAGTGGATCAACAGTTTTTCGTCATGGGCACAAAAACCCATTTTTCGACAATACATAATAAGATGGTTCTTGGGACATGTAGTTCCTTTGTATTTGTCGAATTCAGGCCATTTAGTTTCGAATGTATTATAACATCAGAAACGAGGCATAGATCTGAAGCATTAAATCCATAATTGTTTCCCCCTTCGATAACTCTCAAGCATTCTTCCAAGGCTTTTCATTTTTCTTGGGATTGATTGCTCTCGAGCGGTCGAGGTTCATGATGTATATTTAACATCACTGGGGTAGCTTTGGTAGCTTTTCCTTGCGAGGAAGAGCTAGGAAATCCCGAATTAAGGGGTGAAGGTTGCACTTGAGGGAACTCGCCAATACTATGTTGTGGATTTGTAGCCACGACCAGCGGATTGTTGTTGGGGAGATAAGTGTCTATGGGTGGGGTTTAACTTGGCAGAAGACCATAAGGTGGAAATTTTTGTGCATTCCCTTCTTGATAATTAGTGTAAAGATGTGGAGCGGCGCATGTTGGGTGAACAGTAGTGTTTTGGGGCACCCCCTCTTCTACCAAAGAGTTCCCATCATTTCTATTTTCAAGTGCTTGTAGAATCTCCAAGATCTTGGTCATTTGCCCCTTGAGTTGGTTCACGTCTTCTCTTATTTCTGTTTGTTCTAGCTCATCCACGATTTTTGACTGGGATCGTGTCCGATAACAGTGTCGTAGCACCTGTTTTTTTGTTTATTGTATTATTTTTTCTGTGAAAGAATATAAGATGAGTATGTAACATGATGTATGAAAATGTAATTGTGCATGAATGTTAAAGACCTATTTATTGCTTGTTTGTCAATATCTTAACCAATAAAGAGAGGGCCATGGGATCAAAAACGGGGCCAATTTTAATTCATTGAGAAAAAGAAAAACATAAGTTTTACCACAAAACTAAAAACGAAAGTAGAAACCTAAACACGAAATTTGAAAATTTAATGAGAAATCAATTTTTTCATTTTCTCGATTAAACTTTTACAATGTTCAACAAAAATATAGATCTCTTGAGGGGTAGAGAGAGGATTAGCCATCTCGTCAACAACTCTTAATAATGTTGTAATATCTCCGATAGCAGAGTTGGTCAAATAAACTAGTTTGGAGAAACAGTTCATCCAAAACATTCCTTCTTGAACAAGTGATCATAGCATTTGGGCACATGTTTTTAGCTTTTTAGTTTGGTATTTTAAAAGCTCTTTATAGCTTAGATTAATATTTTTAGCTTGTTTCTAAACTTTGGGTCGAATTTAAATTATAATTTTATTATTTGTATTTTAATTTTATTATTTGTATTTTGACTCTTTCACGCTCTGTAGGTCATAACTTGAGCTCTAGATATCGGATTGGCGCATATTAGCAGGCGTTGGAAAGATACAAATCTGAGCTACAACGTTTGTGTTGGAAGAAAAGACCAATTCCGAACTTTACTTGGCCTAAAGTGCAAATTTCGTAATCTAGACTTTTGTAATAATTTTAATTAGCGGGTCACTTGTTCTTAAACCCTAAACCCTAAAGCCCAATATCAAGTACTATATATTGGCAGTTTTATTTATTTAAGAAATAAATAGTTTTATTTTAATTTTATGGAAGGCTAATTTTATAAGATTAATCCACGAGTTCAGAGTTTCATCAATACCTTGAGATTCATGTTAAACTGTCAATTTCCATTCATGATTCTATTCTTGTTTATTTGATTATATTGATATTTTTACTGCTTAAATTGAATTTCAATAGGATTGATTAAATTTATTTGACAAAATTTGGTTTTGGTTTCTAATTTAATTGAATTATAACTTTGCGACGCTTGACCGTTAATTGTAATATTTTGATTATTGTGATGCTTAATCCAATCAAAGAAACCAAATTCACATAGGATTGATTATGCTTGTTTGATGAATTATGTAGTTCAATAAGAATAGAATCACATATTAGAAATTAAACTCATTGATAGAATCTTTGATAAGTCTGAAACTCGAATAAGTGGATTAATCGTTTTGCTCATCTATTAAATAAAAATATAAAAAACCCCTTTTTAATTTCAATTTTCAATTCAGTTATTTTTATTATAACAGAAGTCCTTGCGAAGTGATTCGATTTATTACCTCTATTTACATTTTATCAATTGTATTTTACCGGTGTGCGACATCGGATCAAATTGGCGCCGTTGCCGGGGACTATCCGATAATAATATTAACTCTGTTTTCAGGCGACTCTCTCGGATTGCACCTAAAGTTCGCCAGAAAAATTCAAAATCCCAAATTCCTTCATTTTGCATTGCCTTTATTTGATTTTTAGAAATTTTTTGTGGTAATTTTATATTTTTTGGATTTTATTTAATAGGGTTTTTCATTTTTCACTTCAATTTTAACATTCGAGACATTGTTGGAACTTTTAGAATTGTTATTTTGCATTGCTTTGTTATGATGATGCATGACTAGGGCTAGTTCTGTGAATCTTCATTCTCTTGAACCTAAAATGGATAAGATATTTCATTTACGTCATAGACTTAATAGAGCTGCTAGTGTTAAAGAGTTAGATTCAGATACTGAAATTGACTTGCTGTAAAATATGGCTGATGCGAATAATAAAACCTTAAGACAACTTGCTGCACCTAATGTCAATTATAATGCATTATGTATCACATATCATGAAGTTACTGTACCATTTGAACGTAAATCTAGTTTAATACACTTGCTTCCAAAGTTTAATGGTCTTGCAGGTGAGGATCCCCACAAACACTTGAAGGAGTTCCATATTGTGTGCTCTACTATGAAGCCTCAAGGAGTCACAAAAGACCACATTAACCTGAGAGCCTTCCCATTTTCACTCCAAGATGCTGCCAAGGACTGGTTATACTACCTTCAACCAAGATTTGTTACAAGTTGGAATGATCTTAAGATATTGTTTCTAAAAAAATTCTTCCATGCCTCAAGAATTTCTTCAATCAGAAAAGAATTAGGTGGCATCAGGCAGATTGACAGGGAATCATTACATGAGTATTGGGAGAGATTCAAAAAATTTGTGCCAAGTTGTCCTCATCACCAGATTTCTGAACAATTGCTCGTCAAATAAATTCGAAACTATCATTCAATTAAATTCGAAACTGAAACCAAATTCTGTCAAATAAATTTAATCGATCCAATTGAAATTCAATATAAGCAATCAGAATATCAATATAATCAAATAAACAAGAATATAATAATGAATCAAAACTGACAATGTAACCCCAATCTCAAGGTGTTGATGAAACTCTGAACTCGTGAGTTAATCTTATAAAGGCAGATATTAAAAGATTCCCCGTTTTTAATACCCATTTAACTCTTACAATTCGAACGACAATCATTAAGTAAATGTAGATACTAGGAGATTCCCCATTCTTAATATTCATTTAACTCTAACGATTTCCACTACAAACATTAAGTAAACTGAGATATTAAAAGATTCCCCATTTTTAATATTCGTTTAACTCTAATGATTTTCACATCAAACATTAAGTAAACAAAGGTATTAAGAGATTCCCCATTCTTAATACTTATTTAACTTAAACGATTTACAAAACAAACATTAAGTAAACAAGACTTTAAGAGATTCCCCATTCTTAATTCTCATTTAACTTAAACGATTTTCCAAAACAAACATTAAATAAACAAGACATTAAGAGATTCCCCATTCTTAATTATCATTTAACTTAAACGATTTTCCAAAAACAAACATTAAGTAAACAAGACATTAAGAGATTCCCCATTCTTAATTCTCATTTAACTTAAACGATTTTCCAAAACAAACATTAAATAAACAAGACATTAAGAGATTCCCCATTCTTAATTCTCATTTAACTTAAACGATTTTCCAAAACAAACATTAAATAAACAAGACATTAAGAGATTCCCCATTCTTAATTCTCATTTAACTTAAACGATTTTCCAAAAACAAACATTAAGTAAACAAGACATTAAGAGATTCCCCATTCTTAATACTCATTTAACTTAAATGGTTTTCAAATTCCACACAAAACAAACTCAAACATATTATCAAATTCAATCCACGATTCACACCAAAACACATCAATTCATTTCACC
>NC_021162.2:42886176-42901629 GCF_000331145.2 Cicer arietinum | reverse complement strand
ACGGTACCGCGAGTAAATCCGGTAAAAATCTCCGCTCGCAACGTCGCCTCCAAGTTGGTTCCCTAGCACCGTAGCGTGGTAGTGAGCAACTTTCCCTTCTATCTCTTCGCAAAACGAAGCTTAGATCTAGATGAAACAAAGAGGTTTGTGTTTAACGGTTTTGAAATCCCTAACACTGTTTTTCTTCGTTTTCGAAACAACGAGGAAGTATGAAGCTGAGAAATCCTTGTCTTCTCACCCACCAAGTCTTGGGTTTCTATTCTCTAGCAAAAGGAAGCAACAAAAATGAAAATGGAAGAAGGAGGAAGAAGGGGGGTCACGCGTAGAGGTAACAGAGGAAGAAGATGGAATTTTGGATTTTCTTTATTTCCCTTTTTCTTTCTTTGTTTTTCCTTCCTTTCTATTTCTTTTCTTTCTATTTCCTTTTCTTTCTTATTTTCCTTCCTTTTTCCTTTCCCTCCAAACATATATTCATTATATATATATTAATTATAATTAACAAATATCTCCAAATATCTAGATATTTGTTAATTTACCATTTCACCCATAACACATTAAATCCTTCGTAAAAGATTCACCGCGGTTAATTTAATTTATTCATCGACGAGTAATTCTAATTGACATCAAAATATCTGTTTGATCATATAAACTCCAAAATATTAATAACTTTGGCTAAAAAGCCTCCGAGCCAAAATCCAAAATACACAAAAATACATAAAGTATACTTTAAAATTATGGGTCTTACACAGATGAATTCCCCCATCTCAGTTTGGGATGGTTTCTCTAACATGGATTGTACCTATTAGATGACATGTCATAATTGGCTTGAGGATTGTATATATTTCTTGGATATACTTAAGGAGCATCAGCAATTGGATCTTCTTGCAATGTAAGATATGAATCTATAGGAAGCTCTAGAGAAGTGCAAATACCACAGACCATTGCTTGGGTTTTACTTGTTGCAAATTTTTTTACTCATGTAATGATTCCCTGTCAATCTGCCTCATGCCACATATTTCTTTTTTGATTGAAGCAACTCTTGAGGCAGGGAAGAACTTTTCTAGAAACAATATCTTGAGATCATTCCAACTTGTAACTGAAATTGGTTGAAGGTAGTATAACCAGTCCTTGGTAGCATCTGGGAGTGAAAATGGGAAGGCTCTAAGCTTAATGTGATCTTTTGTGACTCCTTGAGGCTTCATGGTAGAACATACAACATGGAATTCCTTTAAGTTTTTGTGGGGATCCTTACATGCAAGGCCATTAATCTTTGGAAGAAAGTGTATTAAACCAAATTTAAATTCAAATGGTATAGTAACTTCAAGATATGTGATACACAATGTAGTATAATTGACATTAGGTGCAGCAAGTCGTCTTAAGATTCTATTGTTCGCATGAGCCATATTTTGTAGCAATTTGTCACATTCACTTTCTAACTCTGACTGATTAACCCTAGCAGCTCTATTAAATCTACGACGTAAATGAAATGTCCTATCTATTTCAGGTTCAATAGAATGCATATTTACATAACTAGCCCTAGTCATGCATCATCATAACAATGCAATGTAAAATCATAATTCAGAAAATTCCAACAATGTCCCTATTGCTAAAATTGAAGTGAAAAATCGAAAAACCTACCAAATAAAATCCAAAATAAAAATACCACCAAAAATTTTTAAATATCAAATAAAGGCAACACAAACTTTTTTGGATTTTTTGGAGAATATTAAAATTTCAAAAAATGAAAAGAAAAAAAAAGGGTCAAACCAAAGGAATTTTTTTTTTTTTTTTTTTTTTTCTGATTTTCTGCCGAAATTTCGGAGCAATCTGAGACAGTCACCTGAAAATGAAGGAAGTTGGGATTTTAACCAGTCCATGATTTTTTATTATTTTCTAGCGAAATTTTAGAGCAATCCGAGACATTCGCCTAAAAACTGGGTTTTTTTACTAGCAACGTTCCTACGATCTCGCAAACAAGCCTATCCAACATGTAGAGCAACAAAACACGAAGAACAATTGTTAGGATGGTTAGTAATACTCTAAAGCTGGTTAATATTGTTATTAGAGAGTCCCTGACAACGACGCTGATTTGATCCGCTGTCGCACACGGGTCAAATACAATTGATAAAATGTAAATAGAGGTAATAACTCGAGTCGTTTTGCAAGGACTTCTAATATAATAATAATAACCGAATTGAAAGCTGAAACTAGAAAGGGGCTTTTTAGATTTTTGATTTAATAGATAAGCAAAACGACTAATCCATTGATTCGAATTTCAGACCTATCATAGATTTCATCAATTAGGTTAATTTCTAATTCGTGATTCTATTCTTATTTGACAATAGAATTGATCAAACAAGCGTAATCAATCCTATGTGAATTCGGTTTCTTTGATTGGATTAAGCATCACAATAATCAAAATATTAAAATTATTGACAAATCGTCGCAAAATTATCATTCAATTAAATTCAAAACTGAAACCAAATTATGTCAAATAAATTTAATCGATGCTATTGAAACTCAATTTAAGCAATCAAAATATCAATATAATCAAATAAAAAAGAATATAATCATGAATCGAAATTGATAGTGTAACCTGAATCTCAAGATGTTGATGAAACTCTGAACTCGTGGATTAATGTTATAAAATTAGCCTTCCTTGAAATTAAAATAAAAACTTTTTTTATTTTTTGTAGCAATCTGAATCCTAATATTTCGTCCGTAGAAAGTAAACAAAACCACCAATATAGGCTATTTAAAATTATTCCAAAAGTGACCCGCTATTTAAAATTATTCCAAACGTTTAGATTACGAAATCTGCCATTTAGGCCATGTAAAGTTCAGAATTGGGATTTTGTTCCAACACAAAAGTTGTAACTCTGATTATTAGCTTTCCAACGCCTGCTCGTATGCGCCAATCCGATATCCAAAGCTCAAGTTATGACCTACAGAGTGAGCAAGGGTCAAAATGCAAATAATAAAATTATAAATCAATTTCGACCTAAAGTTTATAAACAAGCTAAAAAGCTATTCTAAGCCATAAATAACTTTTAAAATACCAAACTAAAAAACTAGAAACATGTGCCTAAATGCTATGATCATGCACTTTCTCAACGATAAAGTATTTTTGGGTATTCTTATACTCCATACCTCTATAAGCCTGGTGAGCCATCTCCAATTCTTTTTGTAATTTTTCAATTTCTTGTTCTTTGAGAGCTATGTCATCCTCTAAATCTTCAGTACCGAAAAAGGATTATGTTGTTACTACTTCGGGGATAATGAAGGTTCTGTGAAAATGAAACTTGATCTCTAATGCCCTCTTTTTCACCCAATTATGATATTCCTCTCCTATACCGCAACTTCTAGGCCCTAATTCTTGACCTCTTCTAACAACATCTCCCCAAGACTTACGTATTCTTTTCAACAAGCTAGCATCATAAAGGTCTCGTCCACGAATGACAAAAGATTTTGTTACATCCGTCACCAGAGGTTTCGTCATAGGATAACGCAGTTGTCTCAATGCCACATAGGGACTATAATTTATACACCCTTTGGTTCCCATGAGGGGAACATCGACAAAGACACTGCATCTACAAATCACTTCATTTATATCCTGACTTCGGGAGTACCATTGAACTGTTCTTTCATTAAAATTTGCTAGAATGGTGGCCCATTCCTTTTTTTATCTTAGTTCATAACTGATGTATCCTTGGAAAATATGCTTAACAAACCAAACATAGAGTATTGGCGAGCAACAATGGATTAGGCCCTCCTCTTTCTCATGACGGAAGTCGAACGTGTGGTAAATGTTAGCCATAACTGGGTATTGGGTTCTCCCCTTTATGCTTGTAGGCCAAAAAGACGTCTATTGTCGTAAAATCCACAAAGTCCGTAATATTTGGAAATAAAACTATTCTTATATAATTATAAGGCGAGCACATCCATGAAAGTGTCCCATTTTCCATCTCTTGCTAAGTTAACTTCTTTCTCTTCAAGATATTTTATTGGGAATTCGATCAAATTATCTTTGTTGGTTTTATTGTCTTCTATTTACTTTATAGGGATATCAAATATTTGTGCAATTGTTTTCAGTGAGGGGTAGTGTTCCATGTATTGGTAAGGTTTGCTCCCCTTCATTGGATATTCCATTATTCTTTCGAACTCCTCCAATGTTGGGGCCAACTGAAAGTCCTTAAAGGAGGGTCATATAATTGGGCCAACGTTGTAAGGGCATCCACTTGCACATTAACTTCAAGTAAATCAAGAATTTTTCCGAATTTCCCCATAAAGATTACACGCTATACTTTTTTCAACTTCCAAGCAAGGTTCTTAAGGTTGCTTACATCTGCTTTGAGAACTCTCAATGGCAAAGTCTTTCTTAATAGAGTAATGTTTGAGCCACCATTTGATCCCATGTTTTATGCAGTTAAAGTTATTCACAACAAGCCTTAATTCTTATGGTTTTGAAAATGATATGATAATGATTTTTTCAAAAGTGACCATGATAAAGAATACGATGCAAAAAAATAATGACGATGAGGAGACTGAAAAAAAAAAAAACTTGGGTATACTAGAAGATAAAAATGAACATGCCAAAGAGTAAGTTTCTCGTATGTACGGTGTGATTTACAAAATTATTTTTTTTTATGTTTTTTTTTCATGTGAACCTTTACTATGGGTAGCTCTATAGTTCTAAATTGGTTCATAGAGCACACAATTCAATTCTAAAATATTAAATAAATTAATAGGTAAACTATTAAAATGGAAATATTATAGAAAATGTCCACTCTAGGTGAGACTTTCATGACAACCAAACATGATGTACAACCAGAAGATTATCATTACACAGTCTCTAACTTATCTTAGGGTGCACTCAGCCTAGGAATATAGCTCACTCATAAGTGTGTGAATCGTGTTAGGATGTATAGAAAAGTAAATAAAATAAATTATCACAATGAAAATAAATTGACAAAAGACATAATTATATTCACAATATAACAAAATAAACAAAACAATAGGGGTAATATAAATAAAATAATAAATAATAAAATAATTATATATAATTAATTAGACTAAGTTTGACTCTCAAAAGTCCCCAGTAGAGTCGCCAACAGTCACATCTGGTTTGTTGGTGAAAAATGAGTTGCCATCAAGTTTATTTATTTTTTAACGGGAAAATTAGATAAAACCTAAAATAAAATTATTGAAAAAAAAAAAATTCGGGAGTCGATTACGAATAGAGAAAACAATATTACCCTATATCGTTCGGTAAAACGATTATCCTATAATTCATTGTACATAAATTATTTATTGATTTAATTATTTATTTTACCCCCTAAAAGAATAATAAAAGAGAAAATAAATTATTTAATTATTAAAAGAAGGAAATTTTTTTTTTAATAATTTGATTTGACAAGGGAAAACCTTACTCCTACGTATCCTCAGGTGCAATAGGGAAATCAAAACACACGTAGTTCTTGGATATAAAATATTTATTTTTTGTTCAATTTTTATAATTACTCTATTTTAATTATTTTTTATTATAATAATTATTATATACATTTCCAAAAATAAAAATGTAATAATAATAATAACGAAAAAAAGAGGTGAGATTTATGTTAAATGATTGCATCTTTTTATTTTTTGTTTTAAAGTAAATAAAAATTGATTTTTGTTAGAAAGCAACGTAATGCGGTTGTATGTGAACAAAACAGATGGACGCAACGGGGAAACAACCTATTAAAGAATTTGCTTGTGTGGTGTCAGATCTGTCGCGACCCAAAGACCACCAACGATTGAGGGGAGTGATGTGGTGCGGCGAACGAGGATGAATTTCATCTGCAACCATTAATTCTAATCCTAAGTGAAAAAACTATTTATTCGTTGTTATGATTTTTTTTTGTTTTTTGAGTTATTTGATAAAGACGTGATATGCGTTTTCTGTTATATTACAATATGGTGAAATTTGTTTTCTTGGTGATTGGTTTATTAACATCAATTAGTTATTTTTTTTTTTTAGTATTTTATGTTGCCAAGAAAACAATTTTAGGTACATACAACTTTAGAAAAATGAAAGTTTAACATATGAGTTTATTTTTGCATAAACAGAAAAAGAGAAAGAAAAAAAGAATTTAAAAAAAAAAAGATGCAATACCAAGACTAATAAGCAGAAAATTAGAGAAACAATAAGAAAGTGATACCTTACTACTAAATTGTTATTTTGATGAACTGATCTTCCCAAGATCAGATTATCTGCTCATCTTTTGCTTATTATTCTTTATTTTTTTGTGTGCTCACAATTGTGCTCCTTCTTTATACTCTTGTTGTCGACTATTTATAGATTTTTTTGGGTGTAGGTTAGAAAAGACAATTGAATAATTGCCAATTGATCACCATTAATTTATTTCTTTTCGGTTTCTTTTCATTCAACTGATTATCATTATACTGATTCTTATTACAATTGATTCATTTTTTATTTATTTCCTTTTTATTCAATTAATCACCATTATACTGATTTTTATTATCATTGATTCATTTCTTTTCGGTTTCTTTTCATTCAAATGATGATCATTATAATGATTTTTATTACCATCAATCCATTTATTTTCATTCAATTAAATATGTTTGTTTTTATTTATTTATATATTTTAGAAAATAGTGAAAAAGAATTAGAGGTAAATATAAATCAAACGCATCCATGATTTTCTAAAATTTAAAGGTTTAACTATTTATTTTTATAATTATTTTTATCATTATTATTTTTTATTTAATTTTTTATATATTTATTATTTTTCATAAAAAATCTTAAAATAGCGGACATATGTGTTGATGTTTGATGGAATTTTAATGTTTGAAATTTTACATTGTTTTAATAATATAAAAAAGTTTCTTTAGTTCTCACGTTTTGATCATCTGCATATAAATATATATTGGTTGTTGTTCTTTATTTTGTAATCAACTAACTTTACCATTGCTAATCTAGAAGAACAAAAACCCTACTATTCAATCAATAATTTTCTTAAAATGGATTTTAAGTCAAATTTACTATAAAATTATAAAATTATAGCAAGTTTCTTACCACATAACGTAGTATCACAATTAACATGTGCCATCACAGACCCAATTAAGGAGCCAAATTTTTTATGATAAATTATTGAAAGGTGATATTAGGAGGTTGTGATATTTGGTTTGAAATAGTTGATTCAGTGTTTCTGACATCACGAATTCAAGTGTTTAACTTGATGTTAGATTTTTAGATTTTAAAAACTAATTAGTTATTTACTATCGTACTGATAAAAAATTTAATGTGTCAAATGGTAGAATGGCTCAAAGACTATTTGAGAAAGAGAAAGAAAAAGAAAACATAAAAAAAACGATTTTGAAAGAATTATTTCAATAGTGAAATTATTTTTGAAATATTATCTAAATTTTGGGTTCTATATTCAATGTATTTTATGAGTAAAATTGTTTTATGAGTAGAATTGTGGTTGTTGTGTTATCATGGTCGTAATATTTATTTGTTTTTAATATGGGAGTGTGACATGTTAAAAAAAGATGCAATACCAAGACTAATAAGCAGAAAATTAGAGAAACAATAAGAAAGTGATACCTTACTACTAAATTGTTATTTTGATGAACTGATCTTCCCAAGATCAGATTATCTGCTCATCTTTTGCTTATTATTCTTTATTTTTTTGTGTGCTCACAATTGTGCTCCTTCTTTATACTCTTGTTGTCGACTATTTATAGATTTTTTTGGGTGTAGGTTAGAAAAGACAATTGAATAATT
The DNA here is from genome assembly GCF_000331145.2 of Cicer arietinum. Taxonomy (NCBI): domain Eukaryota; kingdom Viridiplantae; phylum Streptophyta; class Magnoliopsida; order Fabales; family Fabaceae; genus Cicer; species Cicer arietinum. The sequence goes on along the minus strand of NC_021162.2, from coordinate 42,893,840 downwards.
GCCAATTGATCACCATTAATTTATTTCTTTTCGGTTTCTTTTCATTCAACTGATTATCATTATACTGATTCTTATTACAATTGATTCATTTTTTATTTATTTCCTTTTTATTCAATTAATCACCATTATACTGATTTTTATTATCATTGATTCATTTCTTTTCGGTTTCTTTTCATTCAAATGATGATCATTATAATGATTTTTATTACCATCAATCCATTTATTTTCATTCAATTAAATATGTTTGTTTTTATTTATTTATATATTTTAGAAAATAGTGAAAAAGAATTAGAGGTAAATATAAATCAAACGCATCCATGATTTTCTAAAATTTAAAGGTTTAACTATTTATTTTTATAATTATTTTTATCATTATTATTTTTTATTTAATTTTTTATATATTTATTATTTTTCATAAAAAATCTTAAAATAGCGGACATATGTGTTGATGTTTGATGGAATTTTAATGTTTGAAATTTTACATTGTTTTAATAATATAAAAAAGTTTCTTTAGTTCTCACGTTTTGATCATCTGCATATAAATATATATTGGTTGTTGTTCTTTATTTTGTAATCAACTAACTTTACCATTGCTAATCTAGAAGAACAAAAACCCTACTATTCAATCAATAATTTTCTTAAAATGGATTTTAAGTCAAATTTACTATAAAATTATAAAATTATAGCAAGTTTCTTACCACATAACGTAGTATCACAATTAACATGTGCCATCACAGACCCAATTAAGGAGCCAAATTTTTTATGATAAATTATTGAAAGGTGATATTAGGAGGTTGTGATATTTGGTTTGAAATAGTTGATTCAGTGTTTCTGACATCACGAATTCAAGTGTTTAACTTGATGTTAGATTTTTAGATTTTAAAAACTAATTAGTTATTTACTATCGTACTGATAAAAAATTTAATGTGTCAAATGGTAGAATGGCTCAAAGACTATTTGAGAAAGAGAAAGAAAAAGAAAACATAAAAAAAACGATTTTGAAAGAATTATTTCAATAGTGAAATTATTTTTGAAATATTATCTAAATTTTGGGTTCTATATTCAATGTATTTTATGAGTAAAATTGTTTTATGAGTAGAATTGTGGTTGTTGTGTTATCATGGTCGTAATATTTATTTGTTTTTAATATGGGAGTGTGACATGTTGTTTGTACCTCCTATCTTATTACATGAATTAACCTGAGCAAATGATATATGTATCATGTAGATTGCATTAAATTGGTATGTATAGAGAGTGCATCATGTAGATTGATATGTGTAGAGTGTATTTTATATGAATTAACCTAACTATTTGTTGTAGTTATTTTAATTGTTGGGGTTGAGTGATGATCATGTTTCATTTACACTTAGAGTAATAAATCCAGTTTAATAAACAAAATTTTATAGCAATGATTAATTGTTTTAGTTTTAATTTTTTGTCTTGATATTTACTATTATATTAGTAAATTGTAACATATTTTATAACATAATTTTAATAGCTACTTTTAAATTCTACAAATTTTTAAGATTATTATAGGGTGTTAGATTTGGAAAATTAAACCGAAGATAAAATGAAGTTTTTTTCTAGGAAGTTGTTTAAAAATGATTAACTTCATTTATAATATTATAAAAATTCCATATATTTTACATATTTTTTTGTGATATTCAATTTTAGAGTTAGAGACGAGCTTCAAATTATGAGTGTGTCTACTATGTCATGTTATATATGTTTAACAATGTAACAGCCGATATTACTGATTCATGGACGCAAATACATAGTTTTTTTTACAAGTTGTTATTGATTGTGTTTTTTAATGTTCATATGATAAAAAAATTATGATCCAACCAATATTGTTTTTTATTTATTCAAATATTTGATAATTTGATATCATTTCATTCGGAACAAATTAAAGAAGTTCAAGAACGTTGTGTGAATTTTATTTTGAAAATAATTGAAGAAAATGACATTGTTTGAATATGTGTATTAAATATTGTTATAATATGATTTTGTAATTTTGTTAATGCACATTAAATCATTTGATTTCGTAAAAGAATCCAAACATGGAATTCTATGCGTTAAGCATATGATTTTTTTCATCTTATCATACAAACACAATTTGAGAAAGGCACTAAAAGATTACGTTCTTACAATCGCAAGCAATATACCAATGATAGTCTTTCAAATTTTAATAGTAAGCATGGAATTATTTGTGACTTTACATGTCTTGACACCTCAACACCAAAATGGGATTGCCAAAACGAAGAGTCGTCATTTATTTGAAGTTGCTCGAGCCATTCTTTTCCAAATATCTGTCTCAAAATCATACTGGGTGAAACAATATAGTTTAATGCCTATCTAATTAATAGTGAGTCATCTCATGTGTTTAGTTAATGTTTGTCCAGATCAATTTATGATCTCATATTTTCCACCTATTTCTAAGGTGTACAGTCTCGAGTATTTGTGGATGTTGCTTTTGTCCATGTGAATAAGCAAATCAAAGTAAGTTGGATTTTTGTGTAATTAGATGTTTTTTGTTGGCTATCTTCATTACAAAAGGAGGTACAATTGTTATCATCCTCCTAGTTGTAAGATTTTTGTCTCAACTTATGTCACCTTTCATGAAAATATGGCATGTCCTACTTCACCGGTCCTCAGCTTTAAGGGGAGACAAAAATGACTTGGAATGTGAGTATGAGTTTCTTATCATTGGTCATTGCTTTCCTAAAATACGGGTTTCTATTCTTTCTCCAAGTTCTATTTTTGTTTTAATAGTAAGCATGGAATTATCCATGAATTCACATGTGTTGGCACTCCCACAACAAAATGGGATTGCAGAAAGGAAAAAAAATTCATTTACTTGAAATTGCTCAAGCCATTCTTTTTCAAATGTATGTCTCAAAATCATGTTGGGTTGAAGCAATATTGACTATTGATTATCTAATTAATCGTGTATTATCTCGTGTTTTAGATAATGTTAGTCCACTTCAGTTTATGATCTCACATTTTCCTCCTATTTCTACAATGTGAAGTATTGATTCTCGAGTATTTAGGTGTGTCACTTTCATCCATGTTAATAAAAAATGCCAAAGTAAGTTGGGTTCTCGTGTAGTTACATGTGTTTTTTGTTGGCTATCCTTATAACAAAAACGAGTACGAATATTATCATCCTCCTAGTCGTAAGAATTTTGTCTCAAAAGATGTCATCTTTCTTGAAAACTTATCCTATTTCACTTGCCCTCGACTTCAAGGGGAGAACATGAACAACTTGTAATTTGAGTTCAAGTTTTTATTCTTGCTCCTAGTTCTGTTTTTGTTTCCGCTTTTATTCATGCTCATAATCATGTTTTTAATCTTAGTCGTCGCTTGTTTTGAGTCTTATTCCTGGTTTAACTTCTGAACTTGAGTCTATTACTGTTTTGGCTCCTCTTTTATCTTTTATTTTGAAGGAATCAACACCTTCGACACCAGTTAAGAATAAGGATAATAAGTCAATTCTAGTGTATCAAAGAATAAGTAAACCCGACTTGCTCCAAACACAACTTTAATCACTTGAGCCAAAGGTAAGTACGTAAAATGATCCCTCTACGAGTGATTCTAGTATATATGATTCTAATAAACCATGGATGCTAGTGGGTTTATACACTTAAGCACAAATAAAATGTCACTTTTGATCGATACAAGGATAAACTAGTGGCAAAAGGATACACTAAGATTTCAGGCTTTGATTATGAGAAAATGTTTACTTCAACAGAAACGATGAACACTCTTTGAATCTTATTACCTCTTTGTGCACACTTAGATGAGAACTGCATGAGTTCGATGTCAAAAATGTGTTCTTGCATGGAGACATAGAAAAATATGTATGTATGGAGATTCCCTGAAGTTTTGATATAATCTTCACAATAAATTAGAAAATAGCAAAAAAAGAAAAACAATTAAAACAAACATTTAACAAACAAATTTTTTGTGACGTTTAAAAAGTAATCATACAATACAAAAAACCAAGTCAACATTTAATTAAGCAAACAAATTAATTTCATAACAATTTAAAGTAACATTAACAAAAACTAACAATGTTTTAAACACAACTAATCAATAAAAATTGTTGTTTCTTATTCATAACATAAAGTACAAAAGCATAAATTTTTAAAATTAAAAAAGACACACAACACGGTCCTTTCAAGTAAAACAATGCAACACATAAATAAATTAAATAAAATTACGAAGGTGTTTATGTCAATATAGATTGATTTGGAGAAGACCAATGACATGCTACAGTGGAGTTTTTTTACTCAATGTCTTTGGGGTTATAAGTTTCCTAAGGAGTTTATTAACTTAATTCATCATTGTATTTCTACTCTGTCTTTCAAACTTTTATGAAATGGGGACAAGCTTGATAGCTTTGCCCCGTCTAGAGGTATTTGACAAGGTGACCATGTTATCTTTATCTTTTTGTTATTTGTATGTATCGTCTATCACATATTATCGTTGACCAGGTTAATTCGACGCAGGTTACTAGAAGTCGATGCGTGTAGGGTGGTGGGGCCTAATGTGTCTCACCTTCTTTTGGAGATGAACTTCTTTTGTTTGCAGAGGCTACTATACAACAAGCTTACTGCATCACACATTGCTTGGATCAATTCTATCAAGCCTCGGGCCAAAAGATCAATGTTGAAAAGACTCTAAAAACATTTCTAAACTAATGCAGATCCCCAACTTCGACCAAAGGTTATGCAACATACATAGATCAGATAAGCAAGTTCAAAGGCATCTGAGTTGTTTGAAGCAAAAATGTTTGACCTTGGTAGGAGGAATCACTCTAAGTCAATCTGTATTGAGTTCAATCTCTTACTTTCATATGGAGTATGCCAAAATCCCTACAACTAGTTGTAATGAGTTGGAAAAATTACAATGAGGCTTTATTTAGGGGAGACATTGAGACAACTCGTAAGACTCACTTGATCAGTTGAGAGGTTTTTTGTATGCCTAAGGAGAATGGTGGTCTAAGCACCAAACAAACTTAGTTAATGAAATTATGTTATTCTTTTTTACAATACTTCTGAATTTATTGACTAATTCTAATGGCTTATGGTATCGGGTTCTCTTGAATAAACATGGCAGATATCGAAACTTGATGGAGAATTGATTTGCAGGTCGACCATATAGCAATTAGATCAAGCTCAATTGTGATGGTACTTACAAGAGTTCTACATCCATTGTTGGATGTGGAGGTCTTTTTTTAGATTCTCTTGGAAATTGGATTATGGGTTATGCGTAGAAGGTTGGTATGTGTAATGCTTTACTCGCTAAGATGTGGGCAATGTTGCAGGGATTGGAGTTAGCCTTGCAAGAGAGGCTTACAAACTCAGTGGTCAAGAATGACTCCAAAGTATTGATAGATATGTTCTGTCAAGAGAAAGTGGATGCCCACATTTTTTCAATCTTAGTTCGTAGAATTAAAAAGATGACTCAGTGGGATTGACATGTCAAATTCAACCATACATGGTGTGAAGGAAATTGTTGTGCAGATTGGATAGTCAATTATAGTCTTACATTAAACAACATTGAGTTCTTCTTCTCTTAGCTATCCCGTTAGATGGATTGAAAATCGTCTCAGCTAATAATAATTTTGGGGTCTCCTTCCCTTGACTTATTAGAGTTATTTGTTAGTTGTTGTTGTTCTTGGACCTTGAGGCCCTCTTTTGTACAAAAAATAAAAATAAAAATTGAAAGTCAATAAAATTAATAAGACAATTCTAAGAAGCCCTTGGTTACTCGTGTTAGGACTTCAAAACCACAACATAAAATTGATAATCAATTGTTAAAAGACAACTTCACCAATTAGGTAACAAACACTTCACAAGGCATGTACAGTCACAAAAAAATATATAGCACATAAGACAATTTAGATTAAAAAAAAATCAAATAATGAACATAATACACAAAAAAGCACAACTAGCACAATTGGCATTAGCACAATTGGTTTAACTTCTGAACTTGAGTCTATTACTGTTTTGCCTCCTCTTTTATCTTTTATTTTGAAGGAATCAACACCTTCGACACCAGTTAAGAATAAGGATAATAAGTCAATTCTAGTGTATCAAAGAATAAGTAAACCCGACTTGCTCCAAACACAACTTTAATCACTTGAGCCAAAGGTAAGTACGTAAAATGATCCCTCTACGAGTGATTCTAGTATATATGATTATAATAAACCATGGATGCTAGTGGGTTTATACACTTAAGCACAAATAAAATGTCACTTTTGATCGATACAAGGATAAAACTAGTGGCAAAAGGATACACTAAGATTTCAGGCATTGATTATGAGAAAATGTTTACTTCAACAGAAACAATGAACACTCTTTGAATCTTATTACCTCTTTGTGCACACTTAGATGAGAACTGCATGAGTTCGATGTCAAAAATGTGTTCTTGCATGGAGACATAGAAAAATATGTATGTATGGAGATTCCCTGAAGTTTTGATATATCATATATGGGGAAAACAAGGTGTGTCAATTGAGGAAACCTTGTATGGACTAAAGAAGTCCCCTTAGGAGTAGTTTGGAAGATTCAAAAAGTCAATGTTGTGTTTGGATTATAAGCAAAGCCAGTGAGATCACACGTTATTCTTCAAACATTCACACAAAGGAAAACTAATTGTACTTTTTGTTTGTGTTTATGACCTTATTATTACAAGAGATGATTTGATTATGAGTTAATTTCTCAAAGATAAATTAGTAGTAGAGTTTAGTAGAGTTTGTGATTGAGGACCTTGAGCGTCTTAAGTATTGTGGGAATTGAGGTGACCTACTAAAAGAATAGCATTTTTATTTATGTGAGAAAGCATGTGTAAGACCCATAATTTTAAAGTATACTTTATGTATTTTTGTGTATTTTGGATATTGGCTCGGAGGCTTTTTAGCCAAAGTTATAATTAATTTGGAGTTTAAATGATCAAAAGATATTTTGGTGCCGTTTAGAATTACTCGTCCATAAATAAATTAAATCAAGTGCGATGAATTCTTTACGGAGAATTTAATGCGTTACGGGTGAAATGGTAATTTAACAAATATCTAGATATTTTGATATATTTGTTAATTATAATTAATACATATATATATATATATATATATTTATATGTTTGTGTGGAGGGAAAAGAGAAGGAAATAGAAAGAAAAGAAAAAGATATAAAAGGAAAGAAGGAAAAAGGAAGAAAAGAAATAGAAAGGAAGGAAAAACAAAGAAAGGAAAAAGGAAAGAAAGAAAATCCAGAATTTCCATCTTCTTCCTCTACTGCCTCTACGCGAAACCCATCTCTTATTCTTCTTGGTTTTGCTTTCTTTTTCGTTCCTTTTCTTCAAGATTAGAAACCCAAGGTTTGGTGAGTGTGAGAGAGAAGATTACTCAACTTCATTCTTCTTGTTTGATTCGAAAACGAAGAAAAACGGTGTTAGGGATTTCAAAACCGTCAAACACAAACCTTCCCGTTTCATCTAGATCTAAGCTTCATTTCGCGAAGAGATAGAAGGGAAAGTTGCTCACTACCACGCTACGGTGCTAGTGAACTAAATTTGGAAGCGACGTTGCGAGCAGAGATTTTATCGGAATTACTCGCGGTACCGTGTTCGCACGTTAAAGCTAACGTTAAGGTAAGGGCTC
>NC_021162.2:42881996-42883072 GCF_000331145.2 Cicer arietinum | reverse complement strand
AACCCAAGAAACAATGTTAATGCAGTGACCACGAGGAGTGGCAAGGTGAGAGAACAAGTACCACCTGAAGCCGAACAGAGTAGAAGTACCTTGACTCCAACTCACCGGGAGGAAATGGTCACACCAATATCGGTTGAAGAGCGCATCGCTATTGAAAAGGAGGAAGAACCCGTGGTACAAAAAGGGGAACCACTGCCAAAACCAGAAATTCGACTTCCATTCCCTCAAAGATTAAGGAGGGAAGAAACTGAAAAGCAATTTGGTAAGTTTCTTGACATTTTTAAAAAATTACAAATTAACATCCCTTTTGCAGAAGCACTAGAGCAAATGCCGACATATGCTAAGTTCATGAAGGATATTCTGTCGAAAAAAAGAAAAATCGGCGGTGAAACAGTTATGCTTACTGAAGAGTGTAGTGCTATACTACAAAGGAAGCTGCCACCGAAGCTCAAGGACCCTGGAAGCTTCTCAATCCCGTGCGCTATTGGAAATAGAACTTTTGGGAAGGCTTTGTGCGATCTTGGGGCTAGTGTAAGTCTTATGCCCCTTTCAATATACAAAAAATTGGGCATTGGAAAAGTCAAGGACACACAGCTGATGTTACAGTTTGCGGACCGCTCGATGAAACATCCCTATGGAGTGGTGGAAGATGTGTTGGTTAAAGTGGACAAGTTCATTTTTCCAGTAGATTTTGTGGTACTAGATATGGAGGAAGACAACGACATTCCTTTGATTTTGGGGAGACCATTCTTAGCAACAGGGAGAGCTATGATTGATGTAGCAGATGACACCTTAACCTTGAAAGTAAATGAGGAAACCGTCAATTTTAACATTCTAAAAGCCATGGAACACTCAAAAGAAAGAGAAGGGTGCAATCGAGTCGAGATTTTAGATGAGATAGTCAATGAAGAAATAAAGCATCAAACACCCAGCCTGCCATTAGAAAGAGTTTTATGTCTACCCCAAGATGTCGTTCAAGAAAGTGAAGACCCAAAGATGAAGGAGGTGTGGGCCATGTTAGAAGCATCACCATCCTACTCCTCCCGTTTTCCTACTAGGTGGGAAGACTTGAAAGG
>NC_021162.2:42881413-42881857 GCF_000331145.2 Cicer arietinum | reverse complement strand
GTTGGTCCATTGATGACTTGAAGGGAATAAGTCCGACTTTTTGTATGCACAAAATCCTCATGGAAGACAATCACAAACCGGTAGTACAACCCCAAAGGAGATTGAATCCGGTAATGAAAGAAGTAATCAGGAAAGAGGTGGTAAAGCTACTAGAAGCCGGACTCATATACCCAATTTCAGATAGCTCCTGGGTGAGTCCCGTCCAAGTGGTACCAAAAAAGGGCGGAACGACTGTCATCACAAATGAAAAGAACGAGTTAATTCCTACTCGGACGGTTACAGGCTGGAGAGTGTGTATTGATTACAGGAGATTGAACAGTGCCACGAGGAAGGATCATTTCCCGCTCCCTTTCATTGATCAGATGCTTGAGCGGTTAGCCGAACATGAGTATTACTGCTTCCTAGACGGCTATTCAGGATACAATCAGATAGCTGTAGCACCCG
>NC_021162.2:42849299-42879415 GCF_000331145.2 Cicer arietinum | reverse complement strand
CGTCGAATTGAAAGATATACACTCCGATCGGAACTTCAAGGTCAATGGACAAAGACTCAAATCGTATTTCGGGGAAGAGTCAAAACTTTCGATGGAGTCCATCCACCTGGTTGCCATTTGAAGAATGAATTGTCAAGCTCAGGACACTAAACAAGCGCTTATTGGGAGGCAACCCAACTTCATATCCTTTGCATTTTAGTTTGATGTCACTTCATTTACTTTCAATTTTAGTTTTAAATTACTAATTTTATTCATTCTTGATGTTTAGTATAAGCAAGAAATCATAAAAATGTGTTGGGGATTACTTTTTTCAGTTGAGAGGGAGAAAAACGCGCCTGAAGCGCAAGCCGTGCGCTTGAAGCGCATTTCAGGAAATTCAACTCTACCATTATTATGCTTGCATTCCAACTGTTTGATAAAATGTCACAACCATAATGAGACCGAATGGGGTTAATGGTTGCGAGATTGGGGGTTGTTCAACCATTATTATGCTTGCATTCCAACTGTTTGATAAAATGTCACAACCATTATTATGCTTGCATTCCAACTGTTCGTTGAAATGACACAACCAAGGTAGACAAACTCATGGCCATGTACGATGTTATTTTTCCAAGATAGATCGTACCTAAATTAAGTAGCTCTCACTTGAAATATTCTGAAACTTGGGGGTGATTACTTGTTTTTCAGGACCGAATGGCAACCCAACAAAAAACAAAAAGAACCAAGGTTGCAACTACATCTACGCATTCCTAGTCAAGACCAGGGCAACACAAGAATACCATGCCAAACTCCCAGCAGTCCACAAGTTTGTAAGTGAAAAAAAATTTCAGTTGGAAGACGGTGAATTTGCTGACATCCAGGCTATGATTGCTTCCAGAGGATGGGAGAAGTTGACCACATTTGTCACCACAGCGAGCAAGTCATTAGCTGTAGAATTCTACTCTAATGCCTCCAATCTAAAGTCTGACCAACCATTCCCATTTGACCAATTTGTGAGTTACGTGAGGGGAAAAATGGTACCATTCACACCTCAAGTCATCAATGAAATCTTTGGCCTGCCGAACTATAATGATTGCCGCTTTCTAGCTATGGAAACACATCTTATAAGAGCAAGCAGTCAGGAAATCCTACGCATTTTATGCAGACCAGGCACAGATTGGGTACGAAATAGAGATGGCTCAGTTCAGAAATTACGCTCAGTGGACCTCACCCCGATTGCTAAAGCATGGAGTACTTTTGTCCATCATACACTATTGCCATGTTCGAATGTGTCCGATATAACATTTCAAAGAGCATGTCTAATACTTGCTATCTTAAAAGGTGACAGAATTAATGTGGGCATGTTAATAGCCAAGGATATTCGGGGCACAACCACTCTTGATCCCCCGACAGGCTACTTCCATCACGCCTCCCTGATAGGCAAATTATGTGAGTTGGTGCGAGTGGTACCAAAACAAGGTGAAGAAATGTTGAAACCAGCTACTCCAATCACTGCAAGATGGATAACAAAACACTCTATGATTCCAGCAGACCATCCTATTGCCCCACCAGTAGCAATGCCAGCAGAGGAAAATACTGAACCACGGGAACCACAGCACCACCCTCCACACCCATCCCAGCTCTCTAACGAAGACAGAATCAGTAGATTGGATACTATGATGGAACAAGTGATGATTGATGAGCGAGATAGACATGCCGGATTAGAACTGGGGATGACCAATCTCTATCGAGCATTTGCCTCCTCTCAACAGACACCGGGAGGCATGTTTTATGCTGATTTATTCACACCTCACCAGTATACCGGCGACCATAGCGGAACAGGAGCAGATGATCTAAACGAGGATCCTTGAATTGCTAAACTAGAGAAGTTTTATTTCTTTTGTTTTGAATTTTTGTTCGTTTTTTTTCTTTCCTTCTTTTTCTTTGTTTTAGTCTAGTCTATTTGCTTTTCTTTACGTCTTCTTGTTTTCTTTGTTTGATGATGAAAAGTTGTAATAACTTGCACTTGATCTTAAAATTTATGTTTGTGATTTTACAAGTTAAATTTCATTTCTTAGATTATGTTATTGCTCAAGTTGACAAGCCTTCCTAATGCATGCATTCTTGATTACTAAATGGTTGTAGAAGGCTAATATGCCATCAATTTTTCAAAAATACAATTTTAACTTTTCAGAAGCATGTTGGCTTTATTTTGATTGTTCATACTCTCTCTTATTATCCTAGCTGTGAGCTTTTGAGCCTAAACACTTAAATTCTTTGTTGTGTGATTATCCAGACATGTGTTATCCCTCTAGAACTTGCACTAATTCTGACTTGCATCACATGTAATTTATGCATACATTGAGGCAATTTTATTGGTCGTTTGAGCCTTTCTAACTACCCTATGAAAATTTTAACCTTTGCTAGCCCCTTTGAGCCTTGCCCTTTTATTTCGGTTACTAGCCACATTACAAGCAAAACACATGACTTTAATTAAATCACCTTACTTGGAGTTAGGTAGAAAAAAATTCTTGCCTTGATAAAATTCTAAGTTTGGGGTTGCTCATGGGATAGCAACTTTTTAAGTTTGGGGTGGTGATTCTCAGAAAAAGAAAATAAAAAAAAAAAAAAATAAATAAATAAATAAATAAATAAAAAGAAGAAAAATAAAATGAAAGAAGAAAGAAGAAAAACATAAACAAAAACAAAATATATCTTCTTGGTTCTTCTGTCAACGTCTGAGAATCTCCATACTGAAAAGGTGAAGAAAAAAAAAATGGTAGAATAATTTGGAAATGTATGCCTAACTTCAAGTGGTAAAGCCTACTATCCTAAAATGTCCTACCCTTACCTAAGCCCCATTACAACCCGAAAGTCCTCAAAAAATGTATGTGTTTACTGCATTGTGATTGCTAACTAGAATGTTTCCAAGCCTATGGTAGCGTGATGCATGTTCTAGGATTTGAGTGATAAATTCATAAACCTTTCTAAACACTTGAGATAAATTTTGGTGAGATTGTGTGAAGAGAGAGTTGAATTTGATGAATGAATGCCAAGGTGTACAAATCTTGTTGTCTGTAATTTTGAAAACAACCATAGAGCATGATGAATGTTTTGCAGTAACAAGAACTTTGAAATTTGAGTTTGAAGTAATTTGAGAAATTGAATTTAAGTGTGCATATAACAGGACCAAATATGAAATTAATTGTTGCTTGGAGACAAGCAATAGATTAAGTTTGGGGTTGTGATGACTCTTCATCATATGCATATTTTCCCACTATTTTAGTCTTATTTATCCTCAATCATCAGTTAAATTAAGGATTTATTTGATACATTTTGTTGATTTTTGTTCTTTGAGTTAATAAAATGTTTTTGTTTTTATTTCGTTTATTAAGTAGGAATTTGTCGTAATTTTACATTGCGTTTTGTTTTAGTGCAGTGCTGAATTTTGGGGAAAAATCAACATGATATATGTGGAGTATTTCAGCCATATCTGGAGTTCTAGATGTCCAATGAGTGTCACTCCAAGTGCTAATGAAAGCTAAGATCCATATCTACAACTTTCATGAAGACAGCTGGACCACATTCAGACGCCAAAGATGAGAAAAATGCAAAATACATCAGACAGTTTTATCAAGAATACATCAGACCCTAAACCAGCAACCATAAAAACGCAGATGACGGCTGTTTCTAACGCCATTGAAGCAGTTTTATCAAGAATCATCCATGAATGACGGCTGTTTCTAACGCCATTGAAGCAGTTTTATCAAGAATCATCCATGAATCATTCTTGTAATTCTTCTTTAATCCTTATTTTTTGTATCTCTGTCATGAGTAACTAAACCCTATTTGTTAGGGATGAGTGTAACTAGATGAAACCCTTATTTTTCTGAATTGATTTCTAGTTATATAAATGAGTTTATTGAATTGTTTTTCTCATCTCTGTGCTTAATGCTTTTTATTAATGCTTGATCAACATTAAAATGTTCTACGATTTGTATTTTGAAACGGAAGTGGACTTTACGAATGCTTGAGATGAGAAATTCATGAATTTGTAGTCTAGGGATAGATGCAGGTCATGAAACCAATTAAATTGGTTGCAAAGCAACAATTTACAAGAGAATTTCTATACAGTAATGGTTCTATGGGTTACTTTGGAATTAAAGGTTCTGTCACTAATACATTAAGGCAAGAATAATAAAGAGAATTCGGTAATAATTCAATAAAGGAATTCAGTAACTAGGATCAAATTAGACACCAAGGTTGGATTCGAAGTGAAACTCATCCCTGACATTTTTCTCATTATAAAAGATCAATTTTATTATTGTTGTTAATTTCAAACATTATTTCAATCAACTTGGGAACCTTTTTGTTCAATTCTAGTAATCAAATATAATTCAATAGTAAAACGCAATCCTTGAGTTCGACACTCGGTACTACCGTTTTATTATTACTTGCAACGATTCAGTACACTTGCTGAAACGCTATCAAGTTTTTGGCGCCGTTGCCGGGGATTGCCAATTCACTATTGAATTTAATTTATTTACTTAATTGAAATTTTTTGCTCTGCAATAAAATTTGTTAATTTCAAAATTATTTCAATCAACTTGGGAACCTTTTTGTTCAATTCTAGTAATCAAATATAATTCAATAGTAAAACGCAATCCATGAGTTCGACACTCGGTACTACCGTTTTATTATTACTTGCAACGATTCAGTACACTTGCTGAAACGCTATCAGTTCTTAATTATTACTGATGAAATTTATTGTGTGCATGGTTGGATTTTGTGGAGAAATGAATTGATGTGTTTTGGTGTGAGTTGTGGATTGGATCTGATAATAGGTTTGAGTTTGTTTTGGTGTGGAATTTGAAAACCATTAGAGTCAAACGAGTATTAAAAATGGGGAATCTTTTAATATCTCGGTTTACTTAATGTGTGTTTGGGAAAATCGTTTAAGTTAAACGAGTATTAAGAATGGGAAATCTCTTAATATCTACGTTTACTTAATATTGGCGTGAAAACCATTAGAGTTAAACGAGTATTAAAAATGGGGAATCTTTTAATATCTCGGTTTACTTAATGTGTGTTTGGGAAAATCGTTTAAGTTAAACGAGTATTAAGAATGGGGAATCTCTTAATGTCTACGTTTACTTAATGTTGGCGTGAAAACCATTAGAGTTAAACGAGTATTAAAAATGGGGAATCTTTTAATATCTCGGTTTACTTAATGTGTGTTTGAGAAAATCGTTTAAGTTAAACGAGTATTAAGAATGAGGAATCTCTTAATGTCTACGTTTACTTAATGTTGGCGTGAAAACCATTAGAGTTAAACGAGTATTAAAAATGGGGAATCTTTTAATATCTCGGTTTACTTAATGTGTGTTTGAGAAAATCGTTTAAGTTAAACGAGTATTAAGAATGGGGAATCTCTTAATATTTCTGTTTGCTTAATGTTTGTGTATGAATGATATTGAATTAGTTTAAGTATTTTTGGAAGAATAAGTAGGGAAATCGACAGGGAAATCGATTGGATGAGTTGCAGGAACTTCACTATTTTAACCTAATCGATTTGCCAATCGATTGTATAAATATGTCTTTCAAAATCTTTTAAGAAATCGATTTGGAAATCGATTGGCTTTAACATAGGAACTCAGCAAAACTGACAAAATCGATTTGGTAACACAGGAACTTAGCAAAACTGACAAAATCGATTTGGCAACACAGGAACTCAGCAAAAACTGACCAAATCGATTTGGCAATCGATTGGCTCAGTAGAAATCCTTATTTTGAGTTAGATAATCGATTGCTCAATTGATTTGTCAATGCTTGGGTCAGTTATGTATTACTTGATGGTTTGAGAACTTTATTTTGATTTCATTTTTAATTGGCAAGCATTACATGAACTTTTAGCATATGAGAAATCCTTTTAAGGTGCATGCTTAGTTGAAAGGTTATTTTGTGCATTTAAAACTTAAATGTTATGTGTTATCTGTTAATTTCGGTTGGTGACCGTTTACAACTATTGTGGAAATCTGGGCTTTGCCCTAAGATGAGAGCCAAGATGATCCTGCCGGTTCGTACCCTACGGATGCGAATGCTTGACTGGAGCTATGTAGGAGGATCTCACGGGGCGCGTGGAGATCACTCAAGGTGTATATTTTTTTGGTAGGATGATCAGATTAGGTTGATGTATAGGGACTAGATCTCCTTCTTTTTGGGTTGCAGTATTTTAATTCGGAAAACTGTACCTATACTAATATTGTCTGTTTGACATGTTATTTATGATGGGGTCTATGTACCACCTTTTGAAGTGTAAATACTTTGGATTCGTATTTTGAGAAACTTTTCCGCTGCTTGTAAATTATAATGACTCAATTATTTATCCAAAGGTATTTCTTTATTGGTTTTACTCTGTTTTATTTTAATTTTTTTTGAAAAAAAAATACACCTTCGCTTCAAAAATTGGGGTCTTACAGCATGCACTTGATCTTTTGCAGAAAATAGACAATCTTGGATGTAACCCTATGAATGTTTCCATTGAACAAAATCATACCATGAGCTATGAGGATAAAAGTGCCAAAGTTGACAAGGTACACTATTAAAGTTAATTTCCAGATTTATTGAAATTAGAGTCCATTTCAAAATCTGAAAGTCAGTAAATATTATCCAATTGCCCAAAACATAAATTTTTGTTTTAACTTTCAACAAAAAATTAATTGTAACATACAAATTATTTGAGATATGAAAATGATTCAATCTTGAATAAAATCAAATCCCTTACAAAATTTTAAACTAAACATATTTACTACGTGCTACAAGTTATATTGTACTACTGATATATTATAGTAGGCCAACATGACTCGACCCTATTTATAAACTATTCTAATGGGTTGAGCATTAAATGCCATGCTTTTGTTGATTGTCTTTCTATAACATGACCTGAACTACAATGTGAATTGTAACATCCTCTAAAATTATTATTTAAAATAATTAGGACCTATAAATATATATTTTTCCAATATTAAATCAGGTGTGGTAATTATTTGTCTTGTTCGACTTCTTGTAGTTGATAAAGTTGTTAGTAAGAATTATTTAATAGATGTATTTTTTCTCTAATACAAGAAGAATTTGGGTTAAGGGTTGTGACTTGGTGTCACCCAACCCAACATTATCTACTCGATAATCTTCACTTTAGATTTTCCCTAAAGTCCACAGTATTTCTACACTCAGTAATAATAAGTAGAAAGGAATACTGAAACCCTAGCCACCATCACAAACCCTATTTCCCAAACCCTTTACAAAAAAGATTATGTAAACAGAAAGAAATATCAAAATCCTAGCCACCATCACCTCCTATTCTTTGATCATCAAAAGATTGAAACTTTTTTTTCCTTGTGAACAACTTCGTGGGACTTAGAGATTTGTACTAGGAAGAAAAATGGGCAAGGGATTTTCCCCACACAAATTATAGTTAGACCGTTGGTTGGATGACATGTAATTAATAATTGTGATTTCTTCCTTTTTGAAAGGAATAAATGTAGAGTAATGAAATAAAATAATGAAACCCCAATCCTTTGCTTTAAGTTCAATATATAATATACGATTTTTAAAAAGTAAAGTATAAATTTTTTTTATGTTATGTGTCATAAAGTTTTAATTTTTCATGATGAATATAAAGTAAAGTATGGATTTTAATGTTATATGTAATAAAGTTTTAATTTTTATGACGAATATGAAGTAAGGTATGAATTTTTATGTTATATGTAATAAAAATTTTAATTTTTATGATGAATATGAAATAAAGTTTGAATTAGTATGTTATATGTGATAAATTTTTAACCATGATGATGTATATGAGTTGGATTTGAATCTTCTTGTTATATATGTTAAAGTGTTAAACTTTATGGTGTATGTGATATCAAGTTTCGATTTTTTTGTGTAGGCGGTGAAAATTATAACTTTCTTGAATATTTGTATATGAATATGTGATACTCATAATAAGAATGTGTGTCATGTGACATTAGTGATATGTGAATAAGATGATGATTTTAAAAAACGATTTGAATGCATATGATAGGATTCTTAGTGGACTGTGTGGGAATATATCTATTTGATAATATATCATAATGTCATGGCGTATGCATCTTCGTGGAAGTTGTCTTGGTAGAAGATTTGTTTTCCCATTGGTATGGGTGATCTTTCTGTCTGGAAGTTGTCTTAGTGGCAGGTTTATATCTGGATCATACAGTTTTATGAGCATGCATTATACATATGATTTTGATATACAATTTACCGGTTTGCGCATTTTTCTTTTAAATTGGAAGTTTTTACTTTTATATATTTTGTGTTATTCTCCTATATGTTTAGCTTTGATTTGATGTAGATGATGCAAAAAATTGACACTTACAACAATATTTTAGGTACTAATGATTCAAGAAAATTCAAGAGTAGTTGATGAGTATTAACGTGCGGTGAACATTGGATAAAAATGAGTTTTTCAAGACAATGTTGTAATAATAGAATTGTCGCGATGGTTATTTTAGCTTTGAATAATTTATTTTTCTTTGTTTTAGCTTTGAATAGACATATTCTTAATAATATTAAGTAAATGTGATTGTTACTAATTATTTAAATAAATAAATGTTGGTATTATTAATTTAAAACAAATTATCCTAAATTTTTCTAAGCGATAAATATATTTACGTAACACTTTGGATAAAAAAAATTGGAGGCGTTATATTTGGTATTAGAGGAATAATCCTTGGAAATTTTGGGGTGGGATGATTATGTATGATGCATGCCTTGATTTGTGTGTGATGCTTGACTTTGTTATATCTTTATTCTAGGATTGATGATTAGTTTTGTTATATATATTTATATAGGGAAATTAACACTATGCATTGATTACTTGATCTGTAAGACCGATAATTTTAAAGTATCCTTTATGTATTTTTGGTGTATTTTGGATTTTGGCTCGGAGACTTTTTAGCCAAAGTTAATGATATTTTGGAGTTTTTATAATCAAAAAGATATTTTGATGCCGATTAGAATTTCTCGTCGATAAATAAATTGAATTAAGTGCGGTGAATCCTTTACGGAGAATTTAATACGTTACGGGTGAAATGGTAATTTAACAAATATCAAGATATTTTGAGATATTTGTTAAGTTATATTTATTATATAGATATGTTTGTTTGGAGGGAAACAAAAAGGAAAACTAGAAGGAAGGAAAAGGAAAAGAAAAGAATATAAAAAGGAAAGAAGGAAAAAGGAAGAAAGGAAAAAACAAAGGAAAGAAAAAGAAAGGAAGGAAAATCTGATTTTCCATCTTCTTCCTCTGCCACCCGCGACCCATTTTTCCCTCCTTCTCCCATTTTCATTTTCGTTGCTTTCTTTTCTTCAAGACTAGTAACCCAAGGTTGGGTGAGTGTTAGAACAAGGATCTCTCGACTCCACTCTTCCTCTTTGATTCGAAAACGAAGAAAAACAGTATTACAGATTCAAACACAAACCCCTCCGTTTCTTCTAGATCTAAGCTTCATTTCGCGAATAGTTAGAAGGGAAAGTTGCTCACTACCACGCTACGGTGCTAGGGGACCAATTTGGAGGCGACGTTGCGAGCGGAGATTTTTACCGGGTTTGCTCGCGGTACCGGAAACGCACGTTAGAGTTAACGCGAAGGTAAGGGCTCCTTCCAAACTTTTAGTTTGCATCTAGGGCCTTATCTGTGGTTGTGTGGAAACGAATTTTGTTAGGATTGGAGTATTGTTTTGGGAAAAATGATTTTACCTCATGTATGTAAGATTTTGAATAAATGAAATTTATTATGTTGATTTGTGTTCATCGTATTTGGCATGTTCATACTTGATGTTTGTTGATTGATGTGTTTTGGTGTGAATTATGAATTGAATGTGAGAATTTGTTTCAGTTTGTTTTGTGTGGAATTTAAAACCATTAAGTTAAATGAGTATTAAGAATGGGGAATCTCTTAATGTCTCGGTTACTTAATATTTTGTTTTGAAAATCGTTTAAGTTAACTGGGCGTTAAGAATGGGGAATCTCTTAATGTCTCGGTTACTTAATATTTGTTTTTTTGAAAATCGTTTAAGTTAACTGGGCGTTAAGAATGGGGAATCTCTTAATGTCTCGGTTACTTAATATTTTGTTTTGAAAACCGTTTAAGTTAACTGGACGTTAAGGAGGGGGAACCTCTTAATGTCTCGGTTACTTAATATTTTGTTTTGAAAATCGTTTAAGTTAACTGGGCGTTAAGAATGGGGAATCTCTTAATGTCTCGGTTACTTAATATTTGTTTTTGAAAATCGTTTAAGTTAACTGGGCGTTAAGAATGGGGAATCTCTTAATGTCTCGGTTACTTAATATTTGTTTTTGAAAATCGTTTAAGTTAACTGGGCGTTAAGAATGGGGAATCTCTTAATGTCTCGGTTACTTAATATTTGTTTTTGAAAATCGTTTAAGTTAACTGGGCGTTAAGAATGGGGAATCTCTTAATGTCTCGGTTACTTAATATTTTGTTTTGAAAATCGTTTAAGTTAACTGGGCGTTAAGAATGGGGAATCTCTTAATGTCTCGGTTACTTAATATTTGTTTTTGAAAATCGTTTAAGTTAACTGGGCGTTAAGAATGGGGAATCTCTTAATGTCTCGGTTACTTAATGTTTGTTTTTGAAAATCGTTTCAGTAAATGAGTATTAAGAATGGGGAATCTCTTAATGACTTATTTACTGAATGT
Source organism: Cicer arietinum (assembly GCF_000331145.2). NCBI lineage: Eukaryota > Viridiplantae > Streptophyta > Magnoliopsida > Fabales > Fabaceae > Cicer > Cicer arietinum. Next base: position 42,868,681 of record NC_021162.2, on the reverse strand, counting down.
TTTGTTTTGAAAATCGTTAAGTTAAATGAGAATTAAGAATGGGGAATCTCTTAATGTCTCGTTTACTTATGTGTGTTTTGGTAAATCGTGCAGACCCGTGATAGGTGGCACCTTGGTAAACGGTACGGGCCCGTGATAGGCAGTACATTTACGATTTATGTTTGGTAAGTTGTGCAGACCCGGGATAGGTGGCACCTCGGTAAACAGTACGGACCCGGGATAGGTAGTACGTTTACAATTTACGTTCCTGCGGGAATTGCGTTTGTCCGTGAGAGACTGCGCAGGGGTTTGTCCGTGAGAGACTACGCCCTGGTTTAAGTTAGATGAGAATTAAGAATGGGGAATCTCTTAATGTCTCGTTTACTTATGTATGTTTTGGTAAATCGTGCAGACCCGTGATAGGTGGCACCTTGGTAAACGGTACGGGCCCGTGATAGGCAGTACGTTTACGATTTACGTTTGGTAAGTTGTGCAGACCCGGGATAGGTGGCACCTCGGTAAACGGTACGGACCCGTGATAGGTAGTACGTTTACGACTTACGTTCCTGAGGGAATTGTGTTTGTCCGTGAGAGACTGCACAGGTGTTTGTCCGTGAGAGACTACACCCTGTTAAATTGTGAATTGTTGGTTCATTTGGTATGTGTAGTAATTGTGTTATAAGTGTTATGTTTTGGAATTTGGTGATAACATGTTGGATTGCTATACCATTTTGAAACCCATGATGTTGTATTGATTGTGTTATAAATGTTAAGTGTTATGTTTTGGAATTTGGTGATAACATGTTGGATTGCTATACCATTTTGAAACCCATGATGTTGTATTAATTGTGTTATAAATGTTAAGTGTTATGTTTTGGAATTTGGTGATAACATGTTTGCTTGCAATACTATTTCGAAACTAATGATGTTGTAGCGATTGCGTTATCAGTGCTAAGTGTTAGGATTTGAGATTATGTATGAATGTGATTGAGTTAGTTATGAATTTTTGGAAAAATGATGAGGGAAATCGATTTCCCAATCGATTGGATGAGTTGCAGGAAGTTCACCATTTTGACCTAATCGATTTGCCAATCGATTGTATAAATATGTCTTTCAAAATCTTTTAAGAAATCGATTTGGAAATCGATTGGCAGAGAGGCAGGAACTCAGCAAAACTGCCAAAATCGATTTGGAAATCGATTTGGCAACACAGGGACTCATCAGAACTGACAAAATCGACTTAGAAATCGATTTGGTCATGCAGAAACTCAGCAGAACTGACCAAATCGATTTGGCAATCGATTGGCTCAGCAAAAGTCCTTATTTTGAGTTAGATAATCGATTGCTCAAGTGATTTATCAATGCTTTGGTCAGTTATGTATTACTTGATGGTTTGAGAACTTCATTTTGAGTTCATTGTTAATTGGCAAGCATTATATGAACTTTTAGCATATGGAAAATCCTTTTAAGGTGCATGCTTAGTTGAAAGGTTATTTTGTGCATTTAAAACTTAAATGTTATGTGTTATCTGTTAATTTCGGTTGGTGACCCTTTACAATTATTGTGGAAATTTGAGCTTTGCCCTCAAATGAGAGTCAGGACGATCCTACCGGTTCGTACCCTACGGACGGGAATGGAGATGGGAACGCTTGACTACAGCTACGTTAGGAGGATCTCACGGGGCGCGTGGAGATCACTCAGGGTGTATAGTTTTTTGGTAGGATGATCAGATTAGATTGATGTATAGGGACTAAACGTCCTGTTTTTTGGGTTGGAGTATTTTGATTTGGAAAACTGTACTTATACTAATATTGTCAGTTTGACATCTTATTTGAATGGGTCCCATGTACCACTTGTTGTTGTGTAAATGCTTTGGATTTATATTTGGAGAAACTTTTCCGCTGCTTGTAAATTATAACGACTCAATTATTTATCCAAATGCATTTTCTTGTTTATTTCTCTGTTTCAGTTTAATTTCTTTTGAAAAAAAAAAATACACCCTCGCTTTGAAAAACGGGGCGTTACATGATCTCTTTTAATGCTAATTGTTTTTTTTTTCTTCTCAAAACAAAAATTTTCTTTCAATAAATTACAATTATGATATGCCTTGAATTCTTGACCCTAAATTTGAAATGGTTTTAATTTGATTCAATGCAGTAACTAATTATGATGATATGAATTATGAATTTATGGTATTAAGATTTGAAATGACTTCGATTTAATTTGATTCAATGCAATAATTGCTTTCAACGTTATGACGTCGTGGAATTACTATACATGATTTGAATTTAATTTTTTTACTAATTTACTACACATGATTTAATGATATTATTAATTATGGCAATTGAATTGATAATGAATATGAATATTCCTTAATTACTTAATTTTTGTTTTATGATCTAAATTTTTGTAATAAAGACAATGTTTTAAACCTCTAACCCATATAAAATTTTAGGATCCCCAAAATAGAAGAGAAGGGTTATTCCATAAAAAAAGACTTGGTTATTAAGTGGTTCGTTGACCCAGCTCTCTTTCTTAGGAACCCCTCTAATACATGACTTACGGTGTGACCTGAACTTACTGTATAGCCGTGAATTAAATATTTCCTTACAACCATACAACTAAAATTATATCAGTGTTATCCTAATTAGAAAATTTATAGGTAGTATGGCTCGTCGTGCAAATGGACTAGTCCTCCAGGGAGGGAATGACATGACTGAAGCAATCCAAACCATGAATGCAATGGCAGCTGCAATTGTGACACCCTAAACCCCAAAATGACATATATAATAATTTATACAAGATTTTTTTGAATTACATATGCAGCGGATAAAGGAAATATATTTCCATGAAAATTAAAAATTTTAAAACTAATTTAGTACATCACATTGCTCAAAAATTAAAAGGAACACTTTTAACTTTTTTTTCTCCTATAAAATAGTGTAATCTCAATAAGCTTGTTGTAAGTATAATTACTTAATTTATTTCTAAAAAATTACTAGTACTAAGGTTTTCATATAAAAAGTTATTTGTAATTACATAAGTAAAACATAAATTACAATTCTTAATTCTCGGTACCACCTATCAGAGCAGGATTTCTCCCAAACATGAACTTCAAGACTCATTAACATGTAATACTGCGATTTCGCAAACGCAAGGCCAAACCAATCAAACACAAACATAGAAGGAGGTGAGTTTTGAAATCTTGTTAATAGTATAATACAAGTAAGAAGAACACGCAAACAATCATAATACACCGTATCATAACACAAACATTCTTCAAAGAAAAACATCACATTATAAAGTAAAATTGATACATTTCCCTATAACATCAAATAATTTAAGAGAATTTATTATCGCACACGATACCTATTAATCACAACAAAACAATCACAAGAAAATGCAATGCTATGCATGAGCTTAAACTCTACTTCACAATGTGGTACCATTCTAACTCTGAAGTACTTGGTTAACAGGCTTGATACTATGCCACCATCTCGGTGGACGGCAAATTCAAATTGTCCCTGTCCCTATAGATCCCCTCAACTAAACTCGAGACACATATACGCGACAGTCGAGGTAAACGTGTGTTGCATGGTAGCTCCCGACATTTGGAGTGCTGCCTCCAAGTCACCTAGGAATTCCCCACCTGAATACCTCCAAGGTCTAACAATCTTGCCTTAAGGCTCAACAACAGACCGCCACAATTAGACTCATTCAATTGTACTTCACCAGAATCACTAGACTTGTCAGGCCCTACCTATGATGACAAAATAATCTCCGCTTCACAAATTCTCACTATTTATCTTTTCCCCTCGTTGGCATATGATACACTATTAAGACCATTATCTTAAACACAAATTGAAATCACCACTATTTCACCAAATAGGGGATCACTTCAATATTCTCATCACAAATTCACAACATCACTATCATTAATCATATCTCATCACATAAACTCATCACAATTTTATAGCATCACTATCATCAATCATACATCATCACAATGACTTATCACAAATTTAATTATAATGTCATTATTATTAATTATACATCACCATAATCTCATAAACTTATCAAAATGAATTCACCTTTTATTATCACATCACATAAATCCATCTAATCAAACATATGCACCAAATTTATTTGACATCCCATATCACAATAATATCAAATACACATTTAACAAAATTAAATCAAATATCACAATAATATCAAAGATCACACATTTAACAAAATTAAATCAAATATCACAACAATATCAAAGATCACATATTTAAAAAAATTAAATCAAATATCACAATAATATCAAACACCACACATTTAACGAAATTAAATCAAATATCACAATAATATCAAATGCCACACATTTAACAAAATTAAATCAAATATCACAATGATATCAAATGCCACACATTTAACAAAATTAAATCAAATATCAAAATAATATAAAATACCACAAATTTAACGAATCAATCAACACCTTATAAGTATTTCTATTCCATATTTTAATCACACAATTTCCAATTTGCACATTAATTAATTTATCACTCAAAGGGCTACTGCCGTACGTAGCGAGACTCGAATGAGTCGTTGGGAAACACGGGTTTCCCGTTCATCTCACAATATATTATACTCATGAATTCAAACGTTCTCTCATCTCTTACCTTATTTCAATTCTTTCACACACGAAAGCAGTTCCACGAGGGAAAAAAAATTGTTCTTTGACTCTTTGTCCTTCAATGATCTAACTCGACAGTTTATGGGTAAACGTCAAAATTAAATTATGCGAAGACACTCTAAAAACCAATTTCGAAATTCGGTTAAGGAAACTTACCATAAATCATAAAACCAATTTGGCGGTAATATAGCCATTTTTCAAACGATCGTTATGGCGTTGGTTTCACTCAAATCGAACTTACGTTCAAGGAGAACAGTGCATAATAACGAACTTCACAAATGGAGAAGTCGGGAATTTTAGAGATAAATTGGATGGTTAAAAATTTGGGAACTTTACGTATGTTATATTTCCTTTCATTGGCCTATTGTGTCACCATGGGTAGCCCCTATATTATTTCTCAAGAAGAAGGATAAAAAGTCGAGACTCTGTGTTGATTACCGAAAACTCATCAAAGTCACAATAAAAAAATAGATACCCCTTACCCCTCAATGATGACTTAATGGACCAACTCCGAGGGGCATAGGTGTTTTCTAGGATTGATCTAAAGTTGAGATACCATCAGATTCGAGTGAAAGAATATGATATATCCAAGACAACCTTTAGAACATGATCCATGCACTATGAGTATTGGTTGATGCCTTTTGGAGTGACTAATGCGCCCGCTATCTTCATGGATTATATGAACCGTTCTTAGATAAGTTTGTGGTGATCTATATTGATGACATCTTGATCTATTCCAAGAGTCATGAGGAACATTTGTGTCAAGTTCTACAAATATTGAAGGAGCAACAACTATATGCCAATCTAGGAAAATATGAATTTTGGTTGGAAGAAATGAAGTTCTTGGGATATGTAATTTCTAAGGATGGGATTGTTATTGATCCATCCAAGGTAGAAGCCGTGATGGCATGGAAACAGCCGCAAAACAGTCACAAAGATTAGAAGTTTTCTGGGTTTGGTCGAGTACTATAGGAGATTTATTGAGGGATTTTCCAAGATTGTTGCTCCATTGATACACCTTACGTAGAAGAACCAGATTTTTGCTTGGACTGAGGTGCGTGAGAAAACATTCCAACTAATGAAAGAGAAGCTAACTACGTCTCTAGTGTTAGTGTTGCCAAAACTAGTAGAGCAATACAAAGTTTACTGTGATGCTTCCTATCAGGGTTTGGGTTGTGTTCTAATGCAGAACAAACAAGTAGTGGCCTATGCCTTAAGGCAATTGAGGGTGCATGAAAAGAATCATCCCTCTCATGACTTGGAGTTAGCTGCAATTGTCTTTGCATTTAAAATTTGGAGACATTATCTATATGGGTGTAGTTTTGTTGTATTTAATGATCATAAGAGTTCATAATACTTATTTCATCACAAGGAACTTAACATTAGGCAGAGCATTTGGATGGAGTTCATTAAAGATTATGATTTCACGTTGCGTTACCATCCAGGGAAATCAAACATGGTGGTTGATGTCCTGTGCAAGAAGCGAGTTCATCTCTCATTTGTAACAATGAAGGGGTTGGAGTTGTTCGAGAAGTTTCGTGACTTGGATCTTAATTTGGATTGTCCATTGGGGAAACTACAATGTGGAATGAACATTATAGATAATGAATTGATGAATGTGATTAAAGTTCTCCAAGTTACAGACGTATCGACTCAAGAAAAAAGGAAGTTGACCGAGGTCCGCAAGACACCTTAATTCAAGGTGGGCCGAGACGATATTTTGAGATGTAATGGACGTGTTTGTATACCCGAAAATACAGAATTGATGAGGACTATCTTGGATGAGGCCCACAAAAGGAAGTTGAGTATTCACCTTGGTACCACCAAAATGTATAAAGACCTTAAGCTGAAGTTTGGGTGGCCGGGAATGAAGTAACAAGTAGCATAACATGTGGCTTCATGTTTGACTTGTTAGAAAGCTAAGGTAGAGCATCAGAAACCACGGGGACTACTAATGCCATTAGATATATCGGTATTGGAATGATATAATATATCCATGGATTTCGTGCTAGGAATGCCTAAGACTCACGGAAGTTTGACTCGATTTGGGTGAATGTCGACAGGTTGACCAAATATGCCCATTTCATACCCGTGATGACTACTTATGATGTGGCTAAGCTCCCTACTAATTATAATTCTAAATTATTAATACCAATAAATTAAAATTAAATTTCTAATTTATTTTTATTAACTAATGCCATTGAAACATACAATAAAGTATAATTTAGTTTTACTAATTCTATTAAAACATACAATAAATAGTTATTTTGCTCAAATAGATTCAATAAACTTTCAAGAGAAGCCATAATGAGTTTCTTAACATTTATTGTGATAAACTGCAAACTAATTTTATAAAGAACGATAACCATCTTCCTAAATAAAATATTTGATATATACTTCGAAAAGTTTTGGTTATGAATATAAAAAGTAAATAATAGAACAAGAGATCCAAATCCAACTAAAATAGTAAGTTGGCTTTATGTTAGACCTTAAATGACTCGCCTGAGCTCTCTAGCTTGGAGTGCATATTGGGGGTGCTGGGACAAGATCACTGTTGTTGTTGTTTCAACTGCGGATCCAAAGAGATATCCCTTAAGTAGGCAAATGGCATTTATCCCAGTGTTATTATAGTGTTGCTTCTTCCTTTTCCTGCATGACTACTTCTCATGCCCAATTCATTAGATAAAAATGTCATGTCCCCAAAGCAAGAATATAAATCAAAAACATTTTAATAAAATTACCAGTTGCAGGTGAGGAATGCCCAAAAACAATAATACCAAGTTTAGGGCATAATTAACCACACAAGTGATCAATTAAGCAAATAGAGGACTCACTCCGTAAATAAAAGTGCAGGGTAATTCTCTTCTCCCTATCTTTTTCTATTAACTACCAGCTCTTTTGTTTCTAATTTTAGCATCAAGATAAATACAACTTCAAATTTTGATCGTAGAAATAGTCAAGTCAACTTAAGAGTGTACTTAGTGATATGTTTTATATATTAAAACAAAATTGCTTCATAATTCAACCAAAGTACAAACAACCATATAAACATTAAAAAGACGTGCATGAATGTGGATGCAATTTACAAATTCAAATACAATCAGTAATTGAATACTGTAAGAAGCGTATGAAAATATAATGATAAACAAACCAGATGCATTGCTACCCCGATGACGTTCTGCGTCTTCAACTGCAGCAACGATGGAACTTCCCTGTTTGGAAGCCTTCTCCATCCTAGATCTGGCATCATAAAGACATCTGGTGATATTCAGTATGGCAATGACTTCAGCATTTTCCACAACAGGTAGGTGCCTGAATTTACCTATCATTTGAAAAATATATCCAACTATATCGGTGTTATAATGACTTCACATTGTTGTTGGTTACCTAAAAAAATTTCTCTAGCTCATTGTTAATCATCTTCAAGTCATTCTTAGTCACTTCATCTTCCTTTTCAGTTATTATATTCCCACAATGATTGAAAATGTTGGTGTTGATAATAAATTTCATCGTCAATTCACTTTATGTGAAGTGTTAAACAAGATTAGTTTACTATTATTAGACCATTCGTATATATAAGTTAATTAATTTGATAAGTAATGAGCTTAAATTGGGTCAAGACCAGTAAGAAAAAGTGAACCAAAATTTGATACATTTATCACTATACAGACTACTTAGTTCCATTTGCAAGTGGTAAATATGGAGATTAACGTGTTATTTGATCTATATCCAGACAATTTCAAAAGGAACCATAGACAATTCATGGTTTTCAAATAAATTAATGTCTCTAGAGAATAAAATGCCAATTAAAGACCAAAACAGTAAACTAGGAAAGATAAACACAACAACGAAAAAACTTACAGGAGAAAATGTTTACCTAAGTAACGATCATTAACATGGGAAGAAACTATGAACTAAGGCTTGATTACTAGGTTTTTGCAATAAAACTTCCCTGCTAGACAAAGTTACTGTACATTAATGAACAACAAACAACCTCATAAGAAGTTATTATAAAAATCCACCTCATGATTTTGACACAAAGATGCATCTGCATGTATATCTCTGTGTAACTATGTTTACGTGAAAAAGAAAACTGTGACATTGAAAGATAAAAATACAATTAAAGTAGTAAATTATCAAACATTTTGCATAAGATTAAAGAATAAATTCATAGTTAATTCCATTTTGTCATAATTACTCTTTTCAATAATTCTTTGTAGACATTAAACTTCATTTATTCAATCATCTAATTAATACTATATATTATTGAGTAAATCAACATATTTTCATAAAATTTTAAAAATATTTGATACTTCATCAAAAAAAGTTCAATTCAATGTATAATATGTTTTCTAAATGCAATAATTATTCATAAATTCTAACAATCTTGAAATCCCCACTCATTCAAATTTGGATATCTATTTTCCATGATCAATATCAACTGTGCATCCAGAGATCCTTCCCACAACATAGAGAGAGACACACTACATGTTCTGATGCATAAAGCCTTGATATGTTGAATATTTAAAACATTAGTTGCACCAATTGTTCTTTGTTAGCATGGAAAACAATAATATAAACATTTGTTAAAAGAAAAATTTATATAATAATACACATCAAAAGAGAATTATTGCCACCCCTAATTTCATTTTCAAGGAAAGACTACAAGAGTGTATAAAACAAAACAACTTATTGTCTAGTTAGATAAATCATAAAACAGTGAGCATAAACATTCCTAAGAAGAAAACATACACAAAAATAATATCAAGTTTATGGGATTCATAATAACATATGAATTTTTCTTTTTCTTTTTTGAATCTTAGTAAAAGAGCCATTAGTAGTACATTAAATAGGTCTTAGGTAGAAGATTCCAAATCTCAAGGAAAAGATCAACAACCTCACTTTGTCGTACACTTTCATGGGATCTTTAGGTTCAACCATGTCTTTAGCAGTAACAATACAACCATACACTTGAAAAATTCTTTTTGATCCATGCCTTGGTGTATTTGTCTCCTATTAAACAATCCAAAAGTGTTGCACAACTTTTCCAAATCATCCCATATTACAGTTTTCACATAATAAGATTCCTAACACAAACCTAGAATCATACTTAAAATTTACCATCTTGTGTAGTTCACTAAGTCTGGATGGATCCACAAAGGTATGGGGAAGAAGGTTAAATATCTGTTGTGCACCAGAGCAAACTACAAGAAAGGAAGAGTCAATTTTGAGTGTAAGAGTCACTTTTCAACATTAATTAATAAGACAAAAGTAAATGAGATACATCACAAACCATTAGTTCATCAATCTAGTGATGATTTCAATTTCAACTTGTCATTATGGCTCCTTAAGTAAGGACTAGATTATCTAAATTGCAGTCTGCAACCACAATTGCATCTACAATATAAGAGTTTCAAAGGCATCTACAATGGTGCTGCAGCCGCAATATAAATGTCTATATTGTAACCACAACTGCAATTTATAACCGTGATGTGCAACATGTAGAGTTAAAGTATGATTTCCCAAAAACAATGCTCGTGGTTTTAAATTGCATGCAACCAAAACTATGGTCACAATATTATTTTTGTGTATGTTTATCAGAATACTCGGTTGATGATTCTTGAATCATACACTCTGAAGTTTCAACAGATGTGCCACCATTAGTAATATGGTCACTATTATTTTTGTGTATGTTTATTAGTATACTATGTTGATGATTCTTAAACCATACACTCTGAAGTTTCAACAGATGTGCCACCAACTAATGGTTTTTCATTAAAAGACTTATTCACAACCACATCCTCTTTGATCCTGTTATCAACTTGTACCAAATAACTAAAGGAAATATCTCTAGAAATTTTGCAAAGTCATAATATGGATACATACAATTAGAAAATCTAAATCTACGATCAATAAATGAAATCAAAAGTTAAATAAAGTATAGGTGACCACATAGAATTATTGCAAACATATTTTGTACTTCATGTTATAATAGTAAAAAAAAATTGAAATGAAAATGAAATAGTTATTGGGTATATACGCTAATTATGATAGAAATGTTTCAAATCCGCAAGAAAAACGCTAATTACTAATATTATATATATCATACAAGAACTGAACAACTAATTGCAATTAGGAACAAAATACTTAAAAAGTCTATGTAATGATGATGAAATGCAAAAAGTACTACTTCAAAATCGTATATCATTGTCTACACAATTTATTCAAAAATTGTTTTTAAAAAAATTAATAAAGTAAATATGAATCTTAACACTATAGACAATAATATTAATTGTGAACAATAAGCAATAATAATACTAATTTAAATAGTTGTTATGCTTATTTTCCACCATAACTGTACAACATGATTTTCCGTCATGACCCATTTTTCATCTTCATTTTCATTGAAACATTTGTGGTGGAGAGATCTCACTGGCAATTATATTTCAATATAGATTTTGTGAATTATTTTTTTAAATAACTCAACTAATAAAGGCAACACATTTAGACGTAACAAAATTTTCTAGACTAAATATATTTATTTCAAAAAGGAATTTACATCAACTAAATTATGATAGTAAGAGTTTCAACATTGACAACTCGATAACTCTTAAACTGATCATTACAGCTCTTTTATGACGAGTGTTATTGGGTACTAATGATCCACAACAAGTTGTTCGCGTCTGACTGACATTCAAGTAACGGCTCTGCTATAACTTGTTGTGATCCCGAACTTTGTGTTACTTGTTCCTTAAAGTACGGGGCGTTCATTCTTGTTCCACAATAATAGCAAGAGTTACCAACTCGAAAATAACATACATACATTTACAAAGTAAACAAATTGTAGATGTATCAATTAACAACAACCAAATACAGACATGCATACAATATATTTACAACACATATTTTCAATAAAAGACTTAAAGTCTTAATGCAATGACTATATGTCAGTACACATGATTATGGAAATTTAAACTTCACAAAGGGTCATAATTCACAAACGTACAATCGTTCACATACTAGTATGATCCGCTAAAGTGAAGTTGCTCATAGATTAGCACATTGATGCTTATCACGGACCATCATGACTTAATAATCCATGCAAGGATAAGGTGAATCCATTCTCAATAACCACACCCCCATGCTCCATCACGGTCACCATGTAACTATGATATGTCAGAGAATATCTTTTCTCAGATATGGTAATACTTTCAATTTTTCATGTAATATAGCGTGTGTCAAAACTTTTCAATACATATTCATTCACTAACCAATATGTAAACAACTTGAATCAAATATTTGTTAGAACTAAGTTTGTTTGAAGAACCATGACTCTTACTTGTTTTGATGATAACAAAAATTATTTTGTGGGAATAATTTAAAGTTTAAAGTATTAATGTTTTATTTAAGTGTACAGTTCCCAGATCACGTAAATGGTATGTGACTTTACGCTGCATCTTCTAATGTTTGGACAAGTTACAAAAACACCAAGACTTTTCTTTGAAAGTCGTATCCTAACTCTAATGAATGCACTCTAAAACGCAACTATAATGATTCTATTTTTGCACGCAATGCTTTGTTTATTCTGCCTCTAATAATTTTGGCAAGCAATTGATCGTCTTGCTCTGATTAGTATGTCCAGCAATTGACCGTCTGACTTTGATTAGTATGACACACATGTGATTGTTTGCCTCAAATAACTATGACAAGCATCTTATCTTTTGACTTTGAAAGAAGTCAACTCTATGATAGAAAGTCAACACTCAAATAAAAAAGTCAACACTCTGATAAAAAGTCAACACTCTAAAGAAGATAAATTTGGTTATCCTATGTTGAATATCTTGAAATTGTCATTTGTTTGAAGATCTATGTGACATACTCTGATCATGACATCTTCTATTCTTCTTGTCCCCATATTAAGATACCCAAAATCAATTACAAGGAAATATTTGAACAAACTTTCAATCAATCTCTGAAGATTTGATACAAAACTTTATACTACATGTTGATTTCTTGTAATCAAGACAACAACTAGAAACCCTAAAGTTTCTCTATAAAAGTATGTGGAACTCTCATTCATATAGACAACAACAATACTATAACAAGCATGATGCAACTATCTCTACACTCTTGTACTTAACCAAATATTTTATCTAAGTGCTAAGAGATTTTCACTTTTTGATAGCATAGCTTTGTAAATAGACTCTTGTAAGAGTTTTTCAGAACAACCGATAAACATATGATGTTTTCAACCTAGCCCGATAGTGGTTGCATCTTTAAACAGCTTGCTTCTAGAAGAACTAGTGAGTTCACTTATATCCCATGAGATTGAACTAGTTGAAGATGAGCCAAATACAAGGTTAAAGTCCTTGTCTCTCAAATCCCAAGGAAAATAAAGCAAACTCAAAGGCCTTTCAATAATCAAAATGCCTAGAGGAAAGCGAATCAGATAACCAAAGTGAAGACTCAAATGATGAAGAGTTATACTTTATCTTAACAAAAATCTAGCGCATGTGGAACAACGGGAAGAAATCTTTTTCCAAAAGAGATTTCAAACGATCCCAAAATAGAAGAGAAGGAGGTAAAAAAATTAAGAAAATAAAGGAATCATCTACTATGAATGCAAAGAACCCGAACATTTCAAATCAAATTGTCCTATATTTGAGAAGGCAAATTCCCAAAAATAATAATTTAAAGCAAAGAAGAACGGCCTAATGGTTAGTTGGGATGACTCTGATGAAGAGGAAAAGCATGCGCTTGGATGGAAGATACAAACTGTGATTCAGAAAAATGAGTTTGTTGATGAATAACTAAAGGTATTGTCTAACCTATCTCATAATGAAGTTATAGTTATGTTAAATGAGTTTCTAAACAAGACTCATAATGTTTCTTCGATACTGAAAACTCTTAGAAAGGTCATGTTTGTTAGTGAAAAATTATTTTTAAATACAATCCTCTAGTTGATGTTTTGATGATAAAAAATACATATAAATAAAGAACAACTATCCCCTAACTACATATGCTAAGTGTGTATATTAAAGGCAAAAGTTATGTTAATAACTATTCAAAGTAGCATAGATTGCAAGTATTTTAGAGATCTTCTATTGAAGCAAGATATAATAGAGTAAAATAATTATTGCAGAAACAAGCGCAACAAAGCATATGCGCTATATAAGGTCTATTCTCCAATGACTAGACGAAGGAAAAAGAAACGAAGACTTCAATTCATCTTGACAACATAATGTCTGGTGACACACACCCTTGTATCATAAGTTCCAGTTGACTCTGAGATGCAAACAACGTAGTACCTTGGTTGCCTCTAATGAACCCAACATGGATTCTTTTCCTCTGGCTTTGATGAGCGTTACAAGAATTATTCTCCCTCTACCTCTGACAAGCTTGATGAGCAAGTGACTACCTCAGCCTCTGATAATCTCATCAAGAGCCTGATCGTCTAACTTTGAACTTTTATGTATCATATGATAAAGTTAACGCCTTTGGTAAAGTCAATTCTCTGACTAAGTCAATACCTCTAGAAAGTCAACTCTCTAACAAAGTCAATACCTCTGATAAAGTCAACACTCTAACAAAATCAATTCATTTGGAGAAGTCAATGGTATGACAAAAGTTAATGATCTGCAAGACATCTTTTGATCACTATATCATTTGTTGTGCACATCCACTAATAATATTTTAGAATCTTTTTTTTTTTAATAATATGCATCCTCTAGTAACCTACTTGCTCTAATTGTCTATAAGACAATACTCTAACTATTCTATCCTCTGATCTCGTACCCTCTATTTCCTCTAATTATAATACATATTTCAAGAAGTGATTTATGGGAGCCAGTTTTGAGTTCAACATATAGATTTATCTTATATGGTTCAATTGCTGAAATCCATGAAGATACACATTGTCATTCTGCAAAAGAATTACACATCTCTAACTCTAAAGTACAAAGGCCGGCTAAGAACACATCAAAAAACATGAATGAAAAATCATCTATGTAGAGAGTTATTAGAATTGGTAAAACGTCATCTCAATGAGAGTTAGAATCCTCGAAACATACTTTATGTCAAATTAGACACAAATTAAAACATATGTAAATTAGCCCGATATTGGTATAACCCTCTAATCCTCAAAGAGGTACTTGAAAAAGTATAATGACCCTCTTGAACCTTAAAAACAGGATGCCAATATGTTGGAAGGTTCTAGGAACGCCAAGTGGAGAGGCTAGAGAAAAATACTCAAAGTCTGAAGATGGAGAGTTAAGAATACTTGTACAATTATTTGTTGGAACCGAGTTTTTTTTACATTTAGAGTTTTGATGTTAACAAAAGTATTTGTTGAGAACAATATATTTGACTTCAAAGAGTATGAATGAAGATTCATGTTTTTGAAGAAAATCTATAATAAGATTTGATTCAAATTTATAATTGAAGAATATCTAAAATAAGATTTCATTCCAAATTATAATTGATGAAAATCTAAAATAAGATTTGATTCAAATTTATAATTGAAGAAAATCTAAAATAAGATTTGATTCAAATTTATAATTAAAAAAAATCTAAAATAATATTTGATTCATATTTATAATTGAAGAAAATCTGTGACCAAGGTGAAAAGAAGATATGGTCAAGATTTGAAGAATATTTGATAAACATTTGAAGAAGATTTAATGAATATATGAAGAAGATTTGATCATGATTTGAAGAAGATATTATTTGAAGAATTTACAAACTCAATCTACACAAAATAGGTACATAATCAATCTGAAGAATTTACAAACTCAATCTGAACAAGATACAATTCAAAATTAAACAAGGACTATATTGAAGCCCAAATTTTCACTATAAATAGACACTCAAGGCTAAAGAAGAAAAACATCGAAAAACATAAAAGAGTAGAAGAACTCAAGCTCAAAGTTCTCAATTCATCTTAGAGTTCAAAGAGATAAACACTTGATCAAGTTAGAAATATTTTCTGAGTGTTCTTTTTTTAGAGTCTGAGAGTTATTATTATTATTAGCTTTTTTAGAAGCAACTACTCAAGTTCCAATCTTTGGTATCCAACCTATTAGTGGTTTAATTCCTTTTTCAATCTGGGGTTGTCAGGTTGTTAGGAAAAGACTTGTCATGTAGGGTCAAGGTGGTTAACTCCTTCTTCAATATCAGGTTGTCAGGTTGTTAGGTGAAGACTTGGCTTGTAAGGTCAAGTTGATTAGTTCCTCAAAAGTTTGGGGTTGTCAGAATGTTTAGGAAGACATGCTTGAAGGATCAGGTGCTTTGTAATTCAAGGTATTTGAATTAGTGGATTAAAGCCTTCTGAATGAAGGGCTGGATGTAGCCAAGTAAGTGATGAACCAAGATAAATATATGTGTCAAATTAATTATGCTTTCATTGTTTATTGCTTTTGAATCGATTGCTTCTTATCTGAGCAATTCAAAAAAACCAACCAACCTTTATCAAATTAGCAAAAAGTTATCAATTTTATCAAACACAATTCAACCGCCCTTCTCGTGTTTTCACCTTCACTATTTATTGGAAATAGTGGATTAACCCCTCGATTGTACTATGGCAAAATCTCTTTGTAATGTTCGGATTATAGGTAGCAATAGTTTGTTGTGAACTTGTATAAAATATTTGTGTTTCCTATATTCCCTTTTTAACTCTTATATCTTAGTTCTCTATGATTCAATTTTATATCTTCTAAATCTCTTTTAATAGTAAGTTGAATGTTGTAAGAACAGAAGTGCGCCTAAGAGTGGGGATGCATTAGGTGTTTAGAAATTTTCTTGTTTTTAGAGATTTGGTGTTTGATTTTTCTGATTTAAGATAGTGTATGAAAAAGATAAATGGTAGAAAAATAAAGAACACAAAGATATTATCCTGGTTCCCCTTATGACCAAGGGTACATCTAGTTCTCTTGCACACCACAAGAGATTTTCCACTATTGTTAGAATAAGTACAAGTCCCACCCTAGGACCTTTGTTACAAACTCCTAACAATCACCCTAAGATAGCACACCACTATCTTAGTTTACAAAACTTGAAGAAAGAACACCACTTTCCTCAATTTACAACACTTGAATGGTTTAGCAATATTGATTTTGACTTAGATCAATATGATATAACAGTTGATGTACAATGATAACAATCCAATATAATTTCAAGTACACTAGAGAACTTTTCTCAATGATATGAAAATGTAAAATCTGTACTTGAAATATAAAAGTAAAACTTTGAAAAAATCAAAACATTTTAGAAAGTTTGTTCAAAGTTTGTTCAAGGTTTGGTTGTAGGATTGGTTAAGTTTGATCTTAAGTTATGGTGTATTTATACTCCATAAACATCTCTTTAGATTCGTGGCCATTGATCCAAGAGGTTTGATGAAGAAATGCAATGATCCAGAACCATTTCAGAATTGAAAAATTGCATTGTGTCCAGGTGTATTCGACTACAGCTTGTGTGTAGTCGAATACACATCCTTTTAACGTTCATTTTTATTTGAATTTTGAAGCTTGTATTCGAATACACATTCTTGTATTCGAATACAGATGTTTGAAGATGTTCAGATTTAGCTACTGACTTGTCTGTATTCGACTACAACATGTTGTATTCGAATACAACATTGTATTTTGCCAAAAATATTATTTTCAAACATTATTTATATATTTTTACTTTTTGAAAATCCTTTTAATGCATATGCTAAAATAAAAGGTTCTCATGTGCATTTGAAATATACGAATATTAGATTGCATCATGTACCTTTACATTATAAAACTTCTAGCATATTTGACCATAGTTGTCTTTGATGTTTGACTTCTTTTTAGTTTCTCCAAATATAAATCCAAAACATTTACACAACAACAAATGGTACATGGAACCCATTCAAATAAGATGTCAAACTGACAATATTAGTATAAGTACAGTTTTCCAAATTTAAAATACTCCAACCCAAAAAGAAGGACGCCTAGTCTCCGTAGGGTACGAACCGGTAGGATCGTCCTGACTCTCATCTGAGGGCGAAGCCCAGATTTCCACAATAATTGTAAAGGGTCACCAACCGAAATTAACAGATAACACATAACATTTAAGTTTTAAATGCACAAAATAACCTTTCAACTAAGCATGCACCTTAAAAGGATTTTCCATATGCTAAAAGTTCATATAATGCTTGTCAATTAACAATGAACTCAAAATGAAGTTCTCCAACCATCAAGTAATACATAACTGACCAAAGCATTGATAAATCAATTGAGCAATCGATTATCTAACTCAAAATGAGGACTTTTGCTGAGCCAATCGATTGCCAAATCGATTTGGTCAGTTCTGCTGAGTTTTTGCATGACCAAATCGATTTCTAAGTCGATTTTGTCAGTTCTGATGAGTCCCTGTGTTGCCAAATCGATTTCCAAATCGATTTTGGCAGTTTTGCTGAGTTCCTGCCTCTCTGCCAATCGATTTCCAAATCGATTTCTTAAAAGATTTTGAAAGATATATTTATACAATTGATTGGCAAATCGATTAGGTTAAAATAGTGAACTTCCTGCAACTCATCCAATCAATTGGGAAATCGATTTGCCTCATCATTTTTCCAAAAATTCATGAATTAACTCAAGTCATTCCTACTCAAGTCCACAACTTAACACTTAGCAATTCCTACGCGATTACCACGGCAAATGGGATTTCAAAAACCATCATACTTACACACAATAATTAACACATAACACTTAGCACCTTCAACGTAATTACCACGATAAATCAAAATTCAAATCACTCAATCATACACTCAAATCAAATACGACTCGCGTGCCAAGCACCCTAATGCGATGCATATATGCCAAAATGCATGGACTCGGAATTCCAAACCAAAACCCTCCTCGAAGGGTCGTAAATCATAATTGTACCGCCTATCACAGGCCAAAGTACCAATTACCGAGGTGCCACCTATCACGGGTCAGCACGATTTACTAAAATGCGTAAATCATAAACGTACCACCTATCACGGGTCAGTACAGTTTACCGAGGTGTCACCTATCACGGGTCAACACGATTTACTAAAAGAAAAAGCGTAAATCGTAAACGTACCGCCTATCACAGACCAATACTGTTTACCGAGGTGCCACCTATCACGGGTCAGCACAATTTACTAAAAACGTAAATCGTAAACGTACCACCTATCACGGGTCAGTACAGTTTACCGAGGTGTCACCTATCACGGGTCAACACGAATTACTAAATAGTAAATCGTAAACGTACAACCTATCACGGGTCAGTACAGTTTACCGAGGTGTCACCTATCACGGGTCAACACGAATTACTAAATAGTAAATCGTAAACGTACAACCTATCACGGTTTTTAATACCCATTTAACTTAAACGACTTTCAAACAACATTAAATAAATAAGTCATTAAGAGATTCCCCCTTCCAATCGATTTCCTGAGGGTTTTTAGTGAAATTTGAATTCTGGGCTTAATTCAATCGACTGGGCAGTCGATTGGGCAATCAATTGACAACATATCTCAGCCCCTGACTTAATGTCAATCGATTGGGCAATCAATTGACAGCATATCTCAGCCCCTGACTTAATGCCAATCGATTTCCAAATCGATTTCCGTCAGTTTTGCTGAATTCCTGCATGGCCAAATCGATTGGGAATACGATTTCATAAAAAGTTTAGCCTATGTAACTTCCCAAATCGATTGGGAAATCGATTT
>NC_021162.2:42845295-42849170 GCF_000331145.2 Cicer arietinum | reverse complement strand
AGGTGTCACCTATCACGGGTCTGCACGGTTTACTAAAATAACGTAAATTGTAAATGTACCGCCTATCACAGGCCAAAGTACTATTTACCAAGGTGCCACCTATCACGGGTCTGCACAATTTACAAAAAAGCGAAAACCATAAACGTACTGCCTATCACGGGCCCGTATCGTTTACCGAGGTGCCACCTATCACGGGTCTGCACGGTTTACTAAAATAACGTAAATTGTAAATGTACCGCCTATCACAGGCCAAAGTACTATTTATCAAGGTGCCACCTATCACGGGTCTGCACAATTTACAAAAAAGCGAAAACCATAAACGTACTGCCTATCACGGGCCCGTATCGTTTATCGAGGTGCCACCTATCACGGGTCTGCACGGTTTTCAAAAACGTAAATCATAAATGTACCGCCTATCACAGGCCAAAGTACTATTTATCAAGGTGCCACCTATCACGGGTCTGCACGATTTACAAAAAGCATGAAAATGCATGAGCATATACTGACTCCATCCACAACAATCGCTAGGCAAATGCAGATATTAAAAGATTCCCCATTTTTAATACTCACTTAACTTAAACGATTTTCACAACAAATATTAAGCAAACAGAAATATTAAGAGATTCCCCATTCTTAATACTCTTTAGACTTAAACGATTTTCAAAACAAACTTTAAGTAAACAGAAATATTAAGAGATTCCAAATTCTTAATACTCTTTTAACTTAAACGATTTCAAAACGAATATTAAGTAAACAAGACATTAAGAGATTCCCCATTCTTAATACTCATTTAACTTAAACGATTTTCAAAACAAAACATTAAGTAAACCGAGATATTAAAAGATTCCCCATTTTTAATACTCGTTTAACTCTAATGGTTTTCAAATTCCACACAAAACAAACTCAAACATATTATCAAATCCAATCCACAACTCATACCAAAACACATCAATTTATTTCTCCACAGAATCCAACCATACACACCACAGATTTCATCAGTATTAATTAAGAACACGTCAAATACGACGAACACAAATCAACACAATCCACACTCAAACACAACAAGTTTCATTTACTCAAAATCATACATAAATGAGTTTAAATTCATTTTCCACGAAACATTCATCAATATAACCCAAGCCTAACTCTAAGATTTTACCCAGAAAGCCTTAGATTCATTTTCCCCCAAATCAATACTCAAACCCTAACAAAATTCTTTTCCACACAACCACAGATAAGTCCCTAAATGCAAACTAAAATTTTGGAAGGAGCCCTTACCTTAACGTTAGCTTTAACGTGCGTTTCCGGTATCGCGAGTAAATCCGGTAAAATCTCCGTTCGCAACGCCGCTTCCAAATTAGTTCACTAGCACCGTAGTGTGGTGGTGAGCAACTTTCCCTTCTATCTCTTCGCGAAATGAAGCTTAGATTTAGATGAAACGGGAAGGTTTGTGTTTGACGGTTTCAAAATCTCTAACGCCGTTTTTCTTCGTTTTCGAATCAACGAGGAAGAGTGAAGTTAAGAAATCTTCTCTTTCACACTCAACAAACCTTGGGTTTCTATTCTTGAAGAAAGGAAGCCAAGAAAAATGAAAATGGAGGATGAAGGGATTTTGGTCGCGCGTTAACAGAGGAAGAAGATGAAATTTTCCTTTTTTCTTTCCTTTCTCTTTCTTTCCTTTCTTTTTCCTTTCTTTTTCCCTCCAAACAAACATATATAAATATATATGTATTAATTAAACTTAACAAATATCTCAAAATATCTAGATATTTGTTAAATTACCATTTCACCCGTAACACATTAAATTCTTCGTAAAGGATTCACCGCAGTTAATTTAATTTATTTATCGATGAGTAATTCTAAACGGCATCAAAATATCTTTTTGATCATATAAACTTCAAAATATTATTAACTTTGGCTAAAAAGCCTCCGAGCCAAAATCCAAAACACACAAAAATACATAAAGTATACCTTAAAATTATGGGTCTTACATTGTGCATCCAAAATTGTGTTTGTGACATTGGACCCTCGAAACTATGCGTCGATAAATAGCTCTGGGTGTTGTTCTCTCATCTTGCTGAACTACCTTATAGGTGGTCCTTATTGGCAAAAAGTGAGTAGGTTTAGTCAGTCGATCCACTATCACCCATATAGAATCATTCTTTCTCCTTGTTTTAGGCAATCCAGTTATGAAATCCATGGAAATGCTGTCCCACTTCCATTCAGGTATATCTAAAGGTTGCAACATCCCAGCAGGTCGCTGATGTTCCACCTTCGCTTTCTGACAAGTTAGACAAGTTGATACATATTCCGCTGCATGTTTCTTCATTCCTGGCCACCAATAATTCTGCCTCAAATCCTGATACATCTTTGTTGCTCCAGGATGAATACTCAACTTACTCTTATGAGCCTCTTCTAACACAAGGGCGTTTGACACTTGCGCCCATATAAGGCCTCATATGGAGCCATTCCAATACTTGCGTGGAAGCTATTGTTGTAGGTGAACTCAATCAACGGAAGCACATCGTCCCAACTTCCTCTATCATCTAATACACATGCTCTCAACAGATCTTCCAAGGACTGATTCGTCCTTTCAGTCTGTCCGTCCGTTTGTGGATGGTAAGCTGAACTCAATCGTAGCTTCGTTCCCAACGCTTCGTGCAATGCTCCCCAAAAATGCGATGTGAACTTCGGATCACGGTCTGATACAATGCTCGATGGTACCCCGTGTAACCTCACAATTTCAGCAATGTAGATCTCCGTTAGCTGATCTACCTTATAGGTGGTCCTTACCGGCAAAAAGTGAGCAGATTTAGTTAGTCGATCCACTATCACCCATATGGAATCATTCTTTCTCCTTGTCTTTGGTAATCCGGTTATAAAATCCATGGAAATGCTGTCCCACTTCCATTCAGGTATATCTAAAGGTTGCAACATTCCAGCGGGTCGCTGATGTTCCACCTTCGCTTTCTGACAAGTTAGACAAGTGGATACATATTCCGCCACATGTTTCTTCATTCCTGGCCACCAATAATTCTGCCTCAAATCCTGATACATCTTTGTTGCTCCAGGATGAATACTCAGCTTACTCTTATGCGCCTCTTCTAAAATCGTTTTCCGCATATCTGTAATTTCTGGTACACAAATCCTACCATTACACCGCAAAATATTATCTGCCCCAATCTTGAACTCAGTCGTCTTCCCTTGCACTAATAGATTCCTCTTCTCCTGAATTAAGGCGTCATCTTGAGAATTTGCAATGTCCTCAAGTAGTCCACTCGAGATCTTAATCATTCCGAATTTCAAAATTCCCGGTGCAAACTCTACGTTCAAGTGCAGGTCTCTAAAAGCTTCCCACAACTCTTGTTGTCTAGCCATAATTAGTGAAGACACCGATACACTTCTTCTGCTCAACGCATCAGCCACTACATTGGCCTTCCCAGGGTGGTACTGCAGTGTGAAATCAAAATCCTTGAGAGTCTCCATCCATCGTCTCTGGCGCATGTTCAATTCCTTCTGATCAAACAAATATTTCAAACTTTTATGGTCACTGAACACTGTGAACGTGCACCCATATAAGTAGTGCCTCCATATTTTCAATGCAAAAACAACAGCAGCAAGCGCTCCAAATCATGAGTAGGATAGTTCCTCTCATGAATCTTCAATTGCCTTGAGGCATAAGCTACAGCTTTCTTGTGTTGCATCAGAACACATCCCAAACCTTGGTGAGATGCATCACAATAAACTTCATAGGGTTCTTCTGATTGCGGTAATACCAATACTGGTGAGGTCGTCAATTTTCTCTTTAGTAACTGAAAATTTTCCTCACACTTCTCCGTCCATGCGAACGGTTGATCTTTTCTGGTAAGTTGTGT
>NC_021162.2:42843907-42845182 GCF_000331145.2 Cicer arietinum | reverse complement strand
CGATTCCTTCCTTGGTTATCACATGTCCTAAGAAATTCACTTTCTCTAGCCAAAATTCACACTTTGACAGATTGGCATACAATTGCTTCTTGCGTAAAATCTCAAGAACTTGACGTAAGTGTTCTCCATGCTCTTCTTCAGTTCTCGAGTAAATCAATATATCATCAATGAACACCACAACAAATTTGTCAAGGAATTGACTAAAGATTCTGTTCATGTAGTCCATGAAAACTGCTGGTGCATTGGTAACTCCAAACGGCATAACCAGATATTCATAATGTCCATAACGGGTTTTGAAAGCAGTTTTCTGAATATCTCCTTCCCTTACTCGAATCTGATGGTAACCCGACTTCAAGTCAATCTTCGAAAATATCGCGGCTCCTCTCAATTGATCCATTAAATCATCGATGCGTGGCAAATGATAACGATTCTTAATAGTTGCCTTATTAAGCTGTCTATAATCCACACATAAGCGTGAGCTTCCGTCCTTCTTCTTAACTAGAAAAACTGGAGCTCCCCATGGTGATACACTTGGTCTAATGAATTTCCTCTCCAACAAGTCTTCAATTTGGCTTTTGAGCTCATTTAATTCCAATGGCGACATTCGATATGGTGCCATTGAAATAGGTCCCGTTCCTGGGTGTAAGTCAATGAAGAATTCCACTTCTCTCACTGGTGGCAATCCTGGAATTTCTGTTGGAAATACATCCCGGTATCATTGACAAGTATCACATCTTCTATGTTCACATTTATCTTTGCCTCCACATTAGCCAGAGACAAAAACTCATGAGTCCCTTCACTTAGCGACACTCGGAGTTTGTTAGCGGCTAAGTACTTAACAACTCCTGGTTCGGGGAAAAGAACCAAGTTACGAGCACAATCCAAGATTACATAATGGTAAGACATCCAATCCATACCGAGGATGACCTCGAGTGATTGTAGCGGTAAACAAATTAAATTAACCAAGAAATCCCTATTCTGAATAGTCATTCGACAATGTAAACATGCAGAATTTACTGTTAAAGTCTTAGCAGGTGTGGAAACAACCAAATCAAAAGGTAAAGCAGACACATATAACTTCAAGCGATTCACACAATCCATAGCAATGAAGGAATGGGTTGCCCCCGAATCAAAGAGTGCAGTTAGAGTGTTACCTGCAATCTCGCAGTCACGTTGAATCAGATTACCAGATCGATTCCCCTCTTCAGCACTCACACAATAAATGCGTCCTCTAGCAGTAGGACGAGTAGCCCTAGTTACATTCACAATTGGTTC
>NC_021162.2:42841983-42843831 GCF_000331145.2 Cicer arietinum | reverse complement strand
TGATAATTCACCCGACTAGGGCCTCCTGAATTAAAATTCCATCCTCGGCTAGCCCTCTTATTCTTCATATCCTCAACTTCCCTACATTTTTCCACAAGAACTTGGAAATGTTGAATTCCCAAGGGCAAGACCGAGTCTTCAATCTCGTACTTTAGTCCGTCTTGGAAACGATGACACATGAATGGTTCATCAATCTCTTCACGGAAGAACCTGAAGTGTCTCGATAGCGATTCAAACTTAGCGGCATATTCACCCACAGTCATGTTCCCCTGATGCAGTTTCAGGAAATCATCACCCAGTTTAGTCCTGGTACTCATCGGGAAGTATTTGTCTAAAAACTTCCTTTTGAATGATTCCCAGTTCACCTCCTCGTGAGTTGATCTCATCAACAATCTTGTACTCCTCCACCAGTACTCAGCATCCCCCAATAGCATATAAGTGGCATAGTTGACCTTCACTCCCGCCTGACAGTTAATCATTTCGAAGATCTTCTCCACTTCCTGGATCCATTGATCCGCCATCTCCGAATTCTCATCCCCCTTAAACTTGGGAGGATTGTAACGACAAAAGTCTTCTAACCCTCTTGACTCTGCAGCACGGATCTCTCTTCCCCTCTTTTCAAGATCACGTTGAGTCTTGGCAGCAGTCTGTGCAACAACAGAAGCAGCCATGTTATTCATAGCTTCCGCCATTTGATCATCCCTATTAGCATTGGCTCTCGGAGCGTCATTCCTTCTTGGCGGCATGGTTTTTCCTATAAAACCATCATCAAGTAGAGTCTTAACACTACAAATAATTCCCAAAACTAGCTTCCGACCACGTTAACACGTAATAATTATAGCGGACCTGACAACTCAACCCCCTAAACCGACGCATGATCAGATAATAACTCTCAACTTATAGGTTAACCTACAATCTATAACTAAGGTTCCACAACCCCCAAAGAAAAACTAAACCAAAGCTTTGATACCACAATGTAACACTCCGTTTTTCAAAGCGAAGGTGTATATTTTTTCAAAAGAAATTAAACTAAAACAGAGAAACAAATAAGGAAATGCCTTTAGATAAATAATTGAGTCATTATAATTTAGAAGCAGCGGAAACGTTTCTCCAAATATAAATCCAAAACATTTACACAACAACAAATGGTACATGGAACCCATTCAATATAGATGTCAAACTGACAATATTAGTATAAGTACAGTTTTCCAAATTAAAAAACTCCAACCCCAAAAGAAGGACGTCTAGTCCATATACATCAACCTAATCTGATCATCCTACCATAAAACTATACACCCTGAGTGATCTCCACGCGCCCCGTGAGATCCTCCTAACGTAGCTCCAGTCAAGCATTCCCATCCGTAGGGTACGAACCGGTAAGATCGTCCTGGCTCTCATCTGAGGGCAAAGCCCCGATTTCCACAATAGTTGTAAAGGGTCACTGTAAGACCCATAATTTTAAAGTACCCTTTTATGTATTTTGGTATATTTTGGATTTTGGCTCGGAGGCTTTTAAGCCAAAGTTAATAATATTTTGGAGTTCTATAATCAAAAAGATATTTCGATGCCAATTAGAATTTCTCGTCGATAAATAAATTGAAATTAACTGCGGTGAATACTTTACGGTTAATTTTATGCGTTTCGGGCGAAACGGTAATTTAACAAATATCTAGATATTTTGAGATATTTGTTAAGTTATATTTATTATATATATATGTTTGCTTGGAGGGAAAAAGAAAGGAAAACTAGAAGGAAGGAAAAGGAAAAGAAAATAGTATAAAAGGGAAAGAAGGAAAAAGGAAGAAAGGAAAAACAAAGGAAAGAAAAAGAAAGGAAGGAAAATCTAAA
>NC_021162.2:42835883-42837307 GCF_000331145.2 Cicer arietinum | reverse complement strand
TTGTTATGTGTTAACTGTTATTTTTTTTGGTTGGTGACCCTTTACAATTATTGTGGAAATCTGGGCTTTGCCCTCAGATGAGAGTCAGGACGGTCCTACCGGTTCGTACCCTACGGACGGGAATGGAGATGGGAACGCTTGACTGCAGTTACGTTAGGAGGATCTCACGGGGCGCGTGGAGATTACTCAGGGTGTATAGCTTTTTGGCAGGATGATCAGATTAGGATGGTGTATAGGGACTAGGGGTCCTTCTTTTTGGTTGGGAGTATTTTTAGTTTGGAAAACTGTACTTTTACTAATATTATCAGTTTGACATCATCTTTGGATGGGTTCCATGTACCATTTGATGTTGTGTAAATGTTTTGGATTTGTAATTGGAGAAACTTTTCCGCTGCTTGTAAATTATAATGACTCAATTATTTATCCAAAGGCATTTCCTGATTTAATTCTTTGTTCGTTTTTAATTACTTTTGAAAAAAAAAATATACCCTCGCTTTGAAAAACGGGGTGTTACAGTCACCAACCGAAATTAACAGATAACACATAACATATAGGTTTTAAAAGCACAAAATAACCTTTCAACTAAGCATGCACCTTAAAAGGATTTTCCATATGCTAAAAGTTCATATAATGCTTACCAATTAAAAATGAAATCAAAATAAGGTTCTCAATCCATCAAGTAATACATAACTAACCAAGACATTGATAAATCAATTGAGCAATCTGTTATCTAACTCAAAATAAGAATTTCTACTAAGCCAATCGATTCTCCTGAAGGTTTTTAGTGAAATCTGCACTCTGGGCTTAAATCAATCGATTGGGCAATCGATTGACAGGATAGCTGAGCCCCTGACTTAATGCCAATCAATTTCCAAATCGATTTTTGTCAATTTTGTTGAATTCTAGCATGGCCAAATCGATTGGGAAATCGATTTTATAAATAGTTGAGCCCCTGTAACTTCCCAAATCAGGTAGGAAATCGATTTCCCTGCTTATCCTTCCAAAAATACATAAACTAATTCAATCACATTCATACACAACTCCAAATCTTAACACATAGCAATTCCCACATAATCACCACGACAAATTGGGTTTCGAAATAGTTTTACAATCCATCACACTTACACACGGTTATCAATACATAACACTTAGCAATTCCAACACAATTACCATGACAACTTGAGTTTTGAATTAGTTTACAATCAGTCACACTTACACACAAAATCAATACATAACACTCAATCATAACTTGATTCAAACACGACTCGTGTGCCAAGCACCCTAATGCGATGCGTATATGCCAAAATGCATGGACTCGGAATTCCAAACCAAAACCCTCCTCGAAGGGCCTAAATCCTAAACGTACAGTTTCTCACGAACGAACACGAGTGCAATCTCTCATGGACAAACACAATTTACCAGGG
>NC_021162.2:42826573-42835031 GCF_000331145.2 Cicer arietinum | reverse complement strand
AAAATCCAACCATACACATATCAAATTTCATCAGTATTAATTAAGAACACGTCAAATACGACGAACACAAATAAACGCAATCCACCACTCAAACACAACAAGTTTCATTTACTCAAAATCATACATAAATGAGTTTAAATTCATTTTCCACGAAATATTCATCAATATAACCAAAACCTAACTCTAAGATTTTACCCATAAAGCCTTAGATTCATTTTCCCCCAAATCAACACTCTAACCCTAACAAAATTCTTTTCCACACAATCACAGACAAGTCCCTAAATGCAAACTAAAAGTTTGGAAGGAGCCCTTACCTTCACGTTAGCTTTCACGTTCGATTACGGTACCGCGAGTAAATCCGGTAAAATCTCCGCTCGCAACGTCGCCTCTAAAGTTGGTTCCCTAGCACTGTAGCATGGTAGTGAGCAACTTTCCCTTCTATCTCTTCGCAGAACGAAGCTTAGATCTAGATGAAACGGGGAGGTTTGTGTTTGGCGGTTTTGAAATCCCTAACACCGTTTTTCTTTGTTTTCAAATCAAAGAGGAAGAGTGAAGTTGAAAAATCCTTGTCTTATCACCCACCAAGCCTTGGGTTTCTAATCTTGAAGAAAAGGAAGCAACAAAAATGAAAATGGGAGAAAGAGGGAGAACGGGTCACGCGAGGCAGCAGAGGAAGAAGATGGAATTGTGATTTTCTTTCTTTCCCTTTTCCTTTCTTTCTTTTTCCTTCCTTTCTATTTCTTCTCTTTTTATTTCCTTTTCTTTCTTCTTTTCCTTCCTTTTTCCTTTCCCTCCAAACATATATTCATTATATATATATTAATTATAATTAACAAATATCTCAAAACATCTAGATATTTGTTAATTTACCATTTCACCCATAACGCATTAAATTCTTCGTAAAAGATTCACCGCAGTTAATTTAATTTATTCATCGACGAGTAATTCTAATCGGCATCAAAATATCTTTTTGATCATATAAACTCCAAAATATTAATAACTTTGGCTAAAAAGCATCTGAGCCAATATCCAAAATACACAAAAATACATAAAGTATACTTTAAAATTATGGGTCTTACAACACTCTTGTATGTCGTGTTGATCTGTGAAAGATTGCACTCTAGAATGTGTTGATCTATGAGCGATTGCACTCTAGAAAATCGTGTTGGTTTGTGAGCGACTGCACTCTTGTATGTCGTGCTGATCTGTGAGAGATTGCACTCTAGAATGTGCTGATCTGTGAGCGATTGCACTCTAGAATATCATGCTAGTCTGTGAGCAACTGCACTCTTGTATGTCTTGCTGATTTGTGAGAGATTGCACTATAGAATATGTTGATCTGTGAGCGATTGCACTCTAGCAAATCATGTTGGTCTGTGAGCGACTGCCCTCTTGTATGTCGTGTTGGTTTGTGAGCGACTGCATGCTAGTAAATCGCGGTAATCCGTGATGGATTGCACCTTGGTAATTAGTACTGGTCTTTGAGAGGCTGTACAATTATGATTTACGCCCATCAAGGAGGGTTTTGGTTTGGAATTCCGGAATCATGCATTTTGGCATATACGCATTGCATTAGAGTGCTTGGAACACGAGTTATGTTTGTTATACGATGATGATTGTATATACATATTCGGTTGTTGTTGTGATCTGCCATAATTGCTTATAGGTGTGAAGTTGGGTTGGTTAAGTTTTGATGTACTTATGTGTTCGTAATTGATGTTATGAATATTTGATGTGTGATTGAGGTGTCAATTTGTGGAGATTAAGTTGGTGTTAATTATGTGTTCATAATTGATAATATTAATGTTTGAAGTGTTGATAACCCGGGTTGTGTAGTTTTTGTAGCATGATCAGATTAGGTGGTTCTATAAGGACTAGATGTCTTTCTTTTGTAATTGTATCTATTTCATTTTGGAAAGTTGTATCTATGTTTAACCTGTCTGATGACTTTTCTTTTGATGGGTCCATGTTCCACTTTTTGATGTGATGTGGGGAAAGTAGAGATTCTTGGGGCATTGCTTTTATGCAGGTGTATGTCGAGAATACCCCAAGAGTGTGAGCTATGTCTGATAGGTCTCATAGCCCCATTGTATTTTGCTATTTAAATACTTTGGATTTTGTTTCAAAAACTATTTCCGTTGTTTGTAAATATTGTTGACTTTTATCGTTGTGTTACGACTTAAATATTTTATCCAAAAGTATTTCTTTTTTTATTTCTTTGTTTTATTTCTTTGTTTTTTTTAAAAAAGAATTCACCCACGCTGTTAAAAATCGGGGTGTTACATT
Source organism: Cicer arietinum (assembly GCF_000331145.2). Taxonomy (NCBI): domain Eukaryota; kingdom Viridiplantae; phylum Streptophyta; class Magnoliopsida; order Fabales; family Fabaceae; genus Cicer; species Cicer arietinum. The sequence goes on along the minus strand of NC_021162.2, from coordinate 42,832,745 downwards.
GTGGTATCAGAGCTTTGGTATAGATTGTAGGTCAACCTATAGGTTGGGTGTTATTATCTGATCATGTGTAGGGTTAAGTTGTTTGAGTGTCAGGTCTAGTGTAGTTGTTATGTATTGATGTAGTCGGAAATTATTTTTAGAATTATTTTAAGGGGTGTTGAGATTTCTTCTTGATGTTGGTTTTGAGGAAACAATGAATCCAAGAAGGGATGACGTTGCAAGCGTCAACGTCAATGGGGATGATCAAATGGCTGAAGCTATGAATAACATGGTTGCTTCTGTTGCTGCATAGACTGCTGCAAAGACTCTGGGAGATCTGGAGAAGAGGGAAATAAAGATGTGTGCTGCTGTGTCAAGGGGATCGAAAGTTTTCGTCGTTACAATCCTCCAAAGTTCAAGGGTGAGGAGAGCCAAGAAAAAGCTGATCAGTAGATTCAAGAAGTGGAAAATATCTTCGAAATGATTAATTGTCAGGCAGGGTTGAGGCGAATCACGACGACATGGGATTTATGAAGTGGTTCCAAGGACACATAGGCTATGTTGTTGATGGTAACTCGAAGATGATGGGTATGGATGGATTAAAGTTAGACTAATAGGCGACTTCATGTAAAAATCTAAGTGGAGAGCTTTTTAAGAAGAGTATGAGGTGTTCGCTTGGTAGATTTCAAGATGAGACTGGATGAAGTTCGATAATTGCCAAAGGGGTGTGAACACCATGGAATTATTGAGAAGACAGGGATTCCATTTGGAAAAGCATTTGGTGCTTAGGTGTCAACAAAAGAGACTTGTATTGAAGTTAAGGGGCTCGACATGGTAGGAGTGAGAATATAGGAGTGAGAATATATATTTCTTCGATAAGTGAAATGGATGAAATCAGATGGTGTGATGAGTATTTGGAGATTTCGAAGATCAGATTTTAGAATTTTATTTAATGATAGAAAGTGAAAAGAAGAAATGTAACAAATGATTTATGGTTTAGATGTTGATCTTGGGAAGTCGAGCGTTAAGATTTAAAATGAGTGTTTTAGTGACTAGATGGACGACGAAAAATATGTGGGTCTTTGACATATTTTACTGCAAAGTTATGAGGATGAGGTTTATAGGTAATTACACCATAGGAAATGCGTATTGGGAACATTTGAGAAATAGTTCTTTAGGACACTCGATTCTTTGATTCTTTCAGTTTGCATCTCGGTGAAGGTTGAGAAGGAATAAGAATCCAGCGAGTGAACCAAATTTTGGAAAATGTGCCAAGAAAGCTTGTTGGAGCAACACATAGAGATGTAGCTTATGTCAATTAAAGATTCATGAAAGGAATTATCTCACCTTTAATTCAGACATTATTATTATAAAGGTATGTCAATGATACAAAGGCACTACTTGAGTACATGTCATGGGGGTTACTATTGTGTTTATTGATCAACAGAGTTAAATGTCTGTTGGGTAGGGAAGAATTGAGCATGAAATGGAAAAGTTTGGTGGGAACTAGTCAGACTTGATTTATTGAAATCACTATAATGAAGATGTATCAAGGTTCAAGGTAGAAATTTAAGGTTTGTATAAATAGAAAAGTGATGGAGTGAATACAATATGTTTTACCTGTCATGATGAAAAGATAATCATCAAGCTGCAAATAAAGGACATGACAGAATTGAGAAGTATCAGAATGAATGTTGATAGTAGATGTAGGAAAATTATTTTTGGGTTTGTCCAAAATTGCGAAGTATGTAGGAAATGGATTAGTGAAGTGTGAATTTGAGGTGTTAAGGCATGAGACAAATGTAGGTCTTAATCAGGAATGAAATTCAAGTTGGATTTTGTTGGAGACGTGACTCTTGAAACGAAGCACTAAACCTGAAGGAAGTTCGCGTGTTGTAGGTGGTATAGTTCTGGCATGCTATCGAAAATATTTGAGGAAACTTTGATCACCAACCAGATGTTGGGATGTAATTATTAAAGTTATAATTAGAACAATATTTTGATAAGGACATTGTGGTTTGATGTAGTTGTGCGACTAAAGAAATCGAGGATTTGTGGACAATGGAGAAATTAGGGAGTTCTCGGCGGTAATGATTGTTTTGTGCTCAGTATGTTAGTGTCATACTTAGTGTTTCAGTTTTATATCTAATGGATATTTTGTACCAAGTGGACGTATATGAGGCTATGTGACTTAGCTATGGGCGAATGTACTTCGTCGATAGGATCAAAGTTATAGGAAAATAAAGAGACTCAGTGGACGTTGAGAAGATTGTTTGACCGCTTGTACAATAGAATAACCGTAAGTGCAAGTCGCAAAGAGTGCTATTACAGTTCAGTTAAGATAGTCTAAGCCACCATCATGGTTGTTGGTTACTTATTGACAAATTGAGGAACTGATCATCCTTAATCGGTTGTTGATAGTAGACAAAATCATGTTGAATGGAACGGGCGAGTCTTACCGGCTTTGATAGTGTGTAATGTTATTAAGCACCCTACGAAAAGGGATAGATGATACTTCCTTTGCGTAGGCATGACGAAACAAGTTCTATCATGTATGATGACTTTGAGTGCAAGCCTAGTGTGGTTATTACTCTTACTTTAAGTTTCGAAGACGAAACTTCTTTTAGGGGGGTAGTAATGTAAGACCCTAAATTTTCTAAATTCTAATTTATGTGATTTCAGGAATTTTTGTCTTAAATTGCTTAGGCATTTAGTCCAAGTGAATTTTATTTTCGGAATTAAATATCAAAAATATATTTTATTTGAGTTAATAATATGTTTAATATTTATATATATTTTAATATATATATATTTTGAGACCCGATTAAGATTATTTATCGGAAAATAATTTAATTATGTTACAAAAAATTTAATATTGGACTGTTTTTTTTTAAATGCCATTTATTGCTGAGAAACTCACATCTCAATTGAGTTGCTGCGATAGTAGATATTTTTTAAAAAAAATAATTTGAGAAGTGATGTGTAATGATGTTTTTTTTAAAATAAATATCTATAAAGTTAGATATTTATTAGTTGGTTTTAATTATAATATATTATTATTATTATTTTAATATATATATATATATATATATGTATATATATATGAAAGAAAGGAAGAAAGAAAACACAAAAGCTAAAAAAGGTTCTCTTGCGCTCGCGATTTCTTTCTTTATCTAATTCAAGTTTATGTGGGTGATCTCAAAACCCAACAAATACAATTCATCATTTTTCTTCTAGATCTAAGCTCCCTTTCGAGAAGTGACAGAAGGGAAAGTTGCTCATTGTCACGATGCGGTGCTAGTGAGCTAGTTTTCGAAGCAAAGACACGAACTAAAATTTTACCGTAATTAATCATGGCGCCGTAATTGGTTGTTATAAAGCTACAACGGAGGTAAGGGCTCCTTCCAAACTTTTAGTTTGCATTTAAGATATTATTTGTGATTTTGTGAAAAAGAAATTTGATGTATTTGATGTGTGAATTTGTTGAAAATGAATTTAATTTGTTTATGTATGAATTAGTGGGATTTGTTTTTGGTGTGTTTTGAGGTGTGGTTTGTGGTGATCCATATTTGGTGTGATTTATATGTTCATAATTATTATTATGAATTTTTGAGATGTGATTTATTTGTGGATTTTGTAGAAAATGAATTGATGAAATTTGGTGATTTATGTGTAAAAATGTGGAGTTTTGAAATTGGTTGAGTTATGTTTGAATTGTTGAAATTTAATTGAGGTGCTATATGTGTGTTGTGGAATTGAATTGATTGAATTTGGTGTGAATTGGCGGTAATTAAATTTGATGTGTTTGAGTTACGTAATGAGTTATTTTCAAATAAATGAGTTTGAACTGAAGTTGAAATTTTACAAAAAAATTTAGAATTTTTAAGTTGTGAAAAAGTTCAAATGATAACTGAGTTAAGGAGTTTGAGCAAAAAGATAGATTGAAATTAAAAATGGTTAGAGTTTAAAATGTTACTCTTTTAATTACTCTTGGACTGAGTTTAAAAAGAAAAAAAAAAGTTTAGAGTATTTTATTAACTCAAAAATTTCGGTGCTTTAATAGTGGAGTGTCTGTATGTGAAATTTGGACAATATTTGTTTTTTTTTTTAGTTTTTAAAAAATAATATAGATTATTTGGATTTAAAAGTTTGGTGTGTGAGAAAGATTAAATTTTGGTAATTTTGTTGTGTTTGGTTTAATTTTTTTGTGACCAAACAGTTATAAATATTCACATAATGATTGTGGTTAAAATAGTTAGAGTATGCTCATGAATTTCATAGTACATGGTGACCGCGATGGGGCAATGGTGATAGTGGTGACTGTGATGGGCCATGGGATGATGCCATGTGAATTGTTGGTTCATCTTATCTTTGCGGGGATTGTCGCGTTGTGCTGATATGTGAGAGATTGCACTCTAGAATCTGTTGATCTGTGAGAGATTGCACTCTAGAAAATCGTGTTGGTCTGTGAGCGACTGCACTCTTGTATGTCGTGCTGATCTGTGAGAGATTGCACTCTAGAATGTGTTGATCTGTGAGCGATTGCACTCTAGAAAATCGTGCTGGTCTGTGAGCGGATTCACTCTTGTATATCATGCTGATCTGTGAGAGATTGCACTCTTGAATGTGTTGATCTGTGAGCGATTGCACTCTAGAAAATTGTGATGGTCTGTGAGCGACTGCACTCTTGTATGTCGTGTTGATCTGTGAGAGATTTCACTATAGAATGTGTTGATCTATGAGCGATTGCATTCTAGAAAATCGTGTTGGTCTGTGAGCGACTGCACTTTTGTATGTCGTGTTGGTCTGTGAGCGACTGAACACTAGTAAATGGCGCTGATCCGTGAGAGATTGCACCTTGGTAATTAGTATTGGTCTGTGAGAGGCTGTACAAATATGATTTACGCCCTTCGATGAGGGTTTTGGTTTGGAATTCCGGAATCATGCATTTTGGGATATACTCATTGCATTAGAGTGCTTGGCACGTGAGTCATATTTGTTATACTATGATGATTGTATATACATATTTGGTTGTTGTTGTGATTTGCCATAATTGCTTAGAGGTGTGAAGTTGGGTTGATTAAGTTTTGATGTACTTATGTGTTCGTAATTGATGTTACGAATACTCGATGTGTGATTGAGGTGTCAATTTGTGGAGACTAATTTGGTGTTAATTATGTGTTCATAATTGATAATATTAATGTTTGAAGTGTTGATTGATTCAAAGCTATTTTCGAACTAAAAATATGCATTTTCTCAATTGTATTCGACTACGACAGTGCAATTTGTTAAAACTTCATTTTTCAACATATGAAAATCCTTTCGAGGAGTATGCTAAGACCAAAGGTTCTTTTGTGTAAGACCCGTAATTTTAAAGTACCATTTATGTATTTTTGGTGTATTTTGGATTTGGGCTCGGAGGCTTTTAAGCCAAAGTTAATAATATTTTGGAGATATTTATTAAAAGTAAGTAATATATATATGTAAATATATATTTATGTTTATATGTGTTTGTTTGGAGGGAAAAAGAAAGGAAAACTAGAAGGAAGGAAAAGGAAAAGAAAATAATATATAAAGGAAGGAAGGAAAAAGGAAGAAAGGAAAAACAAAGGAAAGAAAAAGAAAGGAAGGAAAATTTCAAAACTCCATCTTCTTCCTCTCTGTGACCGCGAGCCATTTTTCCCTCCCTCCCCCGTTTCCATTTTCGTCGCTTTCTTTTCTTCAAAACTAGTAACCCAAGGTTGGGTGAGAGTTAGATCAAGGTTTTCGCAACTCCACTCTTCCTCTTTGATTCGAAAACGAAGAAAAACGGTTTTTGAGATCCAAACACAAACCCCTCCGTTTCTTCTAGATCCAAACCTCATTTCTCGAAGAGATAGAAGGGAAAGTTGCTCACCACCACACTACGGTGCTAGTGAACTAATTTGGAAGCGGCGTTGCGAGCGAAGATTTTACCGGAATTACTCGCGGTACCGGAAAACCACGTTAAAGCTAACGCTAAGGTAAGGGCTCCTTCCAAACTTCTAGTTTGCATTAGGGACTTATCTGTGGTTGTGTGGGAAGGAATTTGTTAGGGTTTAATGTATCGATTTGGGGAAAAACGAAACTAGTGCGTTATGGGTAAAACCTTAGAGTTAGGTTTTGTTTATAATGATGAATGTTTCGTGGTAAATGAATTTGAAGTCATTGTGTA
>NC_021162.2:42796814-42824660 GCF_000331145.2 Cicer arietinum | reverse complement strand
AGTCGCGTTAGGAGGATCTCACGGGGCGCGTGGAGATACTCAGGGGGTATAGCTTTTTGGTAGGATGATCAGATTAGGATGTTGTATAGGGACTAGGTGTCCTTCTTTTTGGATTGGAGTATTTTTAGTTTGGGAAAACTGTATTTATACTATTATTGTCAGTTCGACTTCTTATGTGAATGGGTTCCATGTACCATTTATGGTTATGTAAATGTTTTGGATTTATAATTGGAGAAACCTTTCCGCTGCTTGTAAATTTTAATGACTCAGTTATTTATCCAAAGGCATTTCTTTATCTATTTCTCTATTTTAGTTTAATTACTTTTGAAAAAAAAATATACCCTCGCTTTGAAAAACGGGGTGTTACATTTTGAGCATTTGAAAATATAAGAATTTTGTTATGTGATATTTGTTAATTTCGGTTGGTGACCATTACAATTATTGTGGAAATCTGGGCTTTGCCCTCAGATGAGAACCAAGATCATCCTACCGGTTAGTACCCTGGAGATGGGAAAGTAGTTAGTCATACCTGACCGAAGCTGTGTCAGAAGGATCTTGCGGGGCACGTGGAGATCACCTGGGTTGTGTAGTGTTTTGTAGCATGATCAGATTAGGTGGTTGTATAAGGACTAGATGTCTTTCTTTTGTGATCGTATTTATTTCATTTTGGAAGATTGTATCTATGCTTAACCTGTTTGATGACTTTTCTTGCATTGCTTTTATGCAGGTGTCTGCCGAGAATACCCCAAGAGTGTGAGCTATGTCTGATAGGTCTCGTAGCCCTGTTGTATTTTGCTATTTAAATACTTTGGATTTTGTTTCAAAAATTATTTCCGTTGTTTGTAAATATTGTTGACTTTTGTCGTTGTGTTACGACTTAAATATTTTTCCAAAAGTATTTCTTTCTTTATTTCTTTGTTTTACTTCTTTGTTTTTTAAAAAAAAAATACACCCGCGGTGTTAAATATCGGGGTGTTACAAACTATGACAAGCATTTTATTATCTGACTCTAAGTGAACGTTTAGATAAATAGTCAACACTCAGTAGTAGAAAAATTTGGTTATCTGTTGCTCAACATCTTGAATATGTCATTTGTCTAAAGATCTGTGTGACATACTCTGATCATGATATCCTTTGTTCGTCCTGTCTCCATATCAAGATATGCAGACTCAATTACAAGGACATATTTCGGCAAGCTTTAATGGTGAATCAATTTATGAAGATTTGATACAAAACTTTGCGATACATGTTGATTTCATGCAATCATAACAATGACCCGAAACCCTTAAGTTTCTTTATAAAAGGGCGTACACCCTCATTGATAAAGACAACAACAATACTACTGTATGACCCAATTCCAATTATCAAGAATTTGACAATTGAATTCATACACCTTAATAAAACAGAGGCAAATATAATGAAATAATAATTGGAATCATAAAACACAACTCAAAACCACATTTAAAAAATAGTTTACAACTTGTTTTGGTGGATTCATAAATTAATATTACAAGTTGAACTAATTTAAGTCTTTTAACAATTTTAAATTACATAATACTATCCAATATATAAAAATGTTAAAACTAATAAGCCTAGATCTATCCTTTAGTGTTCAACTCGTACCTTGGTTCAGTCCTGCTACTAATATAAAAAAAAAATACATGCGTGAGATAAAATCTCAGTGAGTTCTGGAAAAAAAAAAAAAGGAAGGTGTAGTTGAATATGTTTCTTTCAGAAAAATGCATAAAACATGAAATTATGATGCACCTCAAGTTAAAGTTCTCCATTTCAATTTCTTTTTATAAAAATTGATTGAATTCATTCTTTTATAATGATTTTAAAACTATGCACGACCTCAAAAATATTTTCTTTGTAACCAAAGAAAAGTCACTCAATTATCTCAACTTGGATCACAAAGATAATCGAGTCTTGAATGGTAAAGGTGTGTTGGTCAAACCCAAATCAACATTATTATTCTTCTCCTTTACCTATTGAACCATGCATGGAACAACCTGAACTTCCCCACCGTGAATAACGCTATGTATGATCTGATTAATGAGAACACATTGAATTTCAGATGTTTTGTATGAAATTTCTTTATTATGTCATGTATGCAATTCATCCTTCACCTACAACAGTTATCAATAACTTATCAATATATTGAAAGTTGAGTTGGAATTAAATCCTAAGTCCATGATCGAAAGTAGATAGATCGGAGGATACATGAACTAGAGGGAACAAGGTCAGAGGATGAATGGACTAGAGGCAATATGGTCAGAGGATGCATGGATTGAGGCAACTTGGTTAGACGACACAAGGACCTTAGGAAGAATACGAGGGTACATGTTCAATGGAAGAATCAGAGGAAACAAGTCCCATGGATAAATTAGAGGAAACACTTCCCTTGGAATTATCAGAGGTAACATGTCCTGTGAAAGTATCAAAGGAAACACTTCATATTGAAGTATTAGAGGAAATATATTTAGTGGAAGTAACATAGGAAACATGTCCCAGGGAAGTATCAAAGGAAACACGTCCCGTGGAAGTATTTGAGGAAACACATCGAGTGGAAGTATCAGAGAAAGCACGTCTAGTGGAAGTATAAGAGGAAACGCGTTCCGTGGAAGTATAAGAGGAAAAACATCATGTGGAAGTATAAGAGGAAACATGTCTTGTGGAAGTATTAGAGGAAATGCGTCTAGTGGAAGTATCGTAGGGAACGTGTCTCGTGGAAGTATAAGAGGAAACACGTCCAGTGGAAGTATAAGAGGAAACACGTTCAATGGAAGTATAAGATAAAACATGTCCCATGGAAGTATAAGAAGAAACATGTCTTGAGGAAGTATCACAGGAAACGGGTCATGTGGAAGTATCAGAGAAAACGCGTCTATGGGAAACATCAGAGAAAACGCGTCTATGGGAAACATCAGAGAAAACCCATCTACAAGAGATTTTGTTTAGAAGCAATTCACTAGAGAAAAAAGCACTTTGAGTTTTAGAACAATCAATTAGAGGCAGAAAAATATACACTATTAGAGGCAAAAACACTTAGAAATTTAGACAACCAATTGGAGGTAGAAAGCAATACACCATCATAGGCAAAAACCCTTAGAATTTTAGAACTACCAATTGGAGGCATAACTACAGTGGAAAGTATGGAGAAGCAACCAAAACAGTAGCATTTGTCTTCAATGGCATGACCCTCACATTAAACTAAAATTCTTATATCAAAATTATGTGATTTCCTAAATTTTTAACATAGCAATCAAGCAACAAGCAACACGTATGGTAATTTAAGATTATTTTGAGTGCAGATTCAAAACACTTATATGCTAAAAATTTCCATCCTACTAACACCTTTAAGTTCTTCTAACCCTTAAAATCCCAAGATAGTTTATTACAAAAGTAAAAGATGTTGGCGAACACCTCATATAACCCTCATTCTAAAATAAATTAATGTAACATAACTCATAGTTTTGATGATAATAACCCCTTTCAACCTGAGCTGGATTTGTGGATGATGCTTGCCTTGTCAAATTTATGTTCCCTACCATTTATGCTCTACTTCAGATTTGGAGATTTTCCAATATGTTCCCTGCCGTTTATGTTCCCTACCATTTATGCTCTACTTCAGAAGAAGAAAGTGGTATGCAAGTATTGGTGTTTTTGAATGTTTATGGGGGTGTGTAACTGGAAGTGAAGGAAAATTGAAAGAAAAATGGGTTAGTACCCCCAAGTGAAGGAGAAGGAGAAAACAAAGGCGGCTGTTCTTCTCTTTGCCACTTGGAATTGTTCATGATATTATTTTCCTATTTTACCCTTGGTCCTAATTCAATATTACTAAAAAATACAACATTAACAATTACTAAAATTGTAGAAATCCCAATTTATACTTAAATGTTATAAATATTTCTAAGTTAGTGAGAGGGTTGTTAGATCCTCCCCATCTTTGTCTCCTACATCTGACCAACACAAAGGTGTTCTAGATTATCCATCCATACAAGGCCTCATAAGGCGCCATACCTATGTTGGCATGGTAACTATTATTATAGGAAAACTCCACTACAGGCAAGTGTGTGTCCCAACTTCCTCCATCCTCTAGTATGCATGCCCTTAGCATATCCTCCGAAGTCTAGATGGTCCTTTCATTTTGGCCTTCTATCTGGGGATGATAAGTAGACCTAAGACATATCCTAGTCCCTAAAGACTTTTTGAAGGCTTTCCAAAATATGGAGGTAAATTTTGGATCCCTATGTTAATCTCACTATCTCTTTTATAAATAATTTGGCTAGCTTAGGGGCATTATATGTTGTCCTAGTAGGCAAGAAGTGAGCTGACTTAGTCAATCTATCTACACTTACCCAAATGGAGTCATACCCTTATTGGGTATGAGGCAATCCCATAGCAAAATCCATGGAAATAGAATCCCATTTCCATTCAAGTATGTCAAGAGGTTGAAGCAGACATGCTGGCCTCTAATATTCTATTTTAACCTTTTAACAAGTCAAGCACTAAGCAACAAAGGTAGCCACTTCATTCTTCATGCTTGGCCATCTATAATTTCTCTTGAGATCATGATACATCTTGGCGGCTTCAGGGTGAACGGTTAAGTGGCTCATATGAGCTTCTTCTAATATTATTTTCTTTAATTATCAGTCCCCATGTATACAAATTCTATTTTGAAAAAAAAATTGTCCCACCAGTTGCCCGTGAAAATTTATTTTTATCCTTTTTAGGTGTAACTCTACATCTATGTCTTGGGACTGCCTAATTTGGTCTCTATGGTCATTAGTTATTTCCAATTGGTTTAAGAGAATTCCTCCTTGTAGAGGTGTCATCTCCAAATTTAAATCTCTAAAGTTTTTTAGTAATATAATTTCATGGACCATCAAATGTGAGATGTTTAATGACTTTCTACTCAAGGCATCTATCACTATATTGGCTTTTCCTGGGTGATATCTTAGCTCAAAGTCATTATCCTTTAGGAAATCCACCCACCTTCTCTTCCACATATTAAGTTCCCTATAGTCAAAGAGTTACTTTAGACTTTTATGGTCACTAAAGACATTAAAATATGCTCCATACAGATAATGTCTTCAGATTTTTGGGGCAAACACTATGGCAATCCGTTCTAAGGCATGAGTAGGGTAATTCCCCTCATGTGGTTTTAGTTACCTTGATGCATATGCCACTTGACTATTTTGCATCAGCACACAACCTAGTCCTTTTAAAGATGCATCACAGTATACCTCAAATCCTAGAGTTGGATCTGGATTTAGTTTTGATTGTTTGAAAACTCTTCTCAGACTTATGATCCCACAGGAAAGGATGATCCTTTCTAGTTAATCTGGTTAGAGGCAGAAAATTTTGGGAAAATTTCCTAATGAACCTTCTATTGTACCTTACTAATCCTAAATAGCTTATAACTTCAATATTGCCTCTATCTTAGAAGGATTGACTGCCATTCATTTATTAGTGATCACATGCCCTAAAAATTTCACTTATGACATCATGCATTCACATTTTCTAGGTTTGGCATACAACTTCCTATCTCTAAGTGTTAGTAGCACTATATGAAAATGTTCTACGTGTTCCTTAGGAGTTTTTGAATATATCAAGATGTCATTTATGAATACCACAACAAATCTATCAAGGTATGGTCTAAAAGTCCTATTCATATAACCCATAATACAGTCCGAGCATTGGTCCCCCCAAAAGGCATAACTAGGAATTCATAATGTCCATACCCAGTCCTAAAGGGTGTTTTGAGGATATCCTCTAACTTTATTCTGATTTGATAATATCTAGATCTCAAATTGTAACGCCCCGATTTTCAAAGTGAGGGTGTATTTTTTTTTTAAAGAAATTAAAATAAAACCGAGAAATAAATGAGGTGATGCCTTTGGATAAATAATTGAGTCATTATAATTTACAAGCAGCGGAAAAGTTTCTCAAAATATGAATCCAAAGTATTTACACAACAACAAATTATACATGGAACCCATTCAAATAAGATGTCATACTGACAATATTAGTAAAGGTACAATTTTCCAGTTCAAAATAACGTAAACCAAAAGAAAGACATATGTTCCCTCTATGTCATCCTAATCTGATCATTCTACAAAAAACTATAGCTATACACCCTGAGTGATCTCCACGCGCCCCGTGAAATCCTCCTAACATAGCTCCAGTCAAGCATTCTCATCTACATTCCCGTCTGTAGGGTACGAACCGGTAGGATCGTCCTGGCTCTCATCTGAGGGCAAAGCCCAGATTTCCACAATAGTTGTAAAGGGTCACCAACCGAAATTAACAGTTAACACATAACATTTAAGTTTTTAAATGCACAAAATAACCTTTCAACTAAGCATGCACCATAAAAGGATTTTCCATATGCTAAAAGTTCATATAATGATTGCCAATTAAAAATGAAATCAAAATAAGGTTCTCAATCCATCAAGTAATACATAACTAACCAAGACATTGATAATCAATTGAGCAATCTGTTATCTAACTCAAAATAAGAATTTCTACTAAGCCAATCGATTTCCAAATCGATTTCCTGAAGGTTTTTAGTGAAATCTGCACTCTGGGCTTAAATCAATCGATTGGGCAATCGATTGGGCAATCAATTGGGCAATCAATTGACAGAATAGCTGAGCCCCTGACTTAATGCCAATCGATTTCCAAATCGATTTTTATTAGTTTTGCTGAATTCCTGCATGGCCAAATCGATTTCTTAAATGGTTTTTGAAAAACATATTATACAATCGATTGGCAAATCGATTATGTCAAATTAGGGAAGTCCTTGTAACTCATCCAATCGATTGGGAAATCGATTTCCCTGCATATTCTTCCAAAAATACATAAACTAACTCAATATCATTCATACACAATTCCACATCTTAACACTTAGCAATTCCCACACGATCACCACGACAAATTGAGTTTAAATCGATTATGTCAAATTAGGGAAGTCCTTGTAACTCATCCAATCGATTGGGAAATCGATTTCCCTGCATATTCTTCCAAAAATACATAAACTAACTCAATATCATTCATACACAATTCCACACCTTAACACTTAGCAATTCCCACACGATCACCATGACAAATTGGGTTTCGAAAAAGTTTTGCAATCAAACATGCTATCACACAATTCCAAACAAAACATAACACTTAGCACTTATAACACAATCACTACAACATCATGAGCTTCGAAATTGTTTTGCAATCAAACATGCTATCACACAATTCCAAACAAAACCCTCCGCGAGAGGCGTAAATCCTAAACGTACAGTATCACACGAACGAACACGAGTGCAATCTCTCATGGACAAACACAATTTACCAGGGTGTAGTCTCTCACGGACAAACACAATTTACAAAAAAGCGAAAACCATAAACGTACTGCCTATCACGGGCCCGTACCGTTTATCGAGGTGCCACCTATCACGGGTCTGCACGATTTACAAAAAGCATGAAAATGCATGAGCCTCACAATTACCAAGGTGCAGTCTCTCACGGACAAACACATGTGCAGTCTCTCACGGACAAACACAATTTACCAGGGTGTAGTCTCTCACGGACAAACACTTGTGCAGTCTCTCACGGACAAACACAATTTACCAGGGTGTAGTCTCTCACGGACAAACACCTGTGCAGTCTCTCACGGACAAACACAATTTACCAGGGTGTAGTCTCTCACGGACAAACACATGTGCAGTCTCTCACGGATTTTTAATACTCATTTAACTTAAACGATTTTCACAACAAACATTAAGCAAACATAAATATTAAGAGATTCCCCATTCTTAATACTCTTTTAACTTAAACGATTTCCAAAACAAAACATTAAGTAAACAAGACATTAAGATATTCCCCATTCTTAATACTCGTTTAACTTAAACGATTTTCACGACAACATTAAGTAAACGTAGACATTAAGAGATTCCCCATTCTTAATACTCATTTAACTTAAACGATTTTCCAAAACAAACATTAAGTAAACAAGACATTAAGAGATTCCCCATTCTTAATACTCATTTAACTTAAACGATTTTCAAAACAAACATTAAGTAAACAAGACATTAAGAGATTCCCCATTCTTAATACTCATTTAACTTAAACGATTTTCAAAACAAACATTAAGTAAACAAGACATTAAGAGATTCCCCATTCTTAATACTCATTTAACTTAAACGATTTTCAAAACAAACATTAAGTAAACAAGACATTAAGAGATTCCCCATTCTTAATACTCATTTAACTTAAACGATTTTCAAAACAAACATTAAGTAAACAAGACATTAAAAGATTCCCCATTCTTAATACTCATTTAACTTAAACGATTTTCAAAACAAACATTAAGTAAACAAGACATTAAAAGATTCCCCATTCTTAATACTCATTTAACTTAAACGATTTTCAAAACAAACATTAAGTAAACAAGACATTAAAAGATTCCCCATTCTTAATACTCATTTAACTTAAACGATTTTCACAACAAACATTAAGTAAACAAGACATTAAAAGATTCCCCATTCTTAATACTCATTTAACTTAAACGATTTTCACAACAAACATTAAGTAAACAAGACATTAAAAGATTCCCCATTCTTAATACTCATTTAACTTAAACGATTTTCACAACAAACATTAAGTAAACAAGACATTAAGAGATTCCCCATTCTTAATACTCATTTAACTTAAACGATTTTCAAAACAAACATTAAGTAAACAAGACATTAAGAGATTCCCCATTCTTAATACTCATTTAACTTAAACGATTTTCAAAACAAACATTAAGTAAACAAGACATTAAGAGATTCCCCATTCTTAATACTCATTTAACTTAAACGATTTTCAAAACAAACATTAAGTAAACAAGACATTAAAAGATTCCCCATTCTTAATACTCATTTAACTTAAACGATTTTCAAAACAAACATTAAGTAAACAAGACATTAAAAGATTCCCCATTCTTAATACTCATTTAACTTAAACGATTTTCAAAACAAACATTAAGTAAACAAGACATTAAAAGATTCCCCATTCTTAATACTCATTTAACTTAAACGATTTTCACAACAAACATTAAGTAAACAAGACATTAAAAGATTCCCCATTCTTAATACTCATTTAACTTAAACGATTTTCACAACAAACATTAAGTAAACAAGACATTAAAAGATTCCCCATTCTTAATACTCATTTAACTTAAACGATTTTCACAACAAACATTAAGTAAACAAGACATTAAGAGATTCCCCATTCTTAATACTCATTTAACTTAAACGATTTTCAAAACAAACATTAAGTAAACAAGACATTAAGAGATTCCCCATTCTTAATACTCATTTAACTTAAACGATTTTCAAAACAAACATTAAGTAAACAAGACATTAAGAGATTCCCCATTCTTAATACTCATTTAACTTAAACGATTTTCAAAACAAACATTAAGTAAACAAGACATTAAAAGATTCCCCATTCTTAATACTCATTTAACTTAAACGATTTTCAAAACAAACATTAAGTAAACAAGACATTAAAAGATTCCCCATTCTTAATACTCATTTAACTTAAACGATTTTCAAAACAAACATTAAGTAAACAAGACATTAAAAGATTCCCCATTCTTAATACTCATTTAACTTAAACGATTTTCACAACAAACATTAAGTAAACAAGACATTAAAAGATTCCCCATTCTTAATACTCATTTAACTTAAACGATTTTCACAACAAACATTAAGTAAACAAGACATTAAAAGATTCCCCATTCTTAATACTCATTTAACTTAAACGATTTTCACAACAAACATTAAGTAAACAAGACATTAAGAGATTCCCCATTCTTAATACTCATTTAACTTAAACGATTTTCAAAACAAACATTAAGTAAACAAGACATTAAGAGATTCCCCATTCTTAATACTCATTTAACTTAAACGATTTTCAAAACAAACATTAAGTAAACAAGACATTAAGAGATTCCCCATTCTTAATACTCATTTAACTTAAACGATTTTCAAAACAAACATTAAGTAAACAAGACATTAAAAGATTCCCCATTCTTAATACTCATTTAACTTAAACGATTTTCAAAACAAACATTAAGTAAACAAGACATTAAAAGATTCCCCATTCTTAATACTCATTTAACTTAAACGATTTTCAAAACAAACATTAAGTAAACAAGACATTAAAAGATTCCCCATTCTTAATACTCATTTAACTTAAACGATTTTCACAACAAACATTAAGTAAACAAGACATTAAAAGATTCCCCATTCTTAATACTCATTTAACTTAAACGATTTTCACAACAAACATTAAGTAAACAAGACATTAAAAGATTCCCCATTCTTAATACTCATTTAACTTAAACGATTTTCACAACAAACATTAAGTAAACAAGACATTAAGAGATTCCCCATTCTTAATACTCATTTAACTTAAACGATTTTCAAAACAAACATTAAGTAAACAAGACATTAAGAGATTCCCCATTCTTAATACTCATTTAACTTAAACGATTTTCAAAACAAACATTAAGTAAACAAGACATTAAGAGATTCCCCATTCTTAATACTCATTTAACTTAAACGATTTTCAAAACAAACATTAAGTAAACAAGACATTAAAAGATTCCCCATTCTTAATACTCATTTAACTTAAACGATTTTCAAAACAAACATTAAGTAAACAAGACATTAAAAGATTCCCCATTCTTAATACTCATTTAACTTAAACGATTTTCAAAACAAACATTAAGTAAACAAGACATTAAAAGATTCCCCATTCTTAATACTCATTTAACTTAAACGATTTTCACAACAAACATTAAGTAAACAAGACATTAAAAGATTCCCCATTCTTAATACTCATTTAACTTAAACGATTTTCACAACAAACATTAAGTAAACAAGACATTAAAAGATTCCCCATTCTTAATACTCATTTAACTTAAACGATTTTCACAACAAACATTAAGTAAACAAGACATTAAGAGATTCCCCATTCTTAATACTCATTTAACTTAAACGATTTTCAAAACAAACATTAAGTAAACAAGACATTAAGAGATTCCCCATTCTTAATACTCATTTAACTTAAACGATTTTCAAAACAAACATTAAGTAAACAAGACATTAAGAGATTCCCCATTCTTAATACTCATTTAACTTAAACGATTTTCAAAACAAACATTAAGTAAACAAGACATTAAAAGATTCCCCATTCTTAATACTCATTTAACTTAAACGATTTTCAAAACAAACATTAAGTAAACAAGACATTAAAAGATTCCCCATTCTTAATACTCATTTAACTTAAACGATTTTCAAAACAAACATTAAGTAAACAAGACATTAAAAGATTCCCCATTCTTAATACTCATTTAACTTAAACGATTTTCACAACAAACATTAAGTAAACAAGACATTAAAAGATTCCCCATTCTTAATACTCATTTAACTTAAACGATTTTCACAACAAACATTAAGTAAACAAGACATTAAAAGATTCCCCATTCTTAATACTCATTTAACTTAAACGATTTTCACAACAAACATTAAGTAAACAAGACATTAAGAGATTCCCCATTCTTAATACTCATTTAACTTAAACGATTTTCAAAACAAACATTAAGTAAACAAGACATTAAGAGATTCCCCATTCTTAATACTCATTTAACTTAAACGATTTTCAAAACAAACATTAAGTAAACAAGACATTAAGAGATTCCCCATTCTTAATACTCATTTAACTTAAACGATTTTCAAAACAAACATTAAGTAAACAAGACATTAAAAGATTCCCCATTCTTAATACTCATTTAACTTAAACGATTTTCAAAACAAACATTAAGTAAACAAGACATTAAAAGATTCCCCATTCTTAATACTCATTTAACTTAAACGATTTTCAAAACAAACATTAAGTAAACAAGACATTAAAAGATTCCCCATTCTTAATACTCATTTAACTTAAACGATTTTCACAACAAACATTAAGTAAACAAGACATTAAAAGATTCCCCATTCTTAATACTCATTTAACTTAAACGATTTTCACAACAAACATTAAGTAAACAAGACATTAAAAGATTCCCCATTCTTAATACTCATTTAACTTAAACGATTTTCACAACAAACATTAAGTAAACAAGACATTAAGAGATTCCCCATTCTTAATACTCATTTAACTTAAACGATTTTCAAAACAAACATTAAGTAAACAAGACATTAAGAGATTCCCCATTCTTAATACTCATTTAACTTAAACGATTTTCAAAACAAACATTAAGTAAACAAGACATTAAGAGATTCCCCATTCTTAATACTCATTTAACTTAAACGATTTTCAAAACAAACATTAAGTAAACAAGACATTAAAAGATTCCCCATTCTTAATACTCATTTAACTTAAACGATTTTCAAAACAAACATTAAGTAAACAAGACATTAAAAGATTCCCCATTCTTAATACTCATTTAACTTAAACGATTTTCAAAACAAACATTAAGTAAACAAGACATTAAAAGATTCCCCATTCTTAATACTCATTTAACTTAAACGATTTTCACAACAAACATTAAGTAAACAAGACATTAAAAGATTCCCCATTCTTAATACTCATTTAACTTAAACGATTTTCACAACAAACATTAAGTAAACAAGACATTAAAAGATTCCCCATTCTTAATACTCATTTAACTTAAACGATTTTCACAACAAACATTAAGTAAACAAGACATTAAGAGATTCCCCATTCTTAATACTCATTTAACTTAAACGATTTTCAAAACAAACATTAAGTAAACAAGACATTAAGAGATTCCCCATTCTTAATACTCATTTAACTTAAACGATTTTCAAAACAAACATTAAGTAAACAAGACATTAAGAGATTCCCCATTCTTAATACTCATTTAACTTAAACGATTTTCAAAACAAACATTAAGTAAACAAGACATTAAAAGATTCCCCATTCTTAATACTCATTTAACTTAAACGATTTTCAAAACAAACATTAAGTAAACAAGACATTAAAAGATTCCCCATTCTTAATACTCATTTAACTTAAACGATTTTCAAAACAAACATTAAGTAAACAAGACATTAAAAGATTCCCCATTCTTAATACTCATTTAACTTAAACGATTTTCACAACAAACATTAAGTAAACAAGACATTAAAAGATTCCCCATTCTTAATACTCATTTAACTTAAACGATTTTCACAACAAACATTAAGTAAACAAGACATTAAAAGATTCCCCATTCTTAATACTCATTTAACTTAAACGATTTTCACAACAAACATTAAGTAAACAAGACATTAAGAGATTCCCCATTCTTAATACTCATTTAACTTAAACGATTTTCAAAACAAACATTAAGTAAACAAGACATTAAGAGATTCCCCATTCTTAATACTCATTTAACTTAAACGATTTTCAAAACAAACATTAAGTAAACAAGACATTAAGAGATTCCCCATTCTTAATACTCATTTAACTTAAACGATTTTCAAAACAAACATTAAGTAAACAAGACATTAAAAGATTCCCCATTCTTAATACTCATTTAACTTAAACGATTTTCAAAACAAACATTAAGTAAACAAGACATTAAAAGATTCCCCATTCTTAATACTCATTTAACTTAAACGATTTTCAAAACAAACATTAAGTAAACAAGACATTAAAAGATTCCCCATTCTTAATACTCATTTAACTTAAACGATTTTCACAACAAACATTAAGTAAACAAGACATTAAAAGATTCCCCATTCTTAATACTCATTTAACTTAAACGATTTTCACAACAAACATTAAGTAAACAAGACATTAAAAGATTCCCCATTCTTAATACTCATTTAACTTAAACGATTTTCACAACAAACATTAAGTAAACAAGACATTAAGAGATTCCCCATTCTTAATACTCATTTAACTTAAACGATTTTCAAAACAAACATTAAGTAAACAAGACATTAAGAGATTCCCCATTCTTAATACTCATTTAACTTAAACGATTTTCAAAACAAACATTAAGTAAACAAGACATTAAGAGATTCCCCATTCTTAATACTCATTTAACTTAAACGATTTTCAAAACAAACATTAAGTAAACAAGACATTAAAAGATTCCCCATTCTTAATACTCATTTAACTTAAACGATTTTCAAAACAAACATTAAGTAAACAAGACATTAAAAGATTCCCCATTCTTAATACTCATTTAACTTAAACGATTTTCAAAACAAACATTAAGTAAACAAGACATTAAAAGATTCCCCATTCTTAATACTCATTTAACTTAAACGATTTTCACAACAAACATTAAGTAAACAAGACATTAAAAGATTCCCCATTCTTAATACTCATTTAACTTAAACGATTTTCACAACAAACATTAAGTAAACAAGACATTAAAAGATTCCCCATTCTTAATACTCATTTAACTTAAACGATTTTCACAACAAACATTAAGTAAACAAGACATTAAGAGATTCCCCATTCTTAATACTCATTTAACTTAAACGATTTTCAAAACAAACATTAAGTAAACAAGACATTAAGAGATTCCCCATTCTTAATACTCATTTAACTTAAACGATTTTCAAAACAAACATTAAGTAAACAAGACATTAAGAGATTCCCCATTCTTAATACTCATTTAACTTAAACGATTTTCAAAACAAACATTAAGTAAACAAGACATTAAAAGATTCCCCATTCTTAATACTCATTTAACTTAAACGATTTTCAAAACAAACATTAAGTAAACAAGACATTAAAAGATTCCCCATTCTTAATACTCATTTAACTTAAACGATTTTCAAAACAAACATTAAGTAAACAAGACATTAAAAGATTCCCCATTCTTAATACTCATTTAACTTAAACGATTTTCACAACAAACATTAAGTAAACAAGACATTAAAAGATTCCCCATTCTTAATACTCATTTAACTTAAACGATTTTCACAACAAACATTAAGTAAACAAGACATTAAAAGATTCCCCATTCTTAATACTCATTTAACTTAAACGATTTTCACAACAAACATTAAGTAAACAAGACATTAAGAGATTCCCCATTCTTAATACTCATTTAACTTAAACGATTTTCAAAACAAACATTAAGTAAACAAGACATTAAGAGATTCCCCATTCTTAATACTCATTTAACTTAAACGATTTTCAAAACAAACATTAAGTAAACAAGACATTAAGAGATTCCCCATTCTTAATACTCATTTAACTTAAACGATTTTCAAAACAAACATTAAGTAAACAAGACATTAAAAGATTCCCCATTCTTAATACTCATTTAACTTAAACGATTTTCAAAACAAACATTAAGTAAACAAGACATTAAAAGATTCCCCATTCTTAATACTCATTTAACTTAAACGATTTTCAAAACAAACATTAAGTAAACAAGACATTAAAAGATTCCCCATTCTTAATACTCATTTAACTTAAACGATTTTCACAACAAACATTAAGTAAACAAGACATTAAAAGATTCCCCATTCTTAATACTCATTTAACTTAAACGATTTTCACAACAAACATTAAGTAAACAAGACATTAAAAGATTCCCCATTCTTAATACTCATTTAACTTAAACGATTTTCACAACAAACATTAAGTAAACAAGACATTAAGAGATTCCCCATTCTTAATACTCATTTAACTTAAACGATTTTCAAAACAAACATTAAGTAAACAAGACATTAAGAGATTCCCCATTCTTAATACTCATTTAACTTAAACGATTTTCAAAACAAACATTAAGTAAACAAGACATTAAGAGATTCCCCATTCTTAATACTCATTTAACTTAAACGATTTTCAAAACAAACATTAAGTAAACAAGACATTAAAAGATTCCCCATTCTTAATACTCATTTAACTTAAACGATTTTCAAAACAAACATTAAGTAAACAAGACATTAAAAGATTCCCCATTCTTAATACTCATTTAACTTAAACGATTTTCAAAACAAACATTAAGTAAACAAGACATTAAAAGATTCCCCATTCTTAATACTCATTTAACTTAAACGATTTTCACAACAAACATTAAGTAAACAAGACATTAAAAGATTCCCCATTCTTAATACTCATTTAACTTAAACGATTTTCACAACAAACATTAAGTAAACAAGACATTAAAAGATTCCCCATTCTTAATACTCATTTAACTTAAACGATTTTCACAACAAACATTAAGTAAACAAGACATTAAGAGATTCCCCATTCTTAATACTCATTTAACTTAAACGATTTTCAAAACAAACATTAAGTAAACAAGACATTAAGAGATTCCCCATTCTTAATACTCATTTAACTTAAACGATTTTCAAAACAAACATTAAGTAAACAAGACATTAAGAGATTCCCCATTCTTAATACTCATTTAACTTAAACGATTTTCAAAACAAACATTAAGTAAACAAGACATTAAAAGATTCCCCATTCTTAATACTCATTTAACTTAAACGATTTTCAAAACAAACATTAAGTAAACAAGACATTAAAAGATTCCCCATTCTTAATACTCATTTAACTTAAACGATTTTCAAAACAAACATTAAGTAAACAAGACATTAAAAGATTCCCCATTCTTAATACTCATTTAACTTAAACGATTTTCACAACAAACATTAAGTAAACAAGACATTAAAAGATTCCCCATTCTTAATACTCATTTAACTTAAACGATTTTCACAACAAACATTAAGTAAACAAGACATTAAAAGATTCCCCATTCTTAATACTCATTTAACTTAAACGATTTTCACAACAAACATTAAGTAAACAAGACATTAAGAGATTCCCCATTCTTAATACTCATTTAACTTAAACGATTTTCAAAACAAACATTAAGTAAACAAGACATTAAGAGATTCCCCATTCTTAATACTCATTTAACTTAAACGATTTTCAAAACAAACATTAAGTAAACAAGACATTAAGAGATTCCCCATTCTTAATACTCATTTAACTTAAACGATTTTCAAAACAAACATTAAGTAAACAAGACATTAAAAGATTCCCCATTCTTAATACTCATTTAACTTAAACGATTTTCAAAACAAACATTAAGTAAACAAGACATTAAAAGATTCCCCATTCTTAATACTCATTTAACTTAAACGATTTTCAAAACAAACATTAAGTAAACAAGACATTAAAAGATTCCCCATTCTTAATACTCATTTAACTTAAACGATTTTCACAACAAACATTAAGTAAACAAGACATTAAAAGATTCCCCATTCTTAATACTCATTTAACTTAAACGATTTTCACAACAAACATTAAGTAAACAAGACATTAAAAGATTCCCCATTCTTAATACTCATTTAACTTAAACGATTTTCACAACAAACATTAAGTAAACAAGACATTAAGAGATTCCCCATTCTTAATACTCATTTAACTTAAACGATTTTCAAAACAAACATTAAGTAAACAAGACATTAAGAGATTCCCCATTCTTAATACTCATTTAACTTAAACGATTTTCAAAACAAACATTAAGTAAACAAGACATTAAGAGATTCCCCATTCTTAATACTCATTTAACTTAAACGATTTTCAAAACAAACATTAAGTAAACAAGACATTAAAAGATTCCCCATTCTTAATACTCATTTAACTTAAACGATTTTCAAAACAAACATTAAGTAAACAAGACATTAAAAGATTCCCCATTCTTAATACTCATTTAACTTAAACGATTTTCAAAACAAACATTAAGTAAACAAGACATTAAAAGATTCCCCATTCTTAATACTCATTTAACTTAAACGATTTTCACAACAAACATTAAGTAAACAAGACATTAAAAGATTCCCCATTCTTAATACTCATTTAACTTAAACGATTTTCACAACAAACATTAAGTAAACAAGACATTAAAAGATTCCCCATTCTTAATACTCATTTAACTTAAACGATTTTCACAACAAACATTAAGTAAACAAGACATTAAGAGATTCCCCATTCTTAATACTCATTTAACTTAAACGATTTTCAAAACAAACATTAAGTAAACAAGACATTAAGAGATTCCCCATTCTTAATACTCATTTACCGAAACGATTTTCAAAAACGATAGTTAAGTAACCGAGACATTAAGAGATTCCCCATTCTCAACGCCCAGTTAACTTAAACATTTTCCTCAAATACACATTAAGTAAACCGAGGTATTAAAAGATTCCCCATTTTTAATACTCGTTTAACTCTAATGGTTTTCAAATTCCACAGAAACAAATTCAAACATACTTTCACATTCAAACCATAATTCACAACAACCACACCAATTAACAAACATCAAGTTTCATTTACCCATAATCATACACAATGACATTCAAATTCATTTACCACGAAACATTCATCACTATAAACAAAACCTAACTCTTAGGGTTTTACCCGTAACGCACTAGTTTGGTTTTTCCCCAAATCGACACATTTAACCCTAACAATTTCCTTCCCACACAACTACAGATAAGTCCCTAATGCAATCTAGAAGTTTGGAAGGAGCCCTTACCTCAAAGTTAGCTTTATCGAGTGTTTCCGGTTCCGCGAGAAATTCCGGTAAAATCTCCGCTTGCAACGCCGCTTCCAAAGTAGTGCACTAGCACCGTAGCACGGAGGTGAGCAACTTTCCCTTCTATCTCTTCGAGAAAAGAGGTTTGGATCTAGGAGAAACGGAGGGGTTTGTGTTTGGATCTCAAAAACCGTATTTCTTCGTTTTCGAATCAAAGAGGAAGAGTGGAGTTACGAAAACCTTGATCTAACTCACACCCAACCTTGGGTCACTAGCTTTGAAGAAAGGAAGCAACGAAAACGAAGAATGGAGAAAGGATGGATTTTTGGTTAAAGCTCACGTGAGTGCAGAGGAAGAAGATGGAAAATTCAATTTTCCCTCCTTTCTATTTCTTTCCTTTGCTTTTCCTTTCTTCCTTTTTCCTTCCTTCCTTTATATACTATTTTCTTTTCCTTTTCCTTCCTTCTAGTTTTCCTTTCTTTTTCCCTCCAAGCAAACATATGAATATAAAATAAATATAACTTAACAAATATCTCAAAATCTAGATATTTATTAAATTACCGTTTCACCCGAAACGCCTTAAATTAACCGTAAAGTATTTTCCGCAGTTAAATTCAATTTATTTATCGACGAGAAATTCTAATTGGCATCGAAATATCTTTTTGATTATAAAACTCCAAAATATTATTAACTTTGGCTTAAAAGCCTCCGAGCCAAAAACGAGTCTGCACGATTTACAAAAAGAATGAAAATGAATGAGCATATACTGACTCCATCCACAATAATCGTTAAGCAAATGCAGATATTAAAAGATTCCCCATTTTTAATACTCATTTAACTTAAACGATTTTCACAACAAACATTAAGCAAACATAAATATTAAGAGATTCCCCATTCTTAATACTCTTTTAACTTAAACGATTTTCCAAAACAAACATTAAGTAAACAAGACATTAAGAGATTCCCCATTCTTAATACTCATTTAACTTAAACGATTTTCACAACAAACATTAAGCAAACAGAAATATTAAGAGATTCCCCATTCTTAATACTCTTTTAACTTAAACGATTTCCAAAATGAACATTAAGTAAACAAGACATTAAGAAATTCCCCATTCTTAATACTCATTTAACTTAAACGATTTTCAATACAAACATTAAGTAAACAAGACATTAAGAGATTCCTCATTCTTAATACTCATTTAACTTAAACGATTTTCAAATTCCACACAAAACAACTCAAACATATTATCATATTCAATCCACAACTCACACCAAAACACATCAATTCATTCCTCCACAGAATCCAACCATACACACAAAAAATTTCATCAGTATTAATTAAGAACACGTCAAATACGACGATCACAAATCAACACAATCCACCCCTCAAACACAACAAGTTTCATTTACTCAAAATCATACATAAATGAGTTTAAATTCATTTTCCACGAAACATTCATCAAAATAACCAAAACCTAACTCTAAGATTTTACCCATAAAGCCTTAGATTCATTTTCCCCAAATCAATACTCCAACCCTAAAAAAATTCTTTCCACACAAACACATATAAGTCCCTAAATGCAAACTAGAAGTTTGGAAGGAGCCCTTACCTTAACGTTAGCTTAAACGTGCGATTACGGTACCGCGAGTAAATCCGGTAAAATCTCCGCTCGCGACGTCGCTTCCAAAGTTGGTTCCTTGGCACCGCAGCGTGGTAGTGAACAACTTTCTCTTCTATCTCTTCGTGAAACGAAGCTTAGATCTAGATGAAACGAGGAGGTTTGTGTTTGACGGTTTTGAAATCCCTAACTCCGTTTTCGAATCCGAGAAGGAGGAAGGAGTTGGAGACTTGATCTTTCTCACCCACTAGCCTTGGGTTTCTATTCTTGAACAAAAGGAAGAAACGAAAATGAAATTTGAAGAAGGAGGGAGAATGGTCACGCGACAGAGGAAGAAGAAGAAGAAGTTCTCGCGAGGGAAATGTTTTTCTTTCTGTTTTCCTTTCTTCCTTTTTCCTTCCTTTCTATTTCCTTTTCCTTTCCTTTTCCCTCCAAGCATATAAATATATATGAATATATATTAATTACTTTTAACAAATATCTCCAATTATCTAGATATTTATTAAATTTACCATTTCACCCATAACGCATTAAATTCTTCGTAAAAGATTCACCGCAGTTACTTTAATTTATTAATCGACGAGTAATTCTAATCGGCATCAAAATATCTTTTTGATCATATAAACTCCAAAATATTAATAACTTTGGCTAAAAAGCCTCCGAGCCAATATCCAAAATACACAAAAATACATAAAGTATACTTTAAAATTATGGGTCTTACACAAATCAACCTTGGAAAACACAGTAGCTCCCCCTAATTGGTCTAAGAGGTCATTGATCCTTTGTAGAGGATATTTATTCTTAATTGTCACCTTATTCAACTATCTATAATCTATTCAAAGCCTTATATTGCCATCCTTTTTCTGTACTAACAGTACAGGAGCTCCCGAAGGTGACACTCTTGGTCTAATGAACTACTTGCTTATCATATCCTTCAGTTGACTTTTCAGCTCACTTAACTCTAAGAGGGATATTCTATAAGGGGCAAAGGAGATTGGTCGTGTTCCAGGGACCAAGTTTATAGAAAATTCTATTTCTCTTTCTAGAAGCAGGGATGTCATGTCTTCAAGAAAGACATCTTCATACTCACTGACCACTGGAATGTTTGAAAATTCTATTTATAACCTTGAGTTAAAGGAAAACAGTGATCTACTGTCGCAGACAGATCAAATACAAGTAATAAAACATAGCGTATGGGCAAAAACTCAAGTCATTTCACAGAATTTTGATTATAATAATCGAATTTAGCATAATTAAATTAAAAAGGGGGGTTCGAATTTAGGTTTAGACAAATTAGGAAAACAAACTACAATCGCATTGGAACTATTAATTCATTGATTTGAGAGTTTCAAACCTATCGCATATTCTATCAACAAATTCAATTACTAAATTGTGACTCTTCCTATTTGATAATAGAATTAATCAAACAAGCTTAATTAATCCTATGTGAATTATGTATCTTTAACTGGATTAAGCATCACATTAATCAATGTATTAGAGTTAATTATCAAGCATCGAAAAACTGCAGTTTATTAAATTTAGAAACCGAAATTGAGATTCAAATTAAGCAACCAAAATAACAATATAATCAAATAAAAAGAAATAGAATCATCAAAGTGAGATTAACATTATAAAATAAACCTCAAGGTCCCGTTGAAATTTTGAAACAGTTGATTAATTTGATAAATTAATCTTCCATCGAAAATGAATCTAAGTGTTTGAAAAACCAAACTTTCGTTACTAAAAAATATTGAACTATATAGTACTCGAATTTGGGATATAAAAGCTCAAGGGCGAAAAGAAAGTTGCCCGATACTAAATATTACTACAAAACAAAAAAACTAAGATCGCGTAATCGGAAATTTAGACCCAATAGAGTTCTGAATTGGGGTTTTGCGCCAACAACAAAGTTGTTACTATGATTTTTAGCTTTCCATCGTTTACTCACATGCATCAATCCAATATCCAGAGCTCAAGTTATGGCCTGCCTAACGAGTAATGTTCAATATAAAAATAATAATATTAAAACTCAATTACGATTCAAAGTTTAGAAACATGCGAAAAAACTAATTTAGGCTATTAAGAGCTTTCAAAATTTCACAGTACAAAGCTAGAAACATGTCCCCAAATTCAATGATCATCCTGTTTCTTTACTAACAGTACAAGAGCTCCCGAAGGTGACACACTTAGTCTATTGAATCACTTCAACTCTAAGGGGGGCATTCTATAAGGGATAACAGAGATTGGTTCTATTCCAGGGTCTAAGTCTATAGAGAATTCTATATTTCTTTTTGGAGGCAGGGATGTCACATCTTTTGGAAGGACATCTTCATACTCACTAACCAATACAATTTTTTATAATTCTACTTTTGACCCTGAGTTAAAGGATAACAACAATAATATGCCTTGACCCCCATTGTTTAAACATTCGAAGAACTGGGGATTTTTGGATAGGGAAGGTAGTTCTGGTTGGGGACTTTATGGGGAAATGATAATTTCCTTACCATGGAAGATAAGAGTCACTAAATGTTTAAACTTCGAGTCCATCCCTATTATAATGTTCAATTAAGAAAACTCAATCTATTAAAAACATTCTATTAAATAAGATAATATGATACTAATGGAACATTAAGGAGGTTTCAATTGAAATCTTAGCTGCAATAGTTACAACTAAGGGAAAGGATAATTCAAGAAAGGGTCATTCAAGTAAGGATAACTCTTAGCTGCAATAGTTACACAATTGGAGGATTATGAATTAATGGGATGCATCAGTGTCAAAGAAGTTTGATTTATGAAACAAGTACCAGTAATCAGTTTGGGATTTTTACCCTTCTTAGCACTAAGGGCAAAGACTCTCCCAGTGTTAGGTTTGCTTGGGTTGGAATTTCCTTGTATGTGGTGTACTAGACAAGAATAAGCCATATGACCAGGATATTTGTAGTAATAGCAATATTGCTTTCCAACAAAGCACTCTCCCCATGCTACCTGCCACACTTAAGACACTTTTTTGCTCTTGGGGAACTGGAGGTCTGTATTTGCTTTCCTCTTGTACTTTTTTTAATTTGTGTTCCACGGTATAGCTCTTGTGTACCAGAGCAGAATAATTGGCAATCTCCATGTGGCTTATGTTTCCTCTGATTTTAGGCCTAAACCCCCACTCAAAATGGTTTATCTTCCATTCTTCAGTGGGTGCATACTGGGCATGAGAAGAAAATATAACCAATTCCTCAAACTCATAAACATATTTTCCAACAGACATGTCTCCTTGTTGCAGGTGCACAAACTCCAACTCCTTTTGTCTTATGGTACTTTTTTTACAGTACTTGTCCAAAAAGACCACTTCAAAGTTTTCCCAATTCACAAGGGTTCTTATTAATCTCATCTAGCCAAGATTGGGGCCTTGGAAAGTTGGAGGCTACAACTTTAAAAACTAGCATTTTTAGTGCCATCTCTTTACACTACCATATATTGTACCAAATTATGGATAGTTGGGCTTGCATTTGAATAGCTTCCATCACCCTTTCCCAAGGTTCAACAACAGGTGGTGGTGGTGGAGCATTGCGCCTTGGCCTTCTAGGTCTTCCTGCCATAATTATGTATACCAAAAACAAAATATTAAGTTAATCAAGCTTAATATTTGGTGAAATAATACTTAGAATGTATAGCAAAAGAAAGATTATCCTACTTCCTAATCCATACACAAAGTGTTATTGAATCAATCTAGCTATAATACTAAAATGTAAGTCCCAATGCCAATTATCTAGAACATGGCAATTGAATCCACACACCTTAATAAAACATACGCAAATAAAATAAAACAATAATTGAAATCATAAAACACAACTGAAAACTACATTCAAAATATAGTTTACAACTTGTTTTTGTGGGTTCATAAATTAATATTACAACTTGAGCTAATATAAGCCTTTTAATAATTTTTCATTAAGTCAAAGGATTCAATATATCAAAATTTTAAAATTAATAAGCTTGGACTAATGCTCTGGTGCTCAGCCCTTACCTTGGTTCCCTTGCTAATATAAAAATAAATAAATAAATAAATAAAGGGGTGAGATAAAATCTCAGTGAGTTCTGAAAATAAAGGAAGAAGTAGTTTAAAATATTTCTTTTATAAAAATGCATATAACATGAAATCCTGATGCACCTCAAGCTGAAGCTCTCCATAGCAGTTTCTTTTTATAAAACTTCACTGAAATAACTCTTTTATAATGATTCTAAAACTATGCATGACCTCAAAAAAATTTCCCTCAAATATCTCAATGTGGGTCACCTAGATAATTGAGTCATGAATAGTAAAGATGGTCTGGCCAAACCTAAATCAGCATCCTGATTGTTCTCCTTTACCTGTTGAAACATGCTTGAAAAAACCTGAACTTCCCCACACATCAATAAAGCCATCCATGATTTCAATAATGAGAATATATTGAACTTGAGAAGTTTTGTATAAAATGTCCTTATTATGTCATGCATGCAACACATCCTTCATCTACAAAAATTATAACAACTTAGCAATGTATTGAAATTGGAGTGTGAATTAAATCCAAGTCCCTAATCAAAAACATATAGATTAGAGAATACGTGAACCAGAGGCAACATGGTCTGAGGATGCACGAACCAAAGGCAACGTGGTTAGAGGATGCATGGACTAGACGCAATGTGGTCACAGGATACATGGACAATAGCAAGAATTAGAGG
Source organism: Cicer arietinum (assembly GCF_000331145.2). Lineage (NCBI taxonomy): Eukaryota > Viridiplantae > Streptophyta > Magnoliopsida > Fabales > Fabaceae > Cicer > Cicer arietinum. The sequence goes on along the minus strand of NC_021162.2, from coordinate 42,799,745 downwards.
GTATGCGTTCTGTAACACCCCAAATTATTAATCCAATACATTAGTTAAAAATACTGATTGCTTAGAAAAATTTACGACAATTGTTATTTTTGTAAGAATACTTAACATTTATTTATTTAAATAATTAGTAACAACTACGTTATTTTATATCATTAAGAAAATGTTTATTCAAAAGCCAAAACAAAGTAAAATCAATTATTTCTAACGGAAGGGAACCCGCTTCCGTATTTCTAGATTGTAGTGCATTTTAAAAGTTGGTGACAAAAGATTAAAAATAAACATAGAAACATTGCTGCAATTCTATTATTACAAAGTTGTCTTTAAAAAACCATTTTTATCCCATGTTCGCCGCACATCAATACTCATTTACTACTCTTGAATCTCCTGGAACTCATTAGTACCTAAAATACTGTTGTAAGGGTTAGTTTTTTTTCTTTCCATCATCCACATCAAACCAAAGCTAAATAAATAGAAGAATAACACAAAACATATAAATGTAAGAACTTCCAATTTAAAAGAAAAAAGCCAAACCGGTAAATTGAATATCAAGACATATACATAATGCATGCTCCTAAAACTATATGATCCGGATATAAACCTGCCACTAAGGCAACTTCCACATAAAAAGATCACCCATACCAATGGGAAAAACAAACCTGCCACTAAGGCAACTCCCACAAGATGCATATGCCATGACATGATGATATATTATCAAAGAGATATATTCCTATACAACCCACAAAGAATCATGTCATATGGACCCACCAAAACATAAGTCATCTGACCGTATAAGTATAGTTACAATCATCCCAAAATGAAATAAGTACAACCACCAAAAGAATGACATCAAGTCCCTATACAACAAAACTAATCTGATCATAATTTAGCAACTACAATAACATGGGTGACCACCACTCACTCCACAAGTATCCATCTTTGAGGTAACCTCCTCCTCATCAACATCCATAGACGAATCGATCTCTTTAGAAGTCAGATCCACCCACGAGATAGGTGGCTTCGGCGGCGCCGAAATCTCAAAACAATTGAATAACTCAGTGATGTTCGGTAAGTGATCATTCACCGGAGAAGGAAACTCTGACTCGACCCGCCTAGATGGTCCTGCAATCTCTCGCTCCACTGGCCTCAGCCTCTTATCCTTTCCGCTAGTCCCTAGTCCAACCATTTTATCCTCAGCTACTACGGTGGCCTCTGCCTCAACCCTAACTGAGGAATCCTCTGCATCTTCCCATGCCCCACTCATTCCGAGCACCAATCTTGCAAGTACCGGATACTCCTTGAATTGGTATTCATTTGTCAAACATGCATAATCAAAGTTGAAAAATGATGTTTTTAACAAAACTGCACTGTCATATTCGTATACAGCATCCTTATATTCGAATATAGTGCTAATTCATAAGTCAGTAGCAAAATCAGCCGAGATGTAATCGAATATTAGACAGGATGTAGTCTGATACCAGACAGGATGTAGTCCGATACGAGACAGGACAAGTCAGTATTAAAAAATGCATTTTCGTATTCGAATACAGTCCTGTTGTATTCGAATACAACTGTGAATCGTAATCGTAACTGTACATACCAGTATTAATTACCAAGGTGCAATCTCTCATAGATCAATATGCTTTACTAATGTGCAATCGCTCACAGATCAGCACGATTTAGTATGCGTGCAATCTGTAACACCCCAAATTTTTAACAGTGAGAGTGTATTTTTTTTATAAAAAAAGAACAAATTCATAATAACAAATAAACAAATAAAGAAATACCTTTGGATAAATATTTAAGTCATAACACGACGACAAATAAGTCAAACTAATTTACAAGCAGCAGAATAGTTTTTGAAATACGAATTCAAAGTATTTACACATCAAAAAGTGGTACATGGAACCCATGAAAAATAAAATGTCAAGCTAACAATATTAGTATAGGTACAGTATTCCAAATTAAAATAAACACATCCCAAAAGGAAGACATCTAGTCCCTATACATCAACCTAATCTAATCATTCTACAAAAACTATACATCCCGAGTGATCTTCACGCGCCCCACAAGATCCTCCTAACACACCTCCAGTCAGGTGTGTCCAACTACCTTCCCATCCACATGGTACTAACCGGTAGGGTGGTCCTGGTTCTCATCTGAGGGCAAAGCCCAGATTTCCACAATAGTTGTAAAGGGTCACCAACCGAAATTAACAATTAACACATAACATTTAAGTTTTTAAATGCACAAAATAACCTTTCAACTTAGCATGCACCTTAAAAGGGTTTCCATATGCCAAACATGCATAAACAAGGTTGAAAAATGAAGTTTTTAACAAAACTGCAATGTTGTATTCCAATACAGCATCTCTGTATTCGAATACAAGGCTGTTTCAGCAGTTAGCAGCAAAAACAACATGTCTGTATTTGAATACAGCCTTCTGTATTCGACTACACAGTAAATCAGTAGCAAAACAACATGTTTGTATTCAAATACAACAGTCTATATTCTACTACATAGTAAGTCCGTGGCAAAAACAGCATGTCTGTATTCGAATACAACTTTCCGTATTCGAATACACATCAGACAGCAGCAGGAAAACAACAAAATTCAGCTTTTTTAAGGGTTTTGAAACCAATCAACACTTACACACAAATCAAATCAATCACACTTAGCAACTATAGCGCAATCACCACGACATCTTGAGTTTCAAAATAGTTTTTCAATCAATCACACTTACACACAATTCCAAAACATCCACACTTGGCAATTATAACACAATCACCACAACAACATAAGTTTCGAAATGGTTTTGCAATCAATCACACTTACACACAATTCCAAAACATCCACACTTGGCAATTATAACACAATCACCATGACAACTTGAGTTCAAACACTCAATCATAATCTTGAATCAAACACGACTCG
>NC_021162.2:42795355-42796699 GCF_000331145.2 Cicer arietinum | reverse complement strand
TATGCCAAAATGCATGGACTCGGAATTCCAAACCAAAACCCTCCTCGAAGGACCGTAAATCATAATTGTACCGCCTATCATAGGCCAAAGTACTAAATTACCGAGGTGCTACCAATCACGGGTCAACACAATTTACCAAAAATGTGCAGTCTATGCAGACCTTACACAACGTGACAATCCCCGCAAGGATAAGATGAACCAACAAATCACATGGAATCATCTCGTGGCCCATCCGGTCACCACTATCACCATGGCCCATCCTGTCGCCATGTACTATGAAATGCATGAGCATACTCTGACTCTATCCACGACAATAGTTGAGTAAATGCAGATATTAAAAGATTTCCCATTTTTAATACTCATTTAACTCTAACAATTTTCACGACAATCATTAAGTAAGCATAGATATTAAAAGATTCCCCATTTTTAATACTCGTTTAACTCTAACAATTTTGACGACAATCATTAAGTAAATGCAGATATTAAAAGATTCCCCATTTTTAATACTCATTTAACTCTAACAATTTTCACGACAATCATTAAGTAAACATAGATATTAAAAGATTCCCCATTTTTAATACTCTTTTAACTCTAACAGTTTTGACGACAATTATTAACTAAATGCAGATATTAAAAGATTCCTCATTTTTAATACCCATTTAACTCTAACAATTTTGACGACAATCATTAAGTAAATGTAGATATTAAGAGATTCCCCATTCTTAATACTCATTTAACTCTAACGATTTTCACTACAAACATTAAGTAAACAGAGATATTAAAAGATTCCCCATTTTTAATATTTGTAAAATCTCCGCTCGCGACGTCTCCTCCAAAGTTAGTTCACTAGCACCGTAGAGTGGAGGTGAGCAATTTTCCCTTCTAATATCTCTGTTTACTTAATGTTTGTCGTCAAAATTGTTAGAGTTAAACGAGTATTAAAAATGGGGAATCTTTTAATATCTCTGTTTACCTAATGTTTGTAGTGAAAATCGTTAGAGTTAAATGAGTATTAAGAATGGGGAATCTCTTAATATCTGCATTTACTTAATGATTATCGTCAAAATTGTTAGAGTTAAACGAGTATTAAAAATGAGGAATCTTTTAATATCTCTGTTTACTTAATGTTTGTCTTCAAAATTGTTAGAGTTAAACGAGTATTAAAAATGGGGAATCTTTTAATATATGCATTTACTTAATGATTGTCGTCCGAATTGTTAGAGTTAAATGGGTATTAAAAATGGGGAATCTTTTAATATATGCATTTACTTAATGATTGTCGTCCGAATTGTTAGAGTTAAATGGGTATTAAAAATGGGAAATCTTTTAATATCTGCATTTACT
>NC_021162.2:42793338-42794705 GCF_000331145.2 Cicer arietinum | reverse complement strand
TTTTTGTTAAATCGTGCTGACCTGTGATAGGTGGCACCTCGGTAAATAGTACTTTGGCCTGTGATATGGGATACATTTACGATTTACATTTTTAGTAAATCGTGCTGACCCGTGATAGGTGGCACCTCGGTAATTTAGTACTTCGGCCTGTGATATGCGGTACAATTATGATTTACGGCCCTTTGAGGAGGGTTTTGGTTTGGAATTCCGAGTCCATGCATTTTGGCATATACGCATTGCATTAGGGTGCTTGGCACGCGAGTCGTGTTTGATTCAAGATTATTATTGAGTGTTTGAACTCAAGTTGTCATGGTGATTGTGTTATAATTGCCAAGTGTGGATGTTGTGGAATTGTGTGTAAGTGTGATTGATTGCAAAACCTTTTCGAAACTCAAGTTGTCGTGGTGATTGTGCTATAATTTCTAAGTGTGAATGTTTTGAAATTGTGTGTAACTATGATTGATTGCAAAACCTTTTCGAAACTCAAGTCGTCATGGTGATTGGGCTATAATTGCTAAGTGTGATTGGTTGGATTTGTGTGTAAGTGTTGATTGATTTCGAAACCCTTTTAAAAGCTGAATTTTGTTGTTTTTCCGCTGCTGTCTCATGTGTATTCGAATACAGACTGTTGTATTCGAATACATGCATGTTGTTTTGCTACTGACTTACTGTATAGTCGAATACAAACTGTTGTATTCGAATACAGATATGCTGTTTTTGCTGCTAAATGCTGAAACAGCCTTGTATTCGAATACAGAGATGCTGTATTCGAATACAACAGTGTTGTTTTGTTAAAAACTTCATTTTTCAACCTTGTTTATGAATGTTTGGCATATGGAAACCCTTTTAAGGTGCATGCTAAGTTGAAAGGTTATTTTGTGCATTCAAAACTTAAATGTTATGTGTTAACTGTTATTTTCGGTTGGTGACCCTTTACAACTACTGTGGAAATCTGGGCTTTGCCCTCAGATGAGAACCAGGACCATCCTATCGGTTAGTACCCTGTGGATGGGAATGTAGTTGGACACACCTGACTGGAGCTATGTGAGGAGGATCTTGCGGGGCGTATGAAGATCACTCGGAATGTATAGTTTTTTGTAGAATGATCAGATTAGGTTGACGTATGGGGACTAGATGTCTTTCTTTTGGGATGTGTTTATTTTAATTTGGAAGACTGTACCTATACCAATATTGTCATCTTGACATTTTATTATTGATGGGTTCCATGTACCACTCTTTGATGTGTAAATACTTTGGATTCATATTTCAAAAACTATTCCGCTGCTTGTAAATTCTGTTGACTTATTTGTCATTGTGTTACGACTTAAATATTTATCCAAAAGTATTTCCTTATTTATTTCTTTGTT
>NC_021162.2:42790858-42793237 GCF_000331145.2 Cicer arietinum | reverse complement strand
TTTGGTTTGGATTTCTTTGGGGCTGTGGAGCCTTTGGTTATAGATTGTATGCCAACCTGTAGGTTGGGAGTCGTTATCTGATCATGCGTCGGGGTAATTGGTCTGAGTTGTCAGATTAGGGGTAGTTATTATCTGTTGGTATAGTTGGAAGTTAGTTTGGAATTATTCGAAATGGTGTTAACACTTCTTCTTGATGTTTGTTTTGGGAAAACACTACCTTCAAGAAGGAACGACGTTGCGAGAATGAATGTCAGTAGGGATGATCAAATGGTTGAAGCTACGAATTACGTGGATGTTTCCGTCGTTGCATGAACAGCTGCAAAGACTTTGCGAGATCTAGAGAAGAGTGAAAAAAAATTTGTGCTGCTGAGTCAAGGGGATTGGAAAATTTCTTTCGTCACAATCCTCCAAAGTTCAAGGGTGATGAGACTCTAAAAAAAGTCGACTAGTGGATTTAGGAAGTGGAAAACATCTTTGAAATGATTAATTGCCAAACAGGGATGGAGGTCAGCTGTTTTATAAAAATTAAGTACCAAAAGTATAATTTTGTTAGAGTAAGTATTTTATTTTTGGAGAACCGATTAAAATTATTTGTTAGCGTCTAATTTAAATAAGTTACAAAAAATTTATTTTTGAACAAAATTTTAAAATGTCACTTGTTGCTGATAAATTCACTTATCAATTGAGTTGCGATGAAAATAGCTATTTTTACTAAAATACTGAAATATTTTAATTATAATAATTTTTTTAGTAAATTAAAAGAATTAAAAAAAAAAAAAAAAGGAAGTCAACCCCTTCTTAAACAAACCAACAGCCGAGCACTTCCTCCTTAGTTCACTCTTTGCAGTTTTTTTCTTTTCTCTTAAAGCAAAAACAAACAAAAACACATAAATATTGGTGCTTGTTTAAGAAAAAAAAATCCACTTTTACACCTTGATCAAAACCTCATTTCAAGAAGTCATAGGAAGTAAAGTTGCTCCTCTCTACAAGGTTTGAACCCTATGTCACCATTAAGTGGAATTTGAAGTATTGAGTACGAGAATACTTCGAGATTGTAGTGATGTAAGTTTTGATAGTCTATTAAAGGATGGAAATTACTAGGAGAATGTTAAATGTTTGTTTGATAGGAAACAATTGAACATGAAATGGAAAAGTTTTGTGGGAATTAGTAAGCCTTGATTTATTGGAATCACTATAATGAAGATGTATCAAGGTTCGACGTAGAAATTTAAGGTTTGTATAAATGGAAAAGTGATGGAGTGAATACAATGCGTTTGACCTGTCATAATGAAAGGATAATCATCAAGTTGCAAATGAAGGACGCAACGAAATGGAGAAGTATCAGAATGAATGTTTGTAGTAGATGTAGGAAAATTATTTTTGGGTTTGTCCAGAATTGTGAAGTATGTAGGAAATTGATTAGTGAAGCGTTAATTGGAGGTGTTAGGCATGAGACCAGTGTAGGTCTTAATAAATGCATGAGATTCAAGTTGGATTTTGTTGGAGACGTGACTCTTGAAATGAAGTACTAATCTGGAAGGAAGTTTGTGTGTTCTAAGTAGTACAGTCTTTGGCATGATTTCAAAAATATTTGAGGAAGCTTGGATCACCAAGCAGATGTGGGGATAGAATTGTTAAAGTTATAATTGGAATAACATGGTGATACGAACACTACGGTTTGCCGTAGTTGTACGACTAAAGAAAAATTGAGGATTTGTGAACAATGGAGAAATTTAGGAGTTTTCGGCTGTAGTGATTGTTTTGTGTTCAGTGTATTGGGGTCATACACAGTGTTACGGTTTGGTACCAAATGGATGTTTTGTACCAAGTGAACGTATATAAGGCTATGTGACATAACTATGGGCGATTGCACTTCGTCGATAAGATTAAAGCTATAGGAAAATAAGGAAAACTTAGTAGACTTTGAGAAGATTGTTGACCGCTTGTACATCAGGATAACCTCAAGTGTAAGTCGCAAGGAGCGAGCGCTATTACAGTTCGGTTAAGATAGTCTAAGCCACTATCATGGTTGTTGGTTATTCAGGGATTGATCATCCTTAATCTCTTGTTGATAGTAGACAAAATCATGTTGAATGGAATGGACGAGCCTTACCGACTATGGATGTGTGTAGAGTTATTAAACACCCTATGAAAAGGGGTAGGCAACACTTTTTTCGAGTAGGCCAGGTGAAACAAGTTGTGACTTGCATGTTGAATTTGATTACAAACCTAGTGTGGATTGTTACTCATACTTTAAGTTTCGTGGACGAAACTAATTTTAGGGGGTAGTAATGTAAGACCCTTAATTTTAAATCCTAATTAGTGGGTTAAATGCCAAAAATATATTTTTGGAAATTGGATTAAAATTATTTGTCGAAG
>NC_021162.2:42786945-42790358 GCF_000331145.2 Cicer arietinum | reverse complement strand
TAGGCGGTACATTTACGATTTACATTTTTAGTAAATCGTGCTGACCCGTGATAGGTGGCACCTAGGTAATTTAGTACTTCGGCCTGTGATAGGCGGTACAATTATGAATTACGGCCCTTCAAGGAGGGTTTTGGTTTGGAATTTCGAATCCATGCATTTTGGCATATACGCATTGCATTAGGGTGCTTGGCACGCGAGTCATGTTTGATTCAAGATTATGATTGAGTGTTTGAACTCAAATTGTCATGGTGATTGTGTTATAATTGCCAAGGGTGGATGTTGTGGAATTGTGTGTAAGTGTGATTGGTTGCAAAACCTTTTCGAAACTCAAGTTGTCGTGGTGATTGTGCTATAATTGCTAAGTGTGAATGTTTTGAAATTGTGTGTAATTGTGATTGATTAGAAAACCTTTTCGAAACTCAAGTTGTCGTGGTGATTGTGCTATAATCGCTAAGTGTGAATGTTTTGAAATTGTGTGTAACTGTGATTGATTGCAAAACCTTTTCGAAACTAAAGTTGTCATGGTGATTGGGCTATAATTACTAAGTGTGATTGGTTGGATTTGTGTGTAAGTGTTGATTGATTTCAAAACCCTTTTAAAAGCTGAATTTTGCTGTTTTTCTGCTGCTGTCTGATGTGTATTCGAATACAGACTGTTTTATTTGAATACTGACATGCTGTTTTGCTACTGACTTACTGTGTAGTCGTATACAGACTGTTGTATTCGAATACAAACATGCTGTTTTTGCTGCTGAATGCTGAAACAACCTTGTATTCGAATACAGAGATGCTGTATTCGAATACAACAGTTTTGTTTTGTTAAAAACTTCATTTTTCAACCTTGTTTATGCATGTTTGGCATATGGAAACCCTTTTAAGGTGCATGCTAAGTTGAAAGGTTATTTTGTGCATTTAAAAACTTAAATGTTATGTGTTAATTGTTAATTTCAGTTGGTGACCCTTTACAACTATTGTGGAAATCTGGGCTTTGCCCTCAGATGAGAACTAGGACCATCCTACCGGTTAGTACCCTGTGGATGGGAATGTAGTTGGACACACCTGACTGGAGCTATGTGATGAGGATCTTTTGGGGCGTATGAAGATCACTCGGGATGTATAGTTTTTTGTAGAATGATCAGATTAGGTTGACGTATAGGGACTAGATGTCTTTCTTTTGGGATGTGTTTATTTTAATTTGGAAGATTGTACGTATACCAATATTGTGAGCTTGACATTTTATTATTGATGGGTTCCATGTACCACTCTTTGATGTGTAAATACTTTGGATTCGTATTTCAAAAACTATTAAGCTGCTTGTAAATTCTGTTGACTTATTTGTCGTTGTGTTACGACTTAAATATTTATCCAAAAATGTTTCCTTCACTATTTCTTTGTTTTTATAAATTTGTTTTGAAAAAAAAAATACACTCGCGCTGTTAAAAATCGGGGTGTTACAAAATTCAACATACAAGTCACAACTTGTTTCACCCAGCCTACTCGAAGAAAGCGTTGTCTACCCCTTTTCATAGGGTGCTTAATAACTCTATACACTACCATAGCCGGTAAGACTTATCCGTTCGATTCAACATGATTTTGTCTACTATCAACAAGAGATTAAGGATAATCAGTCCCTCAATTTGTCAATAAATAGCCAACAACCATGATGGTGGCTTGGACTATCTTAAGCGAATTGTAATAGCACTCCCTACGACTTACACTTAAGGTTATCCTAATGCACAAGCGATCAACAAACTTCTCAAGGTCCACTGAGTTTCCCGTATTTTACTATAACTTTGCTCTTATCGACAAATTGCAATCGTCCAAAACTGTCACATAGCCTCATATATGTCCACTTGGTACAAATCATCCATTTGGTACCAAACTGAAACACTGCGTATGACCTCAACACATTGGGCACAAAACAATCATTACCGCCGAGAACTCCTAAATGTCTCCATGGTCCACAAATCCTCGATTTTTCTTTAGTCGCACAACTACGCCAAATCGTAGAGTTCTTATCCGTATGTTATTCTAATTATAACTCTAATAATTCCATCCCCAAATCTGCTTGGTGATTCAAGCTTCCTCAAATTCTTTTGATAACATGCCAAAACATTACTACTCATGATACACAAACTTCCTTCAAGTTTAGTACTTCATTTCGAGAGTCACGTCTCCAACAAAAATCCAACTTGAATTTCATTCACTGGTTAAGACCTATATTTGTCTCATGCCTAACACATCAAATTCACGTTTCCCTAGTCTATTTCTTTACATACTTTGCAAGTATGCACAAACTCGAAAATAATTCTCCTACATCTACTGCCAGTATTCATTTTGACACTTCTCAATTTCATCGAGTCCTTTCTTTGCAGCTCGATGATTATCTCTTCATTATTTCGAAATCATTACTTAGCTTACTCTTGTATGTCTTTTCCCAAAAATTGTTCTCTTCTTTGACAACCACAATTGGTACACACCATTGTCTTTCCTCTTACTATTAAACTTTTCTCCATTCGAATAAGCTTGTAATTCTGGTCCTTAAGAATTTCTTCAACAATTCAAGCAAAATCTTAATTCCTCCTAATTTTCACGCTTCTTACGAAATATTCTACATCTAAAATATATCTCAAACCACTTTTCACCTCTACCGTCATTCAACCGTCCATGTGGCCAATACCTAAAGTCCTTTATTTGCTTAGCTCATCTGCCATGATACTTCATCTTTCCTCATTATAGTGATTTCAATAAAATCAAGCCTTACTAGTACCCACCAGACTTTTCCATTTCATGCTCAATTCTTCCCTACCAAACAAACATTTAACTCTGTTGACTGACGAACACAATAGCAAACTCCATGACATGCACTCAAGTAGTGCCTTTATATCATTGACATACCCTTATAATAAAAATGCCTGAATTATAGGTGAGATAATTCCTTTAATCAATCTTTAATTGTCATAAGCTACATATACATGTGTTGCTCCAACAAGTTTTCTTGGCACATTTTCCAAAATTTGGTTCACTCGTTGGATTCTTATTCCTTCCCAACCTTCACCGAGATACAAACTAAAAGAATCCTAACAATCGAACGTCCTAAAGAACGATTTCTCAACTATTCCCAATAAGCATTTCCTATGAAATAATTATCTATAAACTTCATCCTCATAACTTTGCAGTAAAATATCTCAGAGATCCACATACCTTTTATCATCCATAAATCAGTTGTTACATTTTTTCTTTTTCACTTTCTATCATTGAATAATATTCTAAAATTTGATCGTCGTAATCTCCAAATACTCATCACACCATCTAATTTCATTCATTTCATCTTAAGATACAATACCATGTCGTTTTCATCATTGACTCTAATCGTCTTAGTAATCTCACTAATTAAAACTCTTCTAATCATA
>NC_021162.2:42785501-42786453 GCF_000331145.2 Cicer arietinum | reverse complement strand
TTAAATCATCAACTTAAAAATCAATCATCTTAGTGTCCCAAATCAAATCTCAAATAATCCCTCCGACCTATCAAAATATTAACATTCCCCTAGTAATTTCCATCCTTTAATAGACTCTCAAAGCTTACATTGTTACAATCTCTAAGTATTCTCGTACTATGTACTTTCAATTCCATTTAATAGTAACATGTGGTTCAATACATCAAGCCTTAACTCTTTATGTTTATCCAGACATCACCCAAAATTCACACTTATGCGTCTATAGTTTCATCTAAAATCACTATTCGTACTTACCATCTCCTAAACCACACAGAGATTTGTCACTTATCAAAGAAATATATATTCTCACTCTTGTAATCGTCATGAGATTCATACTTAACAATCTAAGTCGCAAATCTAGTTTAACTCGAATGTTCCACTTTACCCCTCAAGGTATCGACTATTCCTCAAATTGTATTTTATCTAACCAAGGTGGTATTTACCCCTAACGTGCAGTGTCCCTTAACTTCAGTACAAGCCTCTTCCTGGACACCTAAGCACCAAATGCTATTCCAAAAGGAAGCCTCGTCTTCTCAACACTTCCATGATGTTCATATCTCTGTGACAGTTATCAAACTTCATCCAGTTTCATCCTGAAATCTACTAGGAAAACATCTAATACTTTTCTTAATAAAAGTCTTCCACTTAGATCTTTACATGAAATCTCTTATTAGTCTAATGTTAATCTATCCATACTCATCATCTTCCAGTTAACACCAACACATAGCTTCTGTGTCCTTGGAACCATTTCATAAATTCCATGCCATCATGATTCGCTTCAACCCTGCCTGACAATTCGTCTTTTCGAAGATCTTTCCCACTTCTTGAATCCACTTATCAGCATTTTTTGAGTTCTCATCACCCTTGAACTTTGGAGGATGGTAACGACGAAAATCTTTCAATCCTCTTGACT
>NC_021162.2:42784045-42785259 GCF_000331145.2 Cicer arietinum | reverse complement strand
TCTTTGCAGTTGTATGTGCAACAGCGAAAACATCCATGTTATTCGTAGCTTCAACCATTTGATCATCCCTACTAACGTTCATTCTTGCAATGTCATTCCTTCTTGGAGGTAGTGTTTCCCCAAAACCAACATCAAGAAGAGTGTTAACACCACTTCGAATAATTCCAAAGCTAACTTCCGACTATACCAACACATAATAACTATCCCTGATCTGACAACTCAGACCAATTACCCGGACGCATGATCAGATAAAGACTCCCAACCTACAGGTTGACCTACATCCTAAACCAAGGGATCCACAGCCCAAAAGAAATCCAAAACCAAAGCTCTGATACCACAATTGTAACACCCCAAATTTTTAACAGCGAGAGTGTATTTTTTTAAAACAAAAAAACAAATTCATAATAACAAATAAACAAATAAAGAAATACCTTTGGATAAATATTTAAGTCATAACAGGACGACAAATAAGTCAACATAATTTACAAGCAGCGGAATAGTTTTTGAAATACGAATCCAAAGTATTTACACATCAAAAAGTGGTACATGGAACCCATCAAAAATAAAATGTCAAGCTGACAATATTAGTATAGGTACAGTCTTCCAAATTAAAATAAACACAACCCAAAAAGAAAGACATCTAGTCCCTATACGTCAACCTAATCTGATCATTCTACAAAAAACTATACATCGCAGATGATCTTCACGCGCCCTGCAAGATCCTCCTAACACAACTCCAGTCAGGTGTGTCCAACTACCTTCCCATCCACAGGGTACTAACCGGTAGGATGGTCCTGGTTCTCATCTGAGGGCAAAGCCCATATTTCCACAATAGTTGTAAAGAGTCACCAACCGAAATTAACAATTAACACATAACATTTAAGTTTTTAAATGCACAAAATAACCTTTCAACTTAGCATCTCTGTATTCGAATACAAGGCTGTTTCAGCAGTCAGCAGCAAAAACAGCATGTTTGTATTCGAATACAGCCTTCTGTATTCGACTACACAGTAAGTCAGTAGCAAAATAACATGTTTGTATTCGAATACAACAGTCTGTATTCGACTACATAGTAAGTCAGTGGCAAAAATAGCATGTCGTATTTGAATACAGCTTTCTGTATTCGAATACACATTAGAGAACAGCAGGAAAACAACAAAATTTAGCTTTTTAAAGGGTTTCGAAACCAATCAACACTTACACACAAATCCAAA
>NC_021162.2:42777884-42779487 GCF_000331145.2 Cicer arietinum | reverse complement strand
AGGTTGGTAACGACGAAAATTTTTAAAGCCTCTTGACTCAATAGCACAAATCTCTCTTTCCCTCTTCTCTAGATCCCCAGAGTCTTTGTAGTTGTATGTGCAACAGCGGAAACATCCATGTTATCCGTAGCTTCAACCATGCCTGACAATTCGTATTTTCGAAGATCTTTCCCACTTATCAACATTTTTTGAGTTCTCATCACCCTTGAACTTTGGAGGATGGTAACGACGAAAATATTTCAATCCTCTTGACTCAATAGCACAAATCTCTATTTCCCTCTTCTCTAGATCCCGTAGAGTCTTTGCAGTTGTCGGTGAAACAACGAAAACATCCATGTTATTCGTAGCTTCAACCATTTAATAGTCCCTACTGACGTTCATTCTTGCAACGTCGGTCCTTCTTGGAGGTAGTGTTTCCCCAAAACCAACATCAAGAAGAGTGTTAACACCACTTCGAATAATTCCAAAACTAACTTCTGACTATATCAACACATAATAACTACCCCTGATCTGACAACTCAGACCAATTACCCCGATGCATGATCATATAACGACTACCAACCTACAGGTTGACCTACAATCTATAACCAAAGCTCCACAACCCCCAAAGAAATCCAAACCAAAGCTCTGATACCACAATTGTAACACTTCGATTTTTAACAGCGCGAATGTATTTTTTTTTAAACAATATTCATAAAAACAAAGAAATAAAGAAGGAAATACTTTTGGATAAATATTTAAGTCGTAAGAGAATGACAAAAGTCAACAACATTTACAAGGAGCGGAAATAGTTTGAGCACAAAATAACCTTTCAACTTAGCATCTCTGTATTCGAATACAAGGCTGTTTCAGCAGTCAGCAGCAAAAACAGCATGTTTGTATTCGAATACAGCCTTCTGTATTCGACTACACAGTAAGTCAGTAGCAAAACAACATGTTTGTATTCGAATACAATAGTCTGTATTCGACTACATAGTAAGTCAGTGGCAAAAATAGCATGTCGTATTCGAATACAACTTTCTGTATTCGAATACACATTAGACAACAACAGGAAAACAGCAAAATTTAGCTTTTTAAAGGGTTTCGAAACCAATCAACACTTACACACAAATCCAAACAATCACACTTAGCAATTATAGCGCAATCACCACGACATCTTGAGTTTCAAAATAGTTTTGCAATCAATCACACTTAAACACAATTCCAAAACAATCACACTTGGCAATTATAACACAATCACCACGACAACATAAGTTTCGAAATGGTTTTGCAATCAATCACACTTACACACAATTCCAAAACATCCACACTTGGCAATTATAACACAATCACCATGACAACTCGAGTTCAAACACTCAATCATAATCTTGAATCAAACACGACTCGTGTGCCAAGCACCCTAATGCAATGCATATATTCCAAAATGCATGGACTCGGAATTCCAAACCAAAACCCTCCTCGAAGGGCCGTAAATCATAATTGTACTACCTATCACAGGCCGAAGTACTAAATTACCGAGGTGCCACCTATCACGGGTCAGCACGATTTACTAAAAACGTAAATAATAAATGTACCGCCTATCACAGGCCGAAGTACTATTTAC
>NC_021162.2:42758430-42777529 GCF_000331145.2 Cicer arietinum | reverse complement strand
AACTCTAACGATTTTCAAATTCCACACAGAGCATACTCAAACATTTATTTTCCACCACACACATCAAATTTAATCTACAATTTACACTAAATTCGATCAATTCAAAAACCACAAAATCCACACCAAGTTCAATCATCAATCACCACAAATTTCCACAAAACTCAAACATAACACATGCTAAACTAATTTTCACAAACCACAACTCAAACACACCAACACACATAGATGAATCAAATTCCTTTTCCACGAAAACACTCATCAATTTCACCAAAAACCCTACTCCAAACATTCACCCATAAAAGCATTACATTCATTTTCCCCAAATCTACACTTCAAACCCAACAAATTTATTTTCCACACAACCACAAATAAGTCCCTAAATGCAAACTAAAAGTTTGGAAGGAGCCCTTACCTTAACGATAGCTCTATCACGCGATTACGGTACCGTAATTAATTTCGGTAAAATCTTCGATCGCGACGTCGCTTCCCAAGTTAGTTCACTAGCACCGTAGCGTGGAGGTGAGCAACTTTCCCTTCTATCTATTCGCGAAACAAAGCTTAGATCTAGAAGAAACGTGGAGGTTTGCGTTTGATGGTTTGAAAATCCCTAACACCGTTTTTCTTCGTTTTCGAATCATAGAGGAAGAATGAAGCCGGGAGGAAACTACCGAGCTAATGGCTTTGATAGATTTACTTAGCAAGCTTTAAAATAGAGGAAAAAGTTGAAGGTTGGAGAAAGAAGAAGTTTCGCACGCGAGGCAGCAGGCAGAGGAACGTTTTCTTTCCTCTGTTTTCTTTTTCCTTTCTACTATTCTCTTTCCTTTCTATTTCCTTTTCTTCCTTTTCTCTTTCCTTTCTTTCTATTTTCCTTTTCCTTTCTTTTTTTCTTTTCCTTCCAAACATATACATGTATTTATATATATTAATTATAAAACTTAACAAATATCCAAATACCTAGATATTTATCAAAATTACCGTTTCACCCATAACCTCTCAAACCATTTGATAAAAATATCTACTCTCGTCGCAACTCAATTGACAGATACAACTTTCAGCAACCCATGATAATTTTAACAAAACTGCCCAGAATTAAATTCTTTGTAACCTAAATGAATTACTCTTCGACAAAAGATTCACCGTACTTAATCTAATTTCCAAAAATATATTTTTGGCATTTAAATCACTAAATACCAAAACTGGGCTAAAAGTCTAAGAAATTCCCCACAAAATACCCTAAAATTGTATAATTTAGGATTTAAAATTAAGGGTCTTACATTACTACCCTCCAAAAGGAAGTTTCGTCCTTGAAACTTAAAGTACAAGTAACAATCCACACTAGGTTTTTACTCAAATTCAACATACAAAAGTCTAAGAATTCCCCACAAAATACCCTAAAATTGTATAATTTAGGATTTAAAATTAAGGGTCTTACATTACTACCCTCCAAAAGGAAGTTTCGTCCTTGAAACTTAAAGTACAAGTAACAATCCACACTAGGTTTTTACTCAAATTCAACATACAAGTCACAACTTGTTTCACCCGGCCTACTAGAAGAAAGCGTTGCCTACCCCTTTTCATAGGGTGCTTAATAACTCTACACACTACCATAGCCGGTAAGACTTGTCTGTTCCATTCAACATGATTTTGTCTACTATCAACAAGAGATTAAGGATGATCAGTCCCTCAATTTGTCAATAAATAGCCAACAACCATGATGGTGGCTTGGACTATCTTAGGCGAATTGTAATATCACTCCCTGCGACTTGCACTTAAGGTTATCCTAATGCACAAGCGATCAACAAACTTCTCAAGGTCCACTGAGTTTCCCGTATTTTCCTATAACTTTGCTCTTATATGTCCACATAGCCTCATATATGTCCACTTGGTACAAATAATCCATTTGGTACCAAACTGAAACATTGCGTATGACCTCAACACATTGGGCACAAAACAATCATTACCGCCGAGAACTCCTAAATGTCTCCATGGTCCACAAATCCTCAATTTTTCTTTAGTCGCACAACTACGCCAAATTGTAGAGTTCTTATCGTATGTTGTTCTAATTATAACTCTAATAATTCCATCCCAAAATCTGCTTGGTGATTCAAGCTTCCTCAAATTCTTTTGATAACATGCCAAAACTATACTACTCATGATACACAAACTTTCTTCCAGTTTAGTACTTCATTTCAAGAGTCACGTCTCCAACAAAAATCCAACTTGAATTTCATTCACTGGTTAACACCTATATTTGTCTCATGCCTAACACATCAATTTCACGTTTCCCTTATCTATTTCTTTACATACTTTGCAAGTATGCAGAAACTCGAAAATAATTCTCCTACATCTACTGCCAGTATTCATTTTGACACTTCTCAATTTCATCGATTCCTTTCTTTGCAACTCGATGATTATCTCTTCATTATTTCGAAATCATTACTTAGCTTACTCTTGTATGTCTTTTCCCAAAAATTGTTCTCTTCTTTGACAACCACAATTGGTACACACCATTGTGCGTCATATCCCAAAATGTCATCCAACCGAACTGGATTTTCTTTTGTCTTTCCTCTTACTATTAAACTTTTCTCCCTTCCAATAAGCTTGTAATCCCGGTCCTTAAGAATTTCTGCAACAATTCAAACAAAATCTTAATTTCTCCTAATTTTCACGCTTCTTACGAAATATTCAACATCTAAAATATATCTCAAACCACTTTTCACCTCTACCGTCATTCAATTGTCCATGTGGTCAATATCTAAAGTCCTTTATTTGCTTAGCTCATCTGCCATCATACTTCGTCTTTCCTCATTATAGTGATTTCAATAAAATCAAGCCTTACTAGTACCCACCAGACTTTTCCATTTCATGCTTAATTCTTCCGTACCAAACAAACATTTAACTCTGTTGACTGACAAACACAATAGCAAGCTCCATGACATGCACTCAAGTAGTGCCTTTATATCATTGACATACCCTTATTATAAAAATGTCTGAATTATAGGTGAGATAATTCCTTTCATCAATCTTTAATTGTCATAAGCTACATATACATGTGCTGCTCCAACAAGTTTTCTTGGCCCATTTTCCAAAATTTGGTTCACTCGCTGAATTCTTATTCCTTCCCAACCTTCACCGAGATACAAACTAAAAGAATCCTAACAATCGAACGTCCTAAAGAACGATTTCTCAACTATTCCCAATAAGCATTTCCTATGAAATAATTATCTATAAACTTCATCCTCATAACTTTGCAGTAAAATATCTCAGAGATCCACATACCTTTTATCATCCATAAATCAGTTGTTACATTTTTTCTTTTTCACTTTCTATCATTGAATAATATTCTAAAATTTGATCGTCGTAATCTCCAAATACTCATCACACCATCTAATTTCATTCATTTCATCTTAAGATACAATACCATGTCGTTTTCATCATTGACTCTAATCGTCTTAGTAATCTCACTAATTAAAACTCTTCTAATCATAACATTTTTAGTAGATATTCAAACACTCTCATCCATAACTTGAACTATTTATCCCTTGCCTACCTCAACTACCTCAGTTATGAAAGTTTTAGGCATTACTTAGTTGATTATAGTGATGCTATAAAATTGTGATGAGTTTATGTGATGAGATATGATTAATGATACTGAAGTTGTGAATTTATGATGAGAATATTGAAGTAACCCCATATTTTGTGAAATAATTGTGATTCCAATTTGTGTTTGAGATGACAATCTTAATGGAGTATCATAGGCCGATGAGGGGAGAAAATAAATATTGAGAATTTGCAAAGTGAAGATTATTTTGTCATCATATAGGTAGGGCCTGACAAGCCAATTCATTCCAGGGAAGTACAACTGAATGAGCATGATCGTGGCGGTCTGTTGTCGAGCCTTAAGGAAAGATTGTTAGACCTTGGAGGTATTCAGGTGGGAAATTCCTAGGTGACTTGGAGGTAGCACTCCAAATGTCGGGAGCTACCACACAACACACGTTTCACGTATATGTGTCTCGGGTTTAGTTGAGGGGATCCATGAGGATTGGACCAATTTGAATTGTCCGTCCACCGGGATGGTGGCATAGTATCAAGCCTCCTAACCAAGTACTTCAGAGTTAGAATGGTACCACATTGTGAAGTAGAATCTAAGCTCATGCATATCATTGCATTTTCTTATGATTGCTTTGTTGTAATTGATGTGTTTCAAAAGCGATAATAATTTTCTTAGATGATTTGATGTTATAGTGAAATGTATTGATTTTCCTTGAGTGCGTTTGATTCTATAATGTTATGTTTTTTCTTGAAGAATGTTTGTGTAGTGATACAGTTTATTATGATTAATTATGTGTTCTTCTTACTTATATTATACTATTAACATGATTTAAAAACTCACCTCCTTCATTGTTGTTGTTTGACTGGCTTGGCCCTGCGTTTGTGAAATCGCAGTTGTTAAAGGTTAATGAGTCTTGAAGTTCATGTCTTGGAAGAACATCGCTCTGATATGTGATACCGGGAATAAGGGTTGTAATTTGTATTTTACTTATTTAATTTGAAAAGACTTTTGTATGAAAACCATGTAATAGTAAGTTTTTAGAATTAAATCAAGTAATTATACTTAAATCAAGCTTATTGAGATTGCACTATGGAGTAAAGAAGTTTAAAGTG
This sequence comes from Cicer arietinum, assembly GCF_000331145.2. Lineage (NCBI taxonomy): Eukaryota > Viridiplantae > Streptophyta > Magnoliopsida > Fabales > Fabaceae > Cicer > Cicer arietinum. The sequence goes on along the minus strand of NC_021162.2, from coordinate 42,772,861 downwards.
TTCTTTTTTATTTTTGAGAAACGTGATATCCTAAATTAAAAATAAAAGTTTTTATTTTGTAGGAAACATATTTTTATTTATCCCCTGCAAATTTTATAGAAATATGATATAATTTATTATATATATTATTTTGGGGTTTAGGGTGTCACATTAGTGGTATCAGAGAAGATCGGTTCAATTAGGCCGAGTGAGTTGAGTGTCATTTCAAATTGAGTTAAATGTCAGTCGTGTCAATTGTGTTTTCTTGTGTATTAATTATTTTCACTATCATATTTTTTTTTCTTGTTATATTATTGTGTTATGTGATGTATGCTTTTGTATAATTGTACATATTTTTGAAGTTACTAATTAACTATTTACTATCTTCTTACTCTAATTGTGTTGTGTTGTGGATTCTAAGTTCCTATTTAAGTGATTAAAAACAATTGGAAATTATTTCTTAAAACTTAAGTTAATTTGAATTGTTGACATGATTGAGTTAATCACCTTTTGATTAGATTTTTGTTTATAACTTTGATTTTTTTGCTCTTTTGTTATAGTGGATAGTTAGAAATAATTTTTTTTCTATTGATGGACAACTATATGTTTGAAATTATGAATTTAATCAATGTGATACTAATTATCAATTGATAGACCTTGTCTTTAAGGTCATTACATGATTATTAAAGTTTTGATCTTGCTAATGAAGTCAACTTAGAAAGTTATCAGTGGTTTTGAAATATTAGGAAATTCATACTAATAATAATAATAATAATTCTTGAATATTAGAGGTGGTAGAACTTAGAAGTTAAAAACAAAAATTACGTGAAGGAGTTAGAGTTGACTTATTTTGTTAAATAAAAAGTAACTTTTGTTTGAATTACTCTTGATTATTTTTAAAAAAAATTAAATGGAGTTGAATTTTTATTGTTTATAAAGTAACAATAATTCTATACTACAGATTTTATTTACATGATAAAATGTCTAGTAATTGAGAAAGAGAAGGAAAAAAAAAGGTAATTTAAAGTGTAGATTTTAATTTTAAATCACTTGAAAGTGTTGATGGTTGTATCTAAATGATTAATGTTTTGATACTACTTTTGAAATCAATTTAGGACATTCTTTATGGTTTTGAAATAGTATAAAATTCATATTATTAGCAATAGTAATTCTTGAATATTCAAGGTTGGTTGAAATTTTATAGTTAGACTTTTAGAAACAAAGAATTATGAAGTGATTAAATTTGATTTATTTTATAACAGGAAATATTTTATGTGTGAATTATTGTTGACTTATTTTAGAGAGTTAGATCGTGTTGTAGTTGTTTTGATTCTTAAAATAATATATATATATATATATATATATATATATATATGATGATTTTATTTAAAATTTAGACTAGTCACACAAGAGAAAAATAATTTACGCCAAGTTTTACTATGTGCTGTTTTTTTTTTTAATCTAAAAGATTTGTTGTGAAAATAGTTTTTAGAAATCAGGAAAAAAAAGAATATAACTATTTTAGAAGTCTAGGTGAATTAGAAAATTTTGTATCTAATTCTATATACATGATTTGATTTGATTTCAAAATATAGGTTGAAAAAAAAATGATTTTAAGAGTGCTTAAATATCTTGAGAGGTATTTTGGTGGTTAAGATATTGGTGAAATTTTAGTAATCTTATTGATTTTAAAAGTAGTTAAAAAAATCGTAATATTTATTAAGAAGTAATCCAAGGAAAAGTTTGAAATTATGAAGCAATATTATCTTATGGTATTAAAAGATTAGTGATCCTTTTAAAATAATTTAAGTGTTTGAAATCAAATGTTAAAGTATTGATTAACCACTAAAATGATTTATGTAGTATGATATTTATTTTAGTTTTATGATTGTTATATTAACTTTGAGTAAAAATAGTTGCTTACTTTACCTTCTAATTGAAAAATCTTTGTTTCAATCTTTGTTAAATGATAAAGATTGATTTAAAGAAAAGTTAATTAATAATTTAATTGTGATAAATTTGTAGTTATTGGATTGCTATGAGGATATTCTACATCATGATGTCAATTATTGAATTAGTTATATGCATGTATATGATTATGTAAATATGAAATTGCTTGTGTGTCAAGTGTTCTAATTTTTTGGAATTAGTGTATAGAGTTAGAGTAGTTGAATGTATATGATTATGTAAATATGAAATTGTTTGTGTTTCAAGTGTTCTAATTTTTTAGGAATTAGTGTATAGAGTTAGATTAGTCGAGATCATTTAAAAGTGGTATAGTTTTATATTTCTTCAATCGAATTATTTGTTATATATTGATGTTAGTGTCCTTTCTTTTGTTGTTGTAACTAGTTTTAAATTACAAGTAAATTATTGTGAATGTGTAATTAAGTGAATTTTTAACTTGAAGTAAGGAGTAGGAGTTGTGGCGCCGTCTTCACACTCCTGAACCACGTTAAAGATACTTTTAATTATCCATATTTGAATTTGAATGACTGCAGTTATAGTTCCTTAAGTAGTTGGCTATATGAGTAGGAAGGACTAGCTGCCCCAATGACTCATCTTCAATAAAAGAGACAACGATAATTCATTATTTTGTTAGAAGTACCTTTTAATTTTATTTTTAAGTAATAAAAAAACATGTTCATTGCTTATATCAATTGAATGAATTTAATTATTAAATATATGTTATTGAGAAATAGTATCTCTGTCATTAGTTTTTTTTTTTCTCCTTGATTATATATAGAGTATGTTTTTATAGAGTAATTGATTGTAAATCTATTATAGTGTTATTAAGTTGTTAGATGTGTTTAATATTTTAAAAATTACTCTCTTTTTCATACATATGCTAAATTTGTTGAATGTTTGGTGACATAATTTAGACTTTATTTTAAGGAGTTAAACTAGTAATATTTGGTTTGAAAGAAATAGTTGAAATTGACAACGTACTTAGAATGTGTTTCATTTAACCAAACTATAATGAAATACATTATTATTGACAAAATCTATATGTTATGTTCTATATGTAAATTATAGTGAGTAACTCTATTCTATTTTATTTCATAATTGAATGATAAATGTGATAGGTATTTTATTTCATAATTGAATGATAAATATTATATGTGTTAATTGATTTATTTTGTCATGTTAGTCTATCATGCTATGTTAGTTGATTTTTACATGATGTGCTTAACTAGAGATTGAATGTCCTAAATATGTTTATAGACTAAGTTTGAATCTAGAAGGGGGGTAAGTTAGATATTAGTTCACTAACTCCAATTTTCGAGGACGAAATTCTTTAACAAGGGGAGAATTGTAACGCCTTAAATTTTATAATAAACTATTTTATTAGTTAAGTATGATTTTAAATAATTAATTTAATGTTAAAATTATTTTAGAATATATGATGATAAATTTTCTGACTAATTTTCGTTATATAGGTGATTTCTATGATATGCTAGTTTTATAAATATTAGATTACATGAGCGATATAAATAATAAATATTATATTTTACTCTTTTATCTATTTTTTAAAAAATAATAGTATTTTAGTGTAATATATATTTTAAAGAAAAAGATTTTATGCGATTTTACGTGTATATATGTGTACCCAATTAATGTAATATTTTTTTGTGCGCTTGACTGATAATTGTTTGTTTTATTTAAAAAATATAATAAATAAAAGAAAGAAGTAAAATTTATTTTATGGATTAGACACATATTTAAAAGTAAAATCTAATTAAATAATAAAAAAAATATTAATTGAAAATAACAAGAATGAAGGGCATGAGAAAGAGAGAGTAACATGGAAACAAAATAGGGCACCCGCACATTAAGAGAAAAACAAGAAAATTGATATCGTTCATCGATGACGGCCCCGAAAAGTTTCTCCGTTTTCGTCTAAATTTCAGTATGTTGTTTTACTTATTTAGCTATTCAATTAAACATAATTTTCCAAATTTTTAACAACCCGAAATTTCTCCCTAAAATACCCGATTTCTCGATTTTCAGAATTCTTTATTTTGCACCGTTCTTCTTCACCTTAAGTCTGATTTGAGTGAAACCAATGCCAAAACGATCGTATGAAAAGTGGCTATATTATCATCTGATAGGTTTTCTGATTTATGGTTATTTTTCTTGACCGAATTTTGAAATTTAGTTTTTAGAGTATTTTCTCATAATTTATTTTTGACGTTTACCCATAAACTATCGAGTTAGATCGATTGAAGGACAAAAGTCAAAAAACAAAGATTGTTTTACGTGGAATCGTAGTCGTGTTTGAAAGCGTCGGAATAAGGTAAGGGGTGAGAGAGCGTTTGAATTCATGAGTATAATATAATATGAATGAACGGGAAAACCGTACTTCCCAACGATTCATTCGGGGCTCGCTACGTATGACAGTAGCCCTTTGAGTCATAAATTGAATAATGTAAAAATATGGGAATTGTGAGATTAAAATATGAAATAGAAATATTTATATGGTGTTGATTGATTTAACTTCGTTAAATGTGTGGTATTTGATATCATTGTGATGTTTGATTTATTTTTATTAAATGTGAGATATTTGATATTATTTTGATATTGAATGTCGAATGAATTTTATGTATATGATAGATTAGACGTGTTTATGTGATGTGATAATAAAAAGTGAATTCATTTTGATGCGTTTATGTGATTATGATGATGTATAATTAATAATAATGATGTTATAAATTTGTGATAAGCCTATGTGATGATTTATGGTTGATGATAGTGATGCTATAAATTTGTAATGAGTTTATGTGATGAGATATGATTAATGGTAGTGAAGTTGTAAATTTGTGATGAGAATATTGAAGTAACCCCATATTTGATGAAATAATTGTGATTCCAATTTGTGTTTGAGATGACAGTCTTAATGGAGTATCATAGGCCGACGAGGGGAGAAAATAAATATTGAGAATTTCCAAAGTGAAGATTATGTTGTCATCATATAGGTAGGGCCTCACAAGCCAAGTGATTTCAGGGAAGTACAATTGAATGAGCCCGATCGTGGCGGTCTGATGTCGAGCCTTAAGGCAAGATTGTTAGACCTTGGTGGTATTCGGGTAGGGAATTCCTAGGTGACTTGGAGGTAGCAATCCAAATATCAGGAGCTACCACGCAACACATGTTTACCTCGACTTTCACATATATGTGTCTCGGGTTGAGTTGAGGGGATCAATGAGGACATGGCCAATTTGAATATCTGTCCACCGGGATGGTGGCATAGTATCAAGCCTTCTAACAAAGTACTTCAGAGTTAGAATTGTACCAAATCGTGAAGTAGAATCTAAGCCCATGGATATCATTGCATTTTCTTGTGATTGTTTTGTTGTAATTGATGTGTTTCGAATAAGGGTTGTAATTTGTATTTTACTTGTTTAATTTGAAACGACTTATGTATGAAAACCATATAAGTACTAGTAAGTTTTTAGAATTAAATCAAGTAATTATACTTATATCAAGCTTATTGAGATTGCGCTATGGAGTAAAGAAGTTTAAAGTGTTCTTTTTCATTTTTTGAGAAACGTGATATCCTAAATTAAAAATAAAAGTTTTTATTTTCTTGGCAACATATTTTTATTTATCCGCTGCAAATTTTATAGAAATATGATATAATTTATTATATATATTATTTTGAGGTTTAGTGTGTCACATGTTGTACCAATTATGGCCCCACAATTAGGTTCTCACCGTCTTGATACCAACACAAGGGAAATTGGCACTTACGCTAATACAGAGCCTCGTATGGTGCCATCTCAATGCTCGCATGATAGTTGTTGTTATATGTGAACTCAATGAGAGGAAACATATTATCCCTACTTCCTCGCTCACCCAACACACACGCTCTCAATAAATCCTCCAAGGTATGAATAGTCATTTCTGTTTGTCCATCAGTTTGAGGGTGATAGGCCAAACTCAATCTCAACTTATTACCCAATGCCTCATGTAATGCTCCCCACAAGCGAGAAACAAACTTTGGATCTCTATCTGACACAATGCTGGAGGGTACCCCATGTAGTCTAACAATATTGGCAATTTAGATCTCTACAAGCTTAGTCACATCATAAATAGTCCTCACGGGTATGAAATGGGCAGATTTGGTAAACCTGTCGACAATCACCCAAATTGAGTCAAACTTATGTTGAGTCTTAGGCAATGCTACCACGAAATCCATAGATATATTATCCCATTTCCATACTGGTATATCTAATGACCTTAGTAGTCCCCCTAGTTTCCGGTGCTCTACCTTGGCTTTTTGATAAGTCAAACATGAAGCCACATATTTTGCTACCTGTTTTTTCATTCCCAGCCACCATAACTTTTGCTTCAGGTATTTGTAAATTTTTGGTGGTACCAGGGTGAGTACTCAACTTTTATTTATGGGCCTCATCCAAGATAGTCTTCCTCAATTATGTGTTGTCGGGTATACAAACACGTCTATTACATCTCAAAATATCATTTGGGCCCACCTCAAATTCAGGTGCCTTGCCGACCTCGATCAACTTCCTTTTATCTTGAGTTATCACGTCTGTATCTTTGAGAACTTTAATCTCATTCATCAATTCACTGTCTATAATGATCATTCCACATTGCATTTTCCTCAATGGGGAATCCAAATTAAGATCCAAGTCACGAAACTTCTCTAACAACTCCAACCCTTTCATTGTTACAAACAAGAGATGAACTCGCTTCCTGCCCATTCTTAACGCCCAGTTTACTTAAACGGTTTTCAAAACAAAATATTAAGTAACCGAGACATTAAGAGATTCCCCATTCTTAACGCCCAGTTTACTTAAACGGTTTTCAAAACAAAATATTAAGTAACCGAGACATTAAGAGATTCCCCCTCCTTAACGTCCAGTTAACTTAAACGGTTTTCAAAACAAAATATTAAGTAACCGAGACATTAAGAGATTCCCCATTCTTAACGCCCAGTTTACTTAAACGGTTTTCAAAACAAAATATTAAGTAACCGAGACATTAAGAGATTCCCCATTCTTAACGCCCAGTTTACTTAAACGGTTTTCAAAACAAAATGTTAAGTAACCGAGACATTAAGAGATTCCCCATTCTTAACGCCCAGTTTACTTAAACGGTTTTCAAAACAAAATATTAAGTAACCGAGACATTAAGAGATTCCCCATTCTTAACGCCCAGTTAACTTAAACGATTTTTCTTTAAAACAAAATATTAAGTAACCGAGACATTAAGAGATTCCCCATTCTTAACGCCCAGTTTACTTAAACGGTTTTCAAAACAAAATATTAAGTAACCGAGACATTAAGAGATTCCCCATTCTTAACGCCCAGTTTACTTAAACGGTTTTCAAAACAAAATGTTAAGTAACCGAGACATTAAGAGATTCCCCATTCTTAACGCCCAGTTTACTTAAACGGTTTTCAAAACAAAATATTAAGTAACCGAGACATTAAGAGATTCCCCATTCTTAACGCCCAGTTTACTTAAACGGTTTTCAAAACAAAATATTAAGTAACCGAGACATTAAGAGATTCCCCATTCTTAACGCCCAGTTTACTTAAACGGTTTTCAAAACAAAATATTAAGTAACCGAGACATTAAGAGATTCCCCATTCTTAACGCCCAGTTTACTTAAACGGTTTTCAAAACAAAATATTAAGTAACCGAGACATTAAGAGATTCCCCATTCTTAACGCCCAGTTTACTTAAACGGTTTTCAAAACAAAATATTAAGTAACCGAGACATTAAGAGATTCCCCGTTCTTAACGCCCAGTTAACTTAAACGATTTTTCTTTAAAACAAAATATTAAGTAACCGAGACATTAAGAGATTCCCCGTTCTTAACGCCCAGTTAACTTAAACGATTTTTCTTTAAAACAAAATATTAAGTAACCGAGACATTAAGAGATTCCCCATTCTTAACGCCCAGTTTACTTAAACGGTTTTCAAAACAAAATATTAAGTAACCGAGACATTAAGAGATTCCCCATTCTTAACGCCCAGTTTACTTAAACGGTTTTCAAAACAAAATATTAAGTAACCGAGACATTAAGAGATTCCCCATTCTTAACGCCCAGTTTACTTAAACGGTTTTCAAAACAAAATATTAAGTAACCGAGACATTAAGAGATTCCCCATTCTTAACGCCCAGTTTACTTAAACGGTTTTCAAAACAAAATGTTAAGTAACCGAGACATTAAGAGATTCCCCGTTCTTAACGCCCAGTTAACTTAAACGATTTTTCTTTAAAACAAAATATTAAGTAACCGAGACATTAAGAGATTCCCCATTCTTAACGCCCAGTTTACTTAAACGGTTTTCAAAACAAAATATTAAGTAACCGAGACATTAAGAGATTCCCCATTCTTAACGCCCAGTTTACTTAAACGGTTTTCAAAACAAAATATTAAGTAACCGAGACATTAAGAGATTCCCCATTCTTAACGCCCAGTTAACTTAAACGATTTTTCTTTAAAACAAAATATTAAGTAACCGAGACATTAAGAGATTCCCCATTCTTAACGCCCAGTTTACTTAAACGGTTTTCAAAACAAAATATTAAGTAACCGAGACATTAAGAGATTCCCCGTTCTTAACGCCCAGTTAACTTAAACGATTTTTCTTTAAAACAAAATATTAAGTAACCGAGACATTAAGAGATTCCCCGTTCTTAACGCCCAGTTAACTTAAACGATTTTTCTTTAAAACAAAATATTAAGTAACCGAGACATTAAGAGATTCCCCATTCTTAACGCCCAGTTTACTTAAACGGTTTTCAAAACAAAATATTAAGTAACCGAGACATTAAGAGATTCCCCATTCTTAACGCCCAGTTTACTTAAACGGTTTTCAAAACAAAATATTAAGTAACCGAGACATTAAGAGATTCCCCATTCTTAACGCCCAGTTTACTTAAACGGTTTTCAAAACAAAATGTTAAGTAACCGAGACATTAAGAGATTCCCCGTTCTTAACGCCCAGTTAACTTAAACGATTTTTCTTTAAAACAAAATATTAAGTAACCGAGACATTAAGAGATTCCCCATTCTTAACGCCCAGTTTACTTAAACGGTTTTCAAAACAAAATATTAAGTAACCGAGACATTAAGAGATTCCCCATTCTTAACGCCCAGTTAACTTAAACGATTTTTCTTTAAAACAAAATATTAAGTAACCGAGACATTAAGAGATTCCCCATTCTTAACGCCCAGTTAACTTAAACGATTTTTCTTTAAAACAAAATATTAAGTAACCGAGACATTAAGAGATTCCCCATTCTTAACGCCCAGTTTACTTAAACGGTTTTCAAAACAAAATATTAAGTAACCGAGACATTAAGAGATTCCCCGTTCTTAACGCCCAGTTAACTTAAACGATTTTTCACAAACAAACGCACATTAAGTAAACGAGACATTAAGAGATTCCCCGTTCTTAACGCCCAGTTAACTTAAACGATTTTTCTTTAAAACAAAATATTAAGTAACCGAGACATTAAGAGATTCCCCCTCCTTAACGTCCAGTTAACTTAAACGGTTTTCAAAACAAAATATTAAGTAACCGAGACATTAAGAGATTCCCCATTCTTAACGCCCAGTTTACTTAAACGGTTTTCAAAACAAAATATTAAGTAACCGAGACATTAAGAGATTCCCCATTCTTAACGCCCAGTTAACTTAAACGATTTTTCTTTAAAACAAAATATTAAGTAACCGAGACATTAAGAGATTCCCCATTCTTAACGCCCAGTTAACTTAAACGATTTTTCTTTAAAACAAAATATTAAGTAACCGAGACATTAAGAGATTCCCCCTCCTTAACGTCCAGTTAACTTAAACGGTTTTCAAAACAAAATATTAAGTAACCGAGACATTAAGAGATTCCCCATTCTTAACGCCCAGTTAACTTAAACGATTTTTCTTTAAAACAAAATATTAAGTAACCGAGGCATTAAGAGGTTCCCCCTCCTTAACGTCCAGTTAACTTAAACGGTTTTCAAAACAAAATGTTAAGTAACCGAGACATTAAGAGATTCCCCATTCTTAACGCCCAGTTTACTTAAACGGTTTTCAAAACAAAATGTTAAGTAACCGAGACATTAAGAGATTCCCCATTCTTAACGCCCAGTTAACTTAAACGATTTTTCACGAACAAACGCACATTAAGTAAACGAGACATTAAGAGATTCCCCATTCTTAATACTCATTTAACTTAATGGTTTTCAAATTCCACACAACACAAACTCAAACAAATTCTCACATCAAAACATATCAATTCATTTATTCACAAATCCAACCATACACATATCAAATTTCATCAATGTAAACAAAACCTAACTCTAAGGTTTTACCCATAACGCACTAGTTTCGTTTTTTCCCAAATCGATACATTTAACCCTAACAAATTCCTTCCCACACAACCACAAATAAGTCCCTAATGCAGACTAGAAGTTTGGAAGGAGCCCTTACCTCGACGTTAGCTTTAACGTGTGTTTCTAGTACCGCGAGTAATTTCGGTATAATCTCCGCTCGCAACTTCGCCTCCAAATAGGTCCCCTAGCATCGTGGCGTGGTAGTGAGCAACCTTCCCTTCTGACTCTTCGCGAAATGAAGCTTGGATCTTGAAGAAACGGAGGGGTTTGTGTTTGGATCTCAAAAACCGTTTTTCTTCGTTTTCGAATCAAAGAGGAAAAGGGGAGTGGCGAAAACCTTGATCTAACTCCCACCCAACCTTGGGTTACTAGTTTTGAAGAAAAGAAAGCGACGAAAACGAAAATGGGAGAAAGGAGAAAAATGGGTCACGGTTAGAGGAAGAAGATGAAGTTTTGAAATTTTCCTTCCTTTCTTTTTCTTTCCTTTGTTTTTCCTTTCTTCCTTTTTCCTTCCTTCCTTTATATACTATTTTCTTTTCCTTTTCCTTCCTTCTAGTTTTCCTTTCTTTTTCCCTCCAAACAAACATATATAAATATAATAAATATAACTTAACAAATATCTCAAAATCTAGATATTTGTTAAATTACCGTTTCACCCGAAACGCAATAAATTCTCCGTAAAGGATTCACCGCAGTTAATTTCAATTTATTTATCGACGAGAAATTTTAATTGGCATCGAAATATCTTTTTGATTATAAAACTCCAAAATATTATTAACTTTGGCTTAAAAGCCTCCGAGCCAAAATCCAAAATACGCCAAAAATACATAAATGGTACTTTAAAATTATGGGTCTTACATCGATAGTGTCCTTCACCTGACAATCTTTTGCAAGATGGTTTGGTTTCTGACAGGCATAACATATATTCTGGTTCTTCTGGGACACTCAGTTATCCTATGTCCTTCATGTCCAAAATGATAGCATCTAACAATACGTATTGGGTTTTGTGTTGGATCATAAGGCCTTTGATCTCCCACATTTTGGTGGACCGGTTATCTCTAGCAGTCCTTTGTGGGCGGGCATAAGGCTTTTGATTTTGAAATTGTCTGCCTCTAATTTGTTACTGAATAGCACCCGTAGAGGATATGTTACTGAATAGCACCCGTAACCTCTCATGCTAAAATAAATGAACGTAACAAAACATACAATTTTGATGATAATAATTCCCTTCAACCAAAGCTGGATTTGTGTCTATTTTTCTTAATATAATTTTTATTTAAATATTTAGTTAGTTATCTAAAGCCATTTTCATAATTAAGCATCGGGTGTTTGAAACCAAATCTTTTCTATTTTGTTAAATTCAGAGTCATTTTAAAATATTAATACTTAACTAAATACCATAAAATAGATGCTGAAAATATAGAGAATTAAGTCTAGGTCAATCTCCATAAAGAATCACTCAAAATGAATAAGTAGATTTCAAGTTATGATTAAAACAATAATCTTAGACAATTAGTGACATGTTTAGTAAGCAACATCTACAATATACATCATTTTGAAAATAATTCTGAAAGAAAATGTTTTGGAGCTTAGCAAATTATGAAATTTATCTGGAAGTTATTTTTTTATATGTATATGTTAATTTAATTATATTAGTATATTTTGACCTTGCCTACGATTTAAACTCTAATCTTCTTACTCTTTCAACTCTTGGCTCAAATCAGTTGAGCTAATCAATTCTTTTTGATGGACATTTCTATAGAAAACATGCTACGATATTTTTTATTACTTTGAATCAAATTGTACATGGATTTATATTTGTCCAGGTTTTACAAGGTAATAATATGCATTAAGTTGAAATTACAATGAAATGAAAATTGCCAAAACTGTTATGCTAGATTGAAGGAAAATAATTAAAAGGAATAAATTACAATGATGCATGATGACATGGACAGATTGTCATGCGACAATGAAGACAACAATCAAGATATTGTTGTTAGTATATCTATACTCCCCCACAAGATGGGGAAGGATAAAGAAGAAAAGGTGACAAGAAGGGAAAGAAGTGACGAGAAAAAAGAATGACGATACAGAGAAAAAGAATGACTGAATCACATTACTTTATGGGAACAAAATCTTCAAACCTGCAAAGAAAAAGGTTACATCATTGTTGTTGTGGATTCAAGACGCCATTGGCGACTTTGTGGATACTCGAAAACTCTAGAAGGATTTTTTATGGTTGTGGTTTATTTCAGGTATGGATGGAATTAGGGTATTTGTAGATTTTCAAATTCATTTTTTTGGGTATTTACAAATTAAGCTTTTTTTTTTCTTCATCCATCTATTCTAATGGTTTTTGTCATCCCTTTGTTTTGAGGTCTTTTTTTGAAGTTTATCATTTTGTTCTTAATGGTTTTATTCACTTTTTATGGGATTTATTCATCACTATTTTCTTAAACGTTATTCATTTTTTCTGGGTTTTATTGGTCACGTTCTTTATCGTATAGATACATGGCATAAAAGAATGCAAATGTTTTGACTGGTTAAATGATTAGACGAGTGATCGGGCCAAAGAGGTGATATTGTCTTTACTAAAGAAGATTCACTACAAGAAAAACTGTTATTACCTACGGCAAATTTTATCTTTACCCACGGACTATCCGTAGGTAACGTAAAATTACCTACGGATTAGCCACGGACACGAGTTCGTAGCTAAATCGCTCGTAGGAAAATATTTACCGACGGACAAGCTGTGGGACACACTTACCTAGGGATTGTCCGTGGGTAATATGACCCACTGAGTCTCCGTGGGTAACGTTACTCATAGATTTGCCGTAGGTAAAATAGTAGATAGTTATCGACGGAAAAGTCGTAGGTTACATTACCCACGGATCATCCGTGACAAGTCTAATATTTTATATTTAATATTGATAATTTTATCCATGAATTGTCCGTGGGTAATGTAACCTACTAGGTTTCTGCCAGCAGAAATGAAAGCGGTACTTACAAAGTTAGACAAAAGGCCAATTATTTTTCCAAATTTAACACAAAAAGAAGCTATTGGCATTGAGTAGATATTTTTTTCAGGGGAACATCCCGACACTAATTAAATTTCACAGAAAAATTAACATGAATAATGAGGAAAAAACAACTATTTATTGCAAAGTGGTAGCCATTGTTGGAGACCTGGAAAAAGAATATGCATATTATTTGAACTGCCAAATCACTAGAAAATCAGTATTTATTCACATGTAGAATTGTCATTAACAAATTATTTTGAATAAGTAAAGCATAATGCAAATATAAATGAAATGAGAACCTGGTTTTGCATCTGGGAATTCTCTAGGTGTATAGACAATGGTCCCAAAGCTTGATGTATTTGAAACAGAATCCTCATGGAAGTGTTCAACAGACTCAGGAATGGCTACTGGTGGATGAGTAGAATCTTTACCAGTTTGCTCATTAACCACTAAAAAAGCATCAACTAGTGCATTTGCAAATTCAAGGTCATTAATATGATGGGGATACACCTTTACCTGCACAGTACAAAACTTTTGACCTTAAAATGTCTTCCTAGCAACAAGTAAAATAAAACCCAAGCAAAATTGAAACTTTACAGTTCACAAATACCTGTCGATTATCATCAGTCTGAATAAGCCTTTGTAATTCGTGGAGAAGAGTATCAGTTGCCTCTGGATCATAAAAAGGATTACCTGGTGCATCTAAAGCAGATATACCTTTTTCTGGAAGGCAAACACAAATCTTAGAAGATGAACTGTTCAGTTTATTTGCTATGAAATCAGCAAATTTTCTGTTCTCATCCACTGTTGTTCGCATGAGTGAAACCTGGAAAGAGAATCAACTGATTTATTAGATTAGCACGACAAAATCAGCCATTTCAACAAGTCAAACATTTTTAATTCCAGTGAATTATAAAATGCATTTTGAGTAGTCCAATATAACATCACTGATAAATCTTGCTTTGGTCAAAGTTGTGGGATAGAGGGAAATATATGATCAATATGGGTAATAAAAGTGATATAGTAATCATGGCAGATATGAGTAGTTTTCAAGCAAAA
>NC_021162.2:42743256-42757356 GCF_000331145.2 Cicer arietinum | reverse complement strand
CCTTAAGAGATAGTGATCATCACGGCGGAGCGAAGCAGGGATGCGGAGGGTTCGGACAAGAAGAAGGAGCGAAGCGAAGTAGCTCGAACGAGAAGGCTTTGGGATGCGGAGGAACGAGACGGGCTTTGGGATGCGGAGGAGCTTAGGGCTTAGGGCTCATACGATTCGGACAAGAAGAAGGGAGGGAAGAAGGGCTTAGGGCTCAGGGAAGATACGATTCGGAGGAAGGGCTCAGGGAAGAAGGGTTAGGGAAGATACGATTCGGAGGAGCATTTAGAAGGCAGCCTGATAAAATTAATTTAGTATCAGTTGGGGACCTTTTTTAAAAAAATTAAACAGAAATTTTTTCTAAAAAATAGACATTACCCACGGATAAGCTGTAGTAAAAAATAATACGAAAATTTTTGACAAAATTTAAGTTAGGATTGTATTTTTTTTTTCATTACCTACGGATTTTTTAATTTTACTTACGGAATTACCGTGGTAATTAATTAAAAAAAATTATTTTATACAACAATACACACGGTTTTTCCGTGGGTAACAATTAATTTACCCACGGATTATGATCCGTGGCTAATTTTCCGTAGGTATACAAATGTTTTCTTGTAGTGATTTATGAGATGAAGAAGAAGGCAAATGAGTCAAAGATAATAGAAACAGATTTGAAGATGAATATTAAATTTAAAGTGAATGAGCTAAGGATCAGTCGTACATTTATGGAAATGTTGCTTACAATAATATTCTTGTTGGTAATAATTTTTGCGTTGGTGAGGTTTTTTTTAATGTGATATAGTTAGGGTGTTGTTTAAGTTTCATTTTAAGGTGATGTTGTTGGGGTGTTGTTTATGTTTTATTTTAAGGTGATGTTGTTGTTTTTAGGTAGCTGTTGTTTAAGTTGCTTTGTAACTTTGCTTAGTATGCTATTAGTCCACCGTGTTATGTATTAGCCTACTAGTTGGGTTTAATTTCAATGTTAGGATGTTTTAATTCAAACTAAATAAGTCACACTACTACTATAAAACTAATTAACATTTACTACAAGATAAGGCTATTGATCACGATTAAGCCACTATTAATGATTAAAATTGAATCTAATTATAAGATAAAGCTTAATAATCAAACCAAATACAACATAAATGAACAATAAAGCATAATGTATTATAGTATCAAAATGTATTAAACCAGTAAGACAAGGTTCATGTTTGAAATAAGGCTATTGATCCGCTTTCGCACACGGGTCAAATACAATTAATAAAATGTAAACAGAGGTAATAACTCGCGTCGTTTCCCAAGGACTTCTGATATAATAATATTATTCGAATCAAAAGTTGAAATTAGAAATGGGTTTTTTAGGTTTTTGATTTAACAGAAGAGCCAAACGATTAATCCACTTATTCGAGTTTCAGATTTATTACAGATTCTACCAATGAGTTTAATTTCTAATTTGTGATTCTATTCTTATTTGACAATAGAATTGATCTAAGAAGCGTAATCAATCCTATTGAATTCGGTTTCTTTGATTGGATTAAGAATCACAATCATCAAAATATTACAATTAACGATCAAGCATCACAAAAGTATAATTCAATTAAATTTGAAACCGAAACCAAATTCTGTCAAATAAATTCAATGGATCCTTCTGAAATTTAATTTAAGCAATCAGAATATCAATATAATCAAATAAAGAAGAATAGAATCATGAATTCTAAATCGACAGTGTAACCTGAATGTCAAGGTGTTGATGAAACTCTAAACTCGTGGATTAATCTTATCAAATTAGCCTTCCATGAAATTAAAATAAAAACTGTTTATTTGATGTTGCAATTTGAATCCTAAAATTTCGTTTCGTAGAAAAGAAACAAAACTGCCAATATATAGTACTCGATATTAAGATTTAGGGTTTAGGGTTTAAAAAAACAAGTGAACCGCTATTTAAAATTATTACAAAAGTCCTGAATACGAAATCTGCAATTTAGGCCCAATAAAGTTCGGAATTGGTCTTTACTTCCAACACAAAGGTTGTAGCTATGATTTTTAGTTTTCCAACGCGTGCTTGTATGCGCCAATCCGATATCCAAAGCTTTATTTATGGCCTATAGAGCGAACAAAAGACAAATTGCAAATAATAAAATTATAATTCAAATTCAACCCAAAGTTTAAAAAAAAAATTTAAAAAAATTATTTTAAGCTATAAAGAGCTTTTAAAATACGCAACTAAAATGCTAGAAACATGTTTCCAAATGCTATGATCAAATTCCCCCACACTTAAACTTTTGTACTCCGAGCAAAACAAAGCGTGCGATTCCAAGTATTCTTATGAATGCAAAGTGGTGAAAGAAAAAAAAAATTCTACCTTAAGGCAATCATGAATAGTTTGGTTATTACAACCAAAGCAAGCAAGAGGACAAATTAACTAAAGAATGCATCATAAATGATAGAGTCCTCCCAGGATATAAAATTCTCTCAAAATGTTTACACTCAAAGTGTTTGTGCTACTATTTACACTCAAAGCACATCATGAAAGCTAGCACTACCATAGGCTTCACAAACCTCTATAATCTATATTTGAAACACATTCACATAATGATCAAAATGCCTTTATTCAGGTTGTAACGTGGTTAAGGTAAGGGTGAGATAATCCTAAGGAGACTAGGGCTGAAAATCAAAGAGGATAAAGGAGTAATGATTAAGAGAGAAAAACAACATTAAGAAGTAATTCAACAAAACATCATTGACTTTTATTTTCACACTCTCTTTGCTCACAACACACCCATTTTTCCTCATATATGTATATTTTTTTTTCTTTCTTTGTTTTTTTTATAACCCTCAAATTTAAACAAACAAGTTGAGCACCCCTACACTTATTTAAGGAAAGACTCCTTTATCCCCCAAATTCATTTTTTTTTCACTTTTAGGCTTGTAATAAGCTATATAACAAAGAATGGGAAAATTAGGCTCAAAGGGACTTAAGCAAATGGATAATTGTATGGTAGGTTAATTTGATTAATAGCTTAATCAAGAAACAAATGCCTAGATCATTTCAATATATACATGAGAAAAAGAGTGAAGTCAAGTTCTGGCATAACTACCAATCATGAGTGAGATAATACACAAGATGGAAAAATGTATTCCATTAATAATAAGGCTAAAAAATCTCACAAAGGTTAATGACCTATCATAAATGATACACAATTTAGCATCTTAATCCAAATTATTTTACCAAGAATGCAAAGATACTATCCGATCATGTCAGTACAAACAAACTCTCAACATTTACAACCACAAAATCTGATAAAAGCATGTCGTGCAAGATGGTTTGGTTTCTGACAGGCATAACATATATTCTGGTTCTTTCAGGACACTCAGTTATCCTATGTCCCTCATGTCTACAATGATAGCATCGAAAAATACGTATTGGGTTTTGTATTGGATTCTAAGGACCTTGATCTCCCATATTTTGGTGGACCGGTCGATCTGTAGCAGTCTCTTGTGGGCGGGCATAAGGCTTTTGATGTTGAAATTGTCTGCCTCTAATTTGTTGGTCTCCATTTCCTTGTTCAAAGGTAATATTTACAGACATAACCACAAAATTAAATGATAAAGTTGTGGTGGATTTCTAACTGAGGTCTCGTCGGTCCATCAATAGCACCTGGCGGCCCTATTTCATGATCTCCACCTTTTTGCATTCTCCCCCAGCACCAGATACTAAGATATATCTAAGGGTCCCACAAACTTTATACCTGGGCCCGCTTTCAAACCTCTAAAACATGTACTCTTCATCCATTTGGTTATGGAAGTAGCGAAATCTTTTGATAGGGACTCAAACTTTGCCGCATACTTGGGGGAATTGGTAGTGGGAATGTGTGGAGGTAGTACTTATCCCTCAAGTATCGGGCTGGAATCCCATGGATGGAAAATACTCGCTATTTCCACTAGGTGGATATGAGGTGAGAAGGTCGTGAGGTAGCACTATAGGTAACAATAATGGCTGGGGTGTCACACGTTCCATAGAAGAATAAAAGGAAACATGTGTTATTGATGAATCAAAGGAAACACGTCATGTGGAAGTATTAGAGGTAACACGTTCCTTGGATGTATTAGAGAAAACTAGTCCTGTGGAAGTATCAGAGGTAACGCGTCTAGTGGAAGTATTAGAAGAAACACGTCTAGTGGAACTATTAGAGGAAATGCGTCCCATAGAAGTATTAGAGGAAACACTTCCAATGGAAGTATCATACGTATTAGAGGAAACGCGTCCCATGGTAGTTTTTGAGGAAACGTGTTTCGTGGAAGTATCAAAGGAAACATGTCTAGTGGAAGTATAAGAGGAAACTTGTCTAGTGGAAGTATACAAGGAAACATGTCTTGTGGAAGTATCAAAGGAAATGCGTCTCGTGAACTATCAGAGGAAACACTTCGAGTGGAAGTATTAGAGGAAACTCGTCACGTGGAAGTATTAGAGGGAACACACCTCGTGGCAGTATTAGAGGAAATTTGTCCCATGGAAGTTGAAGAGAAAATGTCTTTAGTGGAAGTATTAGAGGAAATATGTCCCATGAAAGTATCAAAAGAAACGGGTTTAGTGGAAGTATAAGAGGAACATCTCTAGTGGAAGAATAAAAGGAAAGTGTCTAATCAAAGCATTTGGGCACATGTTTCGAGCTTTTTTATCATGACATTTAAAAAGCTCTTTATAGTCTAGATTAATCTTTTAGCTTGTTTCTAAACTTTTGTTTGAAATTGAATTTTAATTTTATTATTTGCGTTTTGACCCCTTCTCACTCTATAGGCCATAACTTAAGCTCTTGATATCAGAATGATGCATGCAGTTAGGTGTTGGAAAGCTAAAAATCAAAGCTACAACATTTATATTGGAACAAATGTCTTATCCCCATGGAAACACATCTCGTGAATTGTTAGATGAAACGCATCGAGTGGAAGTATTAGAGGAAACATATCCCGTGGAAGTATTTGAGGAAACACATCTCGTGGATGTATTAGAGGAAACACGTCCCATGTAAGTATTAGAGAAAACATATCATGTGGATGTATTAGAGGATACAAATCTCGTTGATATATATTAAGAAACACGTTCAGGGGTAGTTTCAAAGGAAACACAAGTTTCAAAGGAAACATGTTCATAAGAGACTATGTTTAGTAGCATTTTACCAGAGGCAAAAACACTTAATATTTTAGAACGATCAACCAGAGGTAGAAAAAGATACACCATCAAAGGCAAAAACAATTAGAATTTTATAACGATCAATCAAAGGCAGAAAAAGATACACCATCATAGGCAAAAACACTTAGAATATTAGAACGACCAATTGGAGGGAGAAAGTGATACACCATCAAAGGCAAAAACACTTAGAATTTTAGAATGACCAATTAGAGGCTGAACTAAAGTGGCAATGGGTAAAAAGCATCCAAAACACTCACATTTGCCTTCAGTAGCATGATTCACACATTGAACTAAAAGTCTTCTCTCAAAATTATGTGAGTTCCTAAATTACCTATGCAACAATAAGGCAACAAGAAACTTGCATTCTAATTTAAGATCATTTGAGTCCAGATTCAAAAAACCTATATGGTAAAAAGTTCCATTCCCCTCACACCTCTAAGTTCTTCTAACCTCTAAAATCCTAAGATAATTTTTGACAAAAGTAAAGGATATGTTACTGAATAGCACACGTAACCGTCGTGCTAAAATAAACTAACGTAACAAAACATACAATTTTGATGATAATAATTCCCTTCAACCAAAGCTGGATTTGTGTCTATTTTTCTTAATATAATTTTTACTTAAATATTTAGTTAGTTATCTAAACCCGTTTTCATAATTAAGCCTCTGGTGTTTGAAACCAAATCTTTTCTATTTTGTTAAATTCAGAGTCATTTTAAAATATTAATACTTAACTAAATACCATAAAATAGATGCTCAAAATATAGAGAATTAAGTCTAGTTCAATCTCCATAAAGAATCACTCAAAATGAATAAGTAGATTTTAAGTTATGATTAAAACAATAACCTTAGACAATTAGTGACATGTTTAGTAAGCAACATCTACAATATACATCCTTTGAAAATAATTCTGAAAGAAAATGTTTTGGAACTTAGAAAATTATGAAATTTATCTGGAAGTTAATTTTTTTTTATTTAAATGTTAATTTAATTATATTAGTATTTTTCGACCTTGCCCACGATTTAAACTCTAATCTTCTTACTCTTTCAACACTTGGCTCAAATCAGTTGAGTTAATCAATTCTTCTTGATGGACCTTTCTATAGAAAACATGCTACGATATTTTTTATTACATTGAATCACAATGTACTTGGATTTATATTTGTCCAAGTTTTACAAGGTAATAATGTGCATTAATTTGAAATTACAATGAAATGAAAACTGCAAAAACTATTATGCTAGATTGAAGGAAAATAATTAAAAGGATTAAATTACAATGATGCATGATGACATGGACAGATTGACATTGAATAATGAAGGCAACAATCAAGATATTGTTATTAGTATATCTATACGCCCCCACAAGATGAAGGAAGAGAAAGAAGAAGAGGTGACAAGAAGAGAAAGAAGTGACGAGAAAGAAGAATGAGGCTTCAGAGAAGAAGAATGAATGAATCACGTTACTTTATGGGAACTAAATCTTGAAACCTGCAAAGAAAAAGGTTACGTCATTGTTGCTGTGGAATCGAGACGCCATTGGCGACTTTGTGGATACTCGAAAACTCTAGAAGGATTTTTTATGGTTGTGGTTTATTTCAGGTATGGATGGAATTAGGGTATTTGTGGATTTTCAAATTCATTTTTCTGGGTATTTACAAATTAAGGTTTCTTTTTTCTCTTCATCCATCTATTCTTAATGGTTTTTGTCATTCCTCTGTTTTGAGGTCTTTTTTTTGAAGTTTATCATTTTTTTCTTAATGGTTTTATTCACTTTTTATGGGATTTATTCATCACTCTTTTCCTAATTGTTATTCTATTTTTTAGTGTTTTATTGGTAAAGTTCTTTATCGTGTAGATACATGGCATAAAAGCATGTAAGTGTTTTGACTGGTTGAATGATGACACGAGTGATCGGGCCAAAGAGGTGATATTGTTTTTACTAAAGAAGATTTATGAGATGAAGAAGAGGGAAAATGAGTCAAAGATGATAGAAAATGATTTGAAGATGAATATTAAATTTAAAGAGAATGAGCCACTACGCCAAAAATGACATTTTATAGCGCGTCTTTTATAGCGTTTATTAAATACAAGCGCTGTTGTATGATATTTTAAAAATAACGAAGGATACAACAACGCTTTTTTGACAAGCGCTGTAAAAAGAGCGCTGTAAAAGACTTTGATTTCACATAATTAAAGGACCTATTAGAGCGCTTTTCGGAAAAGCGCTGTAAAAAGGTTTTTAAAAAAAATAAGGAAGTCTTTTACAGCGCTTTTGGACAAGCGCTTTAAAAAGTCTGTAAAAAAGCGCTGTAATAGACTTTCATAAAATAAAATAAGGAGGTCTTTTACGGTGCTAGTGAACTAACTTTGGAAGCGACATCCCGAGCAGAGATTTTACCGGAATTACTCGCGGTACCGTAATCGCACGCTAAAGCTAACGTTAAGGTAAGGGCTCCTTTCAAACTTTTAGTTTGCATTTAGGGACATATATGTGGCTGTGTGGAAAAGAAATTTGTTAGGGTTGAAGTGTGGATTTGGGGAAAATGAATTTAATGCTTTTATGGGTAAAATTTTAGAGTTGAGTTTTGGTGATATTGATGAGTGTTTCGTGGAAAATGAATTTAATGCTTTTATGGGTAAAATTTTAGAGTTGAGTTTTGGTGATATTGATGAGTGTTTCGTGGAAAATGAATTTAATGCTTTTATGGGTAAAATTTTAGAGTTGAGTTTTGGTGATATTGATGAGTGTTTCGTGGAAAATGAATTTAATGCTTTTATGGGTAAAATTTTAGAGTTGAGTTTTGGTGATATTGATGAGTGTTTCGTGGAAAATGAATTTAATGCTTTTATGGGTAAAATTTTAGAGTTGAGTTTTGGTGATATTGATGAGTGTTTCGTGGAAAATGAATTTAATGCTTTTATGGGTAAAATTTTAGAGTTGAGTTTTGGTGATATTGATGAGTGTTTCGTGGAAAATGAATTTAACTCATTTACGTGTGGTTTTGAGGAAATGAAATTTGATGTGTTTGAGTGGTGGGTTGTGATAATTTTGTGGTTGTCGTGTTTGACGTGTTCATGATTAATATTTATAAATTATGAGGTGTGTTTGTGTGGATTTTGTGGAAAAATGAATTGATGTGATTTGGTGTGAATTGTGGATTGAATTTGAGAATATGTCTGAGTATATTCTGTGTGGAATTTGAAAATCATTAAAGTTAAACGAGTATTAAAAATGAGGAATCTTTTAATATCTCTGTTTACTTAATGTTTGTCGTCAAAATTGTTATAGTTAAACGAGTATTAAAAATGGAGAATCTTTTAATATCTCTGTTTACCTAATGTTTGTAGTGAAAATCGTTAGAGTTAAATGAGTATAAAGAATGGGGAATCTCTCAATATCTGCATTTACTTAATGATTGTCGTCAAAATTGTTAGAGTTAAACGAGTATTTAAAATGGGGAATCTTTTAATATCTCTGTTTAACTAATGTTTGTAGTGAAAATCGTTAGAGTTAAATGAGTATTAAGAATGGGGAATCTCTTAATATCTATATTTACTTAATGATTGTCGTCAAAATTGTTAGAGTTAAATGGGTATTAAAAATGGGGAATCTTTTAATATCTACATTTACTTAATGATTGTCGTCAAAATTGTTAGAGTTAAACGAGTATTAAAAATGGGGAATCTTTTAATATCTATGTTTACTTAATGATTGTCGTGAAAATTGTTAGAGTTAAATGAGTATTAAAAATGGGGAATCTTTTAATATCTGCATTTACTCAACGATTGTCGTGGATAGATTCAGAGTATGCTCATGCATTTCATAGTACATGGCGATCGGATGGGCCATGGTGATAGTGGTGACCGGATGGGCCACGAGATGATTCCATGTGATTTGTTGGTTCATCTTATCCTTGCGTGGATTGTCGCGTCGTTTAAGGTCTGCGATAGGACTACACATTTTTGGTAAATCGTGCTGACCTGTGATAGGTGGCACCTCGGTAAATAGTACTTCGGCCTGTGATAGGCGGTACATTTACGATTTACATTTTTAGTAAATCGTGCTGACCCGTGATAGGTGGCACCTCAGTAATTTAGTACTTCGGCCTGTGATAGGCGGTACAATTATGAATTACGACCCTTCAAGGAGGGTTTTGGTTTGGAATTCTGAATCCATGCATTTTGGCATATATGCATTGCATTAGGGTGCTTGGCACGCGAGTCATGTTTGATTCAAGATTATGATTGAGTGTTTGAACTCAAGTTGTCATGGTGATTATGTTATAATTGTCAAGGGTGGATGTTGTGGAATTGTGTGCAAGTGTGATTGATTGCAAAACCTTTTCGAAACTCAAGTTGTCGTGGTGATTGTGCTGTAATTGCTAAGTGTGAATGTTTTGAAATTGTGTGTAATTGTGAATGATTGCAAAACCTTTTCGAAACTCAAGTTGTCATGGTGATTGTGCTATAATCGCTAAGTGTGAATGTTTTGAAATTGTGTGTAACTGTGATTGATTGCAAAACCTTTTCAAAACTCAAGTCGTCATGGTGATTGGGCTATAATTGCTAAGTGTGATTGGTTGGATTTGTGTGTAAGTGTTGATTGATTTCAAAACCCTTTTAAAAGCTGAATTTTGCTGTTTTTCTGCTGCTGTCTGATGTGTATTCGAATACAGACTGTTGTATTCGAATACAGACATGCTGTTTTGCTACTGACTTACTGTGTAGTCGTATACAGACTGTTGTATTCGAATACAAACATGTTGTTTTTGCTGTTGAATGCTGAAACAACCTTGTATTCGAATACAGAGATGCTGTATTCGAATACAACAGTGTTGTTTTGTTAAAAACTTCATTTTTCAACCTTGTTTATGCATGTTTGGCATATGGAAATCCTTTTAAGGTGCATGCTGTAACACCCCGTTTTTCAAAGCGAGGGTATATTTTTTTTTTTTTAAAAGTAATTAAACTAAAACAGAGGAATAAATAAAGAAATGCCTTTGGATAAATAATTGAGTCATTATAATTTACAGGCAGCGGAAAAGTTACTCCAATTATAAATCCAAACCATTTACCCAACAACAAATGGTACATGTAACCCATCGAAAATAACATGTCAAGCTGACAATATTAGTATAGGTACAGTCTTCCATTTTAAAATAAATGCAATACAAAAGAAAGACATATGTTCCCTCTGTGACAACCTAGTCTGATCATTTTACAAAACAACTAAACACCCTGACTGATCTCCACGCGCCCCGTGAGATCCCCCTATCGTAGCTGCAGTCAAGCGTTCCCATCTCCATTTCCGTCCGTAGGGTACGAACCGGTAAGATCGTCCTGACTCTCATCTGAGGGCAAAGCCCAGATTTCCACAATAATTGTAAAGGTCACCAACCGAAAATAACAGTTAACACATAACATTTAAGTTTTAAATGCTAAAAATAACTTTTCAACTAAGCATGCACCTTAGCAGGATTTTCAATATGCGAAAAGTTCATACAATACTTTGCCAGTTAAAATGAAAGTAAAATGAGGTTCTCAATCCCCTAATTATAACATAACAAATCAAGACATGGATAGTTTCATGAGCAAACAATCATACAACTAAAACTGAGGATTTTCACTGAGCCAATCGATTAGGCAATCGATTGGGGTGAAGGATTTTGATGAAACAGAATCCTGGGCTGAAATCAATCGATTGGGAAATCGATTGAGTGAGTACTGAGCCCCTGACTTAATACCAATCGATTTCCAAATCGATTTCCTGAAGGTTTTTAGTGAAATTTTGAACTCTGGCTTGATTCAATCGATTGGGCAATCGATTGACAGGATAGCTGAGCCCCTGACTTAATGGCCAATCGATTTCCAAATCGATTTGGTCGAATATGGATGAGTCCCTGACTTAGGCCCAATCGATTGGGCAATCGATTTCGTAAATGATTTTCGAAAAACTGATTACAAAATCGATTGGCTAATCGATTTTGTCCATTTGGCCAAGTCCCTGTTTACTATCCAATCGATTGGGAAATCGATTTACCTGTGTATTCTTTCAAAAATTCATAAACTAACTCAATCACATTCATGCATAATCCCAATTCTTAACACTTAACACTGATAACACAATTACTACGACATCATGGATTTCGAAATGGTATTGCAATCAAACATGTTATCACCAAATTCCAAAACATAACACTTAGCATTTATAACACATTACTACACAAACAAAATGAACCAACAGTTCACAAATCAACAGGGTGTAGTCTCTCGCGGACAAACACAATTCCCTCAGGAACGTAAGTCGTAAACGTACTACCTATCACGGGTCCGTACCGTTTACCGAGGTGCCACCTATCCCGGGTCAGCACAACTTACCAAAACATACACGAGTAAACGAGACATTAAGAGATTCCCCATTCTTAATTCTCATCTAACTTAAACCAGGGCGTAGTCTCTCACGGACAAACCCCTGCGCAGTCTCTCACGGACAAACGCAATTCCCGCAGGAACGTAAGTCGTAAACGTACTACCTATCACGGGTCCGTACTGTTTACCGAGGTGCCACCTATCCCGGGTCAGCACAACTTACCAAACACAATTCCCTCAGGAACGTAAGTCGTAAACGTACTACCTATCACGGGTCCGTACTGTTTACCGAGGTGCCACCCATCCCGGGTCAGCACGACTTACCAAACGTAAATCGTAAACGTACTGCCTATCACGGGCCCGTACTGTTTACCAAGGTGCCACCTATCCCGGGTCAGCACGATTTACCGAAACACACATAAAAAAGCGAGACATTAAGAGATTCCCCATTCTTAATTCTCATTTAACTTAACGATTTTCAAGACAAAACATTCAGTAAATAAGTCATTAAGAGATTCCCCATTCTTAATACTCATTTACTGAAACGATTTTCAAAAACGAACATTAAGTAACCGAGACATTAAGAGATTCCCCATTCTCAACGCCCAGTTAACTTAAACAATTTTCCAAACAAAATAATAAGTAACCGAGACATTAAGAGATTCCCCATTCTTAACGCCCAGTTAACTTAAACAATTTTCCAAACAAAATAATAAGTAACCGAGACATTAAGAGATTCCCCATTCTTAACGCCCAGTTAACTTAAACGGTTTTCAAAACAAAATGTTAAGTAACCGAGACATTAAGAGATTCCCCCTCCTTAACGTCCAGTTAACTTAAACGGTTTTCAAAACAAAATATTAAGTAACCGAGACATTAAGAGATTCCCCATTCTTAACGCCCAGTTAACTTAAACGATTTTTCTTTAAAACAAAATATTAAGTAACCGAGACATTAAGAGATTCCCCCTCCTTAACGTCCAGTTAACTTAAACGGTTTTCAAAACAAAATATTAAGTAACCGAGACATTAAGAGATTCCCCATTCTTAACGCCCAGTTAACTTAAACGATTTTTCTTTAAAACAAAATATTAAGTAACCGAGACATTAAGAGATTCCCCATTCTTAACGCCCAGTTAACTTAAACGATTTTTCTTTAAAACAAAATATTAAGTAACCGAGACATTAAGAGATTCCCCATTCTTAACGCCCAGTTAACTTAAACGATTTTTCACAAACAAACGCACATTAAGTAAACGAGACATTAAGAGATTCCCCATTCTTAACGCCCAGTTAACTTAAACGATTTTTCACAAACAAACGCACATTAAGTAAACGAGACATTAAGAGATTCCCCATTCTTAACGCCCAGTTAACTTAAACGATTTTTCACAAACAAACGCACATTAAGTAAACGAGACATTAAGAGATTCCCCATTCTTAATACTCATTTAACTTAATGGTTTTCAAATTTCACACAACACAAACTCAACAAATTCTCACATCAAAACATATCAATTCATTTATTCACAAATCCAACCATACACATATCAAATTTCATCAATATCAATTAAGAGCATGTCAAAAACAACGAACACAAATCAAAGCAACATAACACACAGATACATCAAATTTCATTTACTCATAATCACACACAATGACATTCAAATTCATTTACCACGAAACATTCATCAATATAAACAAAACCTAACTCTAAGGTTGTTACCCATAACGCACTAGTTTGGTTTTTCCCCAAATCGATACATTTAACCCTAACAAATTCCTTCCCACACAACCACAGATAAGTCCCTAAATGCAAACTAGAAGTTTGGAAGGAGCCCTTACCTCAACGTTAGCTTTAACGCGCGTTTCCGGTACCGCGAGTAATTCCGGTAAAATCTCCGCTCGCAACGCCGCTTCCAAATTAGTTCACTAGCACCGTAGCGTGGTGGTGAGCAACTTTCCCTTCTATCTCTTCGAGAAATGAGGTTTGGATCTAGAAGAAACGGAGGGGTTTGTGTTTGGATCTCAAAACCGTTTTTCTTCGTTTTCGAATCAAAGAGGAAGAGTGGAGTTGCGAAAACCTTGATCTAACTCTCACCCAACCTTGGGTCACTAGCTTTGAAGAAAAGGAAGCAACGAAAACGAAAAATGGAGAAGGATGGAATTTTGGGTTTTGCTCGCGTGAGGTTCAGAGGAAGGAGATGGAAAATTGAGATTTTCCTTCCTTTCTATTTCTTTCCTTTGCTTTTCCTTTCTTCCTTTTTCCTTCCTTCCTTTATATACTATTTTCTTTTCCTTTTCCTTCCTTCTAGTTTTCCTTTCTTTTTCCCTCCAAACAAACATATATAAATATAATAAATATAACTTAACAAATATCTCAAAATCTAGATATTTATTAAATTACCGTTTCACCCGAAACGCCTTAAATTCTCCGTAAAGGATTTTCCGCAGTTAAATTCAATTTATTTATCGACGAGAAATTCTAATTGGCATCGAAATATCTTTTCGATTATAAAACTCAAAAATATTATTAACTTTGGCTAAAAA
>NC_021162.2:42718348-42740399 GCF_000331145.2 Cicer arietinum | reverse complement strand
TGCTCCAACAAGTTTTCTTGGCACATTTTCCAAAATTTGGTTCACTCGTTGGATTCTTATTCCTTCCCAACCTTCACCGAGATACAAACTAAAAGAATCCTAACAATCGAACGTCCTAAAGAACGATTTCTCAACTATTCCCAATAAGCATTTCCTATGAAATAATTATCTATGAACTTCATCCTCATAACTTTGCAGTAAAATATCTCAGAGATCCACATACCTTTTATCATCCATCTAGTCACTAAAACACTCATTTGAAATCTTAACGCTTGACTTTCCAAGACCAACAACTAAACCATAAATCAGTTGTTACATTTCTTCTTTTTTACTTTCTATCATTGAATAATATTCTAAAATTTGATCCTTGTAATCTCCAAATACTCATCACACCGTCTAATTTCATTCATTTCATTTTAAGATACAATACCATGTCGTTTTCATCATTGACTCTAATCGTCTTAGTAATCTCACTAATTAAAACTCTTCTAATCATAACATTTTTAGTAGATCTTCAAACACTCTCATCCATAACTTGAACTATTTATCCCTTGCCTACCTCAACTACCTAAGTTATGAAAGTTTTAGGCATTACTTGGTCCTCCATCCAACCTTGTGGATCTTAAATCATCAACTTAAAAATCAATCATCTTAGTGTCCCAAATCAAATCTTGAATAATCCCTCCGACCTATCAAAATATTAACATTCCCCTAGTAATTTCCATCCTTTAATAGACTCTCAAAGCTTACATTGTTACAATCTCTAAGTATTCTCGTACTATGTATTTTCAATTCCATTTAATAGTAACATGTGGTTCAATCCATCAAGCCTTAACTCTTTTTGTTTATCCAGACATCACCCAAAATTCACACTTATGCGTCTATTGTTTCATCTAAAATCACTATTCGTACTTACCATCTCCTAAACCACACAGAGATTTGTCACTTATCAAAGAAATATATATTCTCACTCTTGTAATCGTCATGAGATTCACACTTAACAATCTAAGTCGTAAATCTAGTTTAACTCGAATGTTCCACTTTACCCCTCAAGGTATCGACTATTCCTCAAATTGTATTTTATCTAACCAAGGTGGTATTTACCCCTAGCGTGCAGTGTCCCTTAACTTCAGTACAAGCCTCTTCCTGGCCACCTAAGCACCAAATGCTATTCCAAAAGGAAGCCTCGTCTTCTCAACACTTCCATGATGTTCATATCTCTTTGACAGTTATCAAACTTCATCAAGTTTCATCCTGAAATCTACCAGGAAAACATCTAATACTTTTCTTAATAAAAGTCTTCCAGTTAATCTATCCATACTCATCATCTTCCAGTTAAATCTCTTATTAGTCTAATGTTAATCTATCCATACTCATCATCTTCCAGTTAACACCAACACATAGCTTTTGTGTCCTTGGAACCATTTCATAAATTCCATGCCATCATGATTCGCTTCAACCCTGCCTGACAATTCGTCTTTTCGAAGATCTTTCCCACTTCTTGAATCCACTTATCAGCATTTTTTGAGTTCTTATCACCCTTGAACTTTGGAGGATGGTAACGACGAAAATCTTTCAATCCTCTTGACTCAATAGCACAAATCTCTTTTTCCCTCTTCTCCAGATCCCCAGAGTCTTTGCAGTTGTATGTGCAACAGCAGAAACATCCATGTTATCCGTAGCTTCAACCATGCCTGACAATTCTTCTTTTCGAAGATCTTTCCCACTTCTTGAATCCACTTATCAACATTTTTTGAGTTCTCATCACCCTTGAACTTTGGAGGATGGTAACGGCGAAAATATTTCAATCCTCTTGACTCAATAGCACAGATCTCTCTTTCCTTCTTCTCCAGATCCCGCAGAGTCTTTGCAGTTGTATGTGCAACAACGGAAACATCCATGTTATTCGTAGCTTCAACCATTTGATCATCCCTACTGACGTTCATTCTTGCAACGTCATTCCTTCTTGGAGGTAGTGTTTCCCCAAAACCAACATCAAGAAGAGTGTTAACACGACTTCGAATAATTCCAAAGCTAACTTCCGACTATATCAACACATAATAACTATCCCTAATCTGACAACTCAGACCAATTACCCGGACGCATGATTAGATAAAGACTCCCAACCTACAGGTTGACCTACATCCTAAACCAAGGGATCCATAGCCCAAAAGAAATCCAAAACCAAAGCTCTGATACCACAATTGTAACACCCCAAATTTTTAACAGCAAGAGTGTATTTTTTAAAAAAAAAACAAACAAATTCATAATAACAAATAAACAAATAAAGAAATACCTTTGGATAAATATTTAAGTCATAACACGACGACGAATAAGTCAACATAATGTACAAGCAGCGGAATAGTTTTTGAAATACGAATCCAAAGTATTTACACATCAAAAAGTGGTACATGGAACCCATCAAAAATAAAATGTCAAGCTGACAATATTAGTATAGGTATAGTCTTCCAAATTAAAATAAACACATCCCAAAAGAAAGACATCTAGTCCCTATACGTCAACCTAATCTGATCATTCTACAAAAACTATACATCCCGAGTGATCTTCATGCGCCCCGCAAGATCCTCCTAACACAGCTCCAGTCACGTGTGTCCAACTACCTTCCCATCCACAGGGTACTAACCGGTAAGATGGTCTTGGTTCTCTTCTGAGGGCAAAGCCTAGATTTCCATAATAGTTGTAAAGGGTCACCAACCGAAATTAACAATTAACACATAACATTTAAGTTTTTAAATGCACAAAATAACCTTTCAACTTAGCATCTTTGTATTCGAATACAAGGCTGTTTCAGCAGTCAGCAGCAAAAACAGCATGTTTGTATTCGAATACAGCCTTCTGTATTCGACTACACAGTAAGTCAGTAGCAAAATAACATGTTTGTATTCGAATACAACAGTCTGTATTCGACTACATAGTAAGTCAGTGGCAAAAATAGCATGTCGTATTTGAATACAGCTTTCTGTATTCGAATACACATTAGAGAACAGCAGGAAAACAACAAAATTTAGCTTTTTAAAGGGTTTCGAAACCAATCAACACTTACACACAAATCCAAAAAATCACACTTAGCAATTATAGCGCAATCACCATGACATCTTGAGTTTCAAAATAGTTTTGCAATCAATCACACTTACACACAATTCCAAAACAATCACACTTGGCAATTATAACACAATCACCACGACAACATAAGTTTCGAAATGGTTTTGCAATCAATCACACTTACACACAATTCCAAAACATCCACACTTGGCAATTATAACACAATCACCATGACAACTTGAGTTCAAACACTCAATCATAATCTTGAATCAAACACGACTCGCGTGCCAAGCACCCTAATGCAATGCATATATGCCAAAATGCATGGACTCGGAATTCCAAACCAAAACACTCCTCGAAGGGCCGTAAATCATAATTGTACCGCCTATCACAGGCCAAAGTACTAAATTACCGAGGTGCCACCTATCACGGGTCAGCACGATTTACTAAAAACGTAAATCATAAATGCCGAAGTATTATTTACCGAGGTGCCACCTATCACGGGTCAACACGATTTACGAATAATGTGTAGTCTATCGCAGACCTTTCACGACGCGACAATCCCCGCAAGGATAAGATGAACCAACAAATCACATGGAATCATCTCGTGACCCATCCGGTCACCACTATCACCATGGCCCATCCGGTCGCCATGTACTATGAAATGCATGAGCATACTCTGACTCTTCCATGACAATAGTTGAGTAAATGCAGATATTAAAAGATTCCCCATTTTTAATACTCATTTAACTCTAACAATTTTCACGACAATCATTAAGTAAACATAGATATTAAAAGATTCCCCATTTTTAATTCTCGTTTAACTCTAACAGTTTTGACGACAATCATTAAGTAAATGCATATATTAAAAGATTCCCCATTTTTAATACCCATTTAACTCTAACAATTTTGACGACAATCATTAAGTAAATGTAGATATTAAGAGATTCCCCATTCTTAATACTCATTTAACTCTAACGATTTTCACTACAAACATTAAGTAAACAGAGATATTAAAAGATTCCCCATTTTTAATACTCGTTTAACACTAATGATTTTCAAATTCCACACAGAACATACTCAGACATATTCTCAAATCCAATCCACAATTCACACAAAATCACATCAATTCATTTTTCCACAAAATCCACACAAACACATCTCAAATTTATAAATATTAATTATGAACACCTAAAACACGACAACCACAAAATTATCACAACCCACCACTCAAACACATCAAATTTCATTTCCTCAAAACCACACATAAATGAGTTAAATTCATTTTCCACCAAACACTCATCAATATCACCAAATACCCCAATCAAAAATTTCACCCGTAAAAGCATTAAATTCATTTTCTCTGAATCTACACTTCAAACCCAACAAATTTATTTTCCACACAACCACAAATAAGTCCCTAGATGCAAACTAATAGTTTGGAAGGAGCCCTTACCTTAACGATAGCTCTATCACGCGATAACGGTACCGTAATTAATTCCGGTAAAATCTTCGATCGCGACGTCGCTTCTCAAGTTAGTTCACTAGCACCATAGCGTGGAGGTGAGCAACTTTCCCTTCAATCTCTTCGTGAAACGAAGCTTAGATTTAGAAGAAACGTGGAGGTTTGCGTTTGATGGTTTGAAAATCCCTAACACCGTTTTTCTTCGTTTTCGAATCAAAGAGGAAGAATGAAGCCGGGAGGAAACTACCGAGCAAATGGCTTTGATATATTTACTTAGCAAGCTTTAAAATAGAGGAAAAAGTTGAAGGTTGGAAAAAGAAGAAGTTTCGCACGCGAGGCAGCAGGCAGAGGAACGTTTTCTTTCCTCTGTTTTCTTTTTCCTTTCTTCTATTCTCTTTCCTTTCTATTTCCTTTTCTCCCTTTTCTCTTTCCTTTCTTTCTATTTTCCTTTTCCTTTCTTATTTTCTTTTCCTTCCAAACATATACATGTATTTATATATATATTAATTATAAAACTTTACAAATATCCAAATACCTAGATATTTATCAAAATTACCATTTCACCCATAACCTCTCAAACCATTTGATAAAAATATCTACTCTCGTCACAACTCAATTGACAGATACAACTTTCAGCAACCCGAGATACTTTTAACAAAACTGCCCAGAATTAAGTTCTTCGTAACCTAAATAAATTACTCTTCCACAAAAGATTCACCGTACTTAATCTAATTTCCAAAAATATATTTTTGGCATTTAAATCACTAAATACCAAAACTGGGCTAAAAGTCTCAGAAATTCCCCACAAAATACCCTAAAATTGTATAATTTAGGATTTAAAATTAAGGGTCTTACATTACTACCCTCCAAAAGGAAGTTTCGTCCTCGAAACTTAAAGTACGAGTAACAATCCACACTAGGTTTTTACTCAAATTCAACATACAAGTCACAACTTGTTTCACCCGGCCTACTCGAAGAAAGCGTTGCCTACCCCTTTTCATTGGGTGCTTAATAACTCTACACACTACCATAGCCGGTAAGACTTGTCTGTTCCATTCAACATGATTTTGTCTACTATCAACAAGAGATTAAGGATGATCAGTCCCTCAATTTGTCAATAAATAGCCAACAACCATGATGGTGGCTTGGACTATCTTAGGCGAATTGTAATATCACTCCCTGCGACTTGCACTTAAGGTTATCCTAATGCACAAGCGATCAACAAACTTCTCAAGGTCCACTGAGTTTCCCGTATTTTCCTATAACTTTGCTCTTATCGACGGATTGCAATCTCCCAAAACTATGTCAGATAGCCTCATATACGCTCACTTGGTACAAATCATCCATTTGGTACCAAATTGAAACACTGCGTATGACATCAACACATTGGGCACAAAACAATCATTACCGCCGAGAACTCCTAAATGTCTCCCTCATTTAACTTAACGATTTTCAAGACAAAACATTCAGTAAATAAGTCATTAAGAGATTCCCCATTCTTAATTCTCATTTAACTTAACGATTTTCAAGACAAAACATTCAGTAAATAAGTCATTAAGAGATTCCCCATTCTTAATTCTCATTTAACTTAACGATTTTCAAGACAAAACATTCAGTAAATAAGTCATTAAGAGATTCCCCATTCTTAATTCTCATTTAACTTAACGATTTTCAAGACAAAACATTCAGTAAATAAGTCATTAAGAGATTCCCCATTCTTAATTCTCATTTAACTTAACGATTTTCAAGACAAAACATTCAGTAAATAAGTCATTAAGAGATTCCCCATTCTTAATTCTCATTTAACTTAACGATTTTCAAGACAAAACATTCAGTAAATAAGTCATTAAGAGATTCCCCATTCTTAATTCTCATTTAACTTAACGATTTTCAAGACAAAACATTCAGTAAATAAGTCATTAAGAGATTCCCCATTCTTAATTCTCATTTAACTTAACGATTTTCAAGACAAAACATTCAGTAAATAAGTCATTAAGAGATTCCCCATTCTTAATTCTCATTTAACTTAACGATTTTCAAGACAAAACATTCAGTAAATAAGTCATTAAGAGATTCCCCATTCTTAATTCTCATTTAACTTAACGATTTTCAAGACAAAACATTCAGTAAATAAGTCATTAAGAGATTCCCCATTCTTAATTCTCATTTAACTTAACGATTTTCAAGACAAAACATTCAGTAAATAAGTCATTAAGAGATTCCCCATTCTTAATTCTCATTTAACTTAACGATTTTCAAGACAAAACATTCAGTAAATAAGTCATTAAGAGATTCCCCATTCTTAATTCTCATTTAACTTAACGATTTTCAAGACAAAACATTCAGTAAATAAGTCATTAAGAGATTCCCCATTCTTAATTCTCATTTAACTTAACGATTTTCAAGACAAAACATTCAGTAAATAAGTCATTAAGAGATTCCCCATTCTTAATTCTCATTTAACTTAACGATTTTCAAGACAAAACATTCAGTAAATAAGTCATTAAGAGATTCCCCATTCTTAATTCTCATTTAACTTAACGATTTTCAAGACAAAACATTCAGTAAATAAGTCATTAAGAGATTCCCCATTCTTAATTCTCATTTAACTTAACGATTTTCAAGACAAAACATTCAGTAAATAAGTCATTAAGAGATTCCCCATTCTTAATTCTCATTTAACTTAACGATTTTCAAGACAAAACATTCAGTAAATAAGTCATTAAGAGATTCCCCATTCTTAATTCTCATTTAACTTAACGATTTTCAAGACAAAACATTCAGTAAATAAGTCATTAAGAGATTCCCCATTCTTAATTCTCATTTAACTTAACGATTTTCAAGACAAAACATTCAGTAAATAAGTCATTAAGAGATTCCCCATTCTTAATTCTCATTTAACTTAACGATTTTCAAGACAAAACATTCAGTAAATAAGTCATTAAGAGATTCCCCATTCTTAATTCTCATTTAACTTAACGATTTTCAAGACAAAACATTCAGTAAATAAGTCATTAAGAGATTCCCCATTCTTAATTCTCATTTAACTTAACGATTTTCAAGACAAAACATTCAGTAAATAAGTCATTAAGAGATTCCCCATTCTTAATTCTCATTTAACTTAACGATTTTCAAGACAAAACATTCAGTAAATAAGTCATTAAGAGATTCCCCATTCTTAATTCTCATTTAACTTAACGATTTTCAAGACAAAACATTCAGTAAATAAGTCATTAAGAGATTCCCCATTCTTAATTCTCATTTAACTTAACGATTTTCAAGACAAAACATTCAGTAAATAAGTCATTAAGAGATTCCCCATTCTTAATTCTCATTTAACTTAACGATTTTCAAGACAAAACATTCAGTAAATAAGTCATTAAGAGATTCCCCATTCTTAATTCTCATTTAACTTAACGATTTTCAAGACAAAACATTCAGTAAATAAGTCATTAAGAGATTCCCCATTCTTAATTCTCATTTAACTTAACGATTTTCAAGACAAAACATTCAGTAAATAAGTCATTAAGAGATTCCCCATTCTTAATTCTCATTTAACTTAACGATTTTCAAGACAAAACATTCAGTAAATAAGTCATTAAGAGATTCCCCATTCTTAATTCTCATTTAACTTAACGATTTTCAAGACAAAACATTCAGTAAATAAGTCATTAAGAGATTCCCCATTCTTAATTCTCATTTAACTTAACGATTTTCAAGACAAAACATTCAGTAAATAAGTCATTAAGAGATTCCCCATTCTTAATTCTCATTTAACTTAACGATTTTCAAGACAAAACATTCAGTAAATAAGTCATTAAGAGATTCCCCATTCTTAATTCTCATTTAACTTAACGATTTTCAAGACAAAACATTCAGTAAATAAGTCATTAAGAGATTCCCCATTCTTAATTCTCATTTAACTTAACGATTTTCAAGACAAAACATTCAGTAAATAAGTCATTAAGAGATTCCCCATTCTTAATTCTCATTTAACTTAACGATTTTCAAGACAAAACATTCAGTAAATAAGTCATTAAGAGATTCCCCATTCTTAATTCTCATTTAACTTAACGATTTTCAAGACAAAACATTCAGTAAATAAGTCATTAAGAGATTCCCCATTCTTAATTCTCATTTAACTTAACGATTTTCAAGACAAAACATTCAGTAAATAAGTCATTAAGAGATTCCCCATTCTTAATTCTCATTTAACTTAACGATTTTCAAGACAAAACATTCAGTAAATAAGTCATTAAGAGATTCCCCATTCTTAATTCTCATTTAACTTAACGATTTTCAAGACAAAACATTCAGTAAATAAGTCATTAAGAGATTCCCCATTCTTAATTCTCATTTAACTTAACGATTTTCAAGACAAAACATTCAGTAAATAAGTCATTAAGAGATTCCCCATTCTTAATTCTCATTTAACTTAACGATTTTCAAGACAAAACATTCAGTAAATAAGTCATTAAGAGATTCCCCATTCTTAATTCTCATTTAACTTAACGATTTTCAAGACAAAACATTCAGTAAATAAGTCATTAAGAGATTCCCCATTCTTAATTCTCATTTAACTTAACGATTTTCAAGACAAAACATTCAGTAAATAAGTCATTAAGAGATTCCCCATTCTTAATTCTCATTTAACTTAACGATTTTCAAGACAAAACATTCAGTAAATAAGTCATTAAGAGATTCCCCATTCTTAATTCTCATTTAACTTAACGATTTTCAAGACAAAACATTCAGTAAATAAGTCATTAAGAGATTCCCCATTCTTAATTCTCATTTAACTTAACGATTTTCAAGACAAAACATTCAGTAAATAAGTCATTAAGAGATTCCCCATTCTTAATTCTCATTTAACTTAACGATTTTCAAGACAAAACATTCAGTAAATAAGTCATTAAGAGATTCCCCATTCTTAATTCTCATTTAACTTAACGATTTTCAAGACAAAACATTCAGTAAATAAGTCATTAAGAGATTCCCCATTCTTAATTCTCATTTAACTTAACGATTTTCAAGACAAAACATTCAGTAAATAAGTCATTAAGAGATTCCCCATTCTTAATTCTCATTTAACTTAACGATTTTCAAGACAAAACATTCAGTAAATAAGTCATTAAGAGATTCCCCATTCTTAATTCTCATTTAACTTAACGATTTTCAAGACAAAACATTCAGTAAATAAGTCATTAAGAGATTCCCCATTCTTAATTCTCATTTAACTTAACGATTTTCAAGACAAAACATTCAGTAAATAAGTCATTAAGAGATTCCCCATTCTTAATTCTCATTTAACTTAACGATTTTCAAGACAAAACATTCAGTAAATAAGTCATTAAGAGATTCCCCATTCTTAATTCTCATTTAACTTAACGATTTTCAAGACAAAACATTCAGTAAATAAGTCATTAAGAGATTCCCCATTCTTAATTCTCATTTAACTTAACGATTTTCAAGACAAAACATTCAGTAAATAAGTCATTAAGAGATTCCCCATTCTTAATTCTCATTTAACTTAACGATTTTCAAGACAAAACATTCAGTAAATAAGTCATTAAGAGATTCCCCATTCTTAATTCTCATTTAACTTAACGATTTTCAAGACAAAACATTCAGTAAATAAGTCATTAAGAGATTCCCCATTCTTAATTCTCATTTAACTTAACGATTTTCAAGACAAAACATTCAGTAAATAAGTCATTAAGAGATTCCCCATTCTTAATTCTCATTTAACTTAACGATTTTCAAGACAAAACATTCAGTAAATAAGTCATTAAGAGATTCCCCATTCTTAATTCTCATTTAACTTAACGATTTTCAAGACAAAACATTCAGTAAATAAGTCATTAAGAGATTCCCCATTCTTAATTCTCATTTAACTTAACGATTTTCAAGACAAAACATTCAGTAAATAAGTCATTAAGAGATTCCCCATTCTTAATTCTCATTTAACTTAACGATTTTCAAGACAAAACATTCAGTAAATAAGTCATTAAGAGATTCCCCATTCTTAATTCTCATTTAACTTAACGATTTTCAAGACAAAACATTCAGTAAATAAGTCATTAAGAGATTCCCCATTCTTAATTCTCATTTAACTTAACGATTTTCAAGACAAAACATTCAGTAAATAAGTCATTAAGAGATTCCCCATTCTTAATTCTCATTTAACTTAACGATTTTCAAGACAAAACATTCAGTAAATAAGTCATTAAGAGATTCCCCATTCTTAATTCTCATTTAACTTAACGATTTTCAAGACAAAACATTCAGTAAATAAGTCATTAAGAGATTCCCCATTCTTAATTCTCATTTAACTTAACGATTTTCAAGACAAAACATTCAGTAAATAAGTCATTAAGAGATTCCCCATTCTTAATTCTCATTTAACTTAACGATTTTCAAGACAAAACATTCAGTAAATAAGTCATTAAGAGATTCCCCATTCTTAATTCTCATTTAACTTAACGATTTTCAAGACAAAACATTCAGTAAATAAGTCATTAAGAGATTCCCCATTCTTAATTCTCATTTAACTTAACGATTTTCAAGACAAAACATTCAGTAAATAAGTCATTAAGAGATTCCCCATTCTTAATTCTCATTTAACTTAACGATTTTCAAGACAAAACATTCAGTAAATAAGTCATTAAGAGATTCCCCATTCTTAATTCTCATTTAACTTAACGATTTTCAAGACAAAACATTCAGTAAATAAGTCATTAAGAGATTCCCCATTCTTAATTCTCATTTAACTTAACGATTTTCAAGACAAAACATTCAGTAAATAAGTCATTAAGAGATTCCCCATTCTTAATTCTCATTTAACTTAACGATTTTCAAGACAAAACATTCAGTAAATAAGTCATTAAGAGATTCCCCATTCTTAATTCTCATTTAACTTAACGATTTTCAAGACAAAACATTCAGTAAATAAGTCATTAAGAGATTCCCCATTCTTAATTCTCATTTAACTTAACGATTTTCAAGACAAAACATTCAGTAAATAAGTCATTAAGAGATTCCCCATTCTTAATTCTCATTTAACTTAACGATTTTCAAGACAAAACATTCAGTAAATAAGTCATTAAGAGATTCCCCATTCTTAATTCTCATTTAACTTAACGATTTTCAAGACAAAACATTCAGTAAATAAGTCATTAAGAGATTCCCCATTCTTAATTCTCATTTAACTTAACGATTTTCAAGACAAAACATTCAGTAAATAAGTCATTAAGAGATTCCCCATTCTTAATTCTCATTTAACTTAACGATTTTCAAGACAAAACATTCAGTAAATAAGTCATTAAGAGATTCCCCATTCTTAATTCTCATTTAACTTAACGATTTTCAAGACAAAACATTCAGTAAATAAGTCATTAAGAGATTCCCCATTCTTAATTCTCATTTAACTTAACGATTTTCAAGACAAAACATTCAGTAAATAAGTCATTAAGAGATTCCCCATTCTTAATTCTCATTTAACTTAACGATTTTCAAGACAAAACATTCAGTAAATAAGTCATTAAGAGATTCCCCATTCTTAATTCTCATTTAACTTAACGATTTTCAAGACAAAACATTCAGTAAATAAGTCATTAAGAGATTCCCCATTCTTAATTCTCATTTAACTTAACGATTTTCAAGACAAAACATTCAGTAAATAAGTCATTAAGAGATTCCCCATTCTTAATTCTCATTTAACTTAACGATTTTCAAGACAAAACATTCAGTAAATAAGTCATTAAGAGATTCCCCATTCTTAATTCTCATTTAACTTAACGATTTTCAAGACAAAACATTCAGTAAATAAGTCATTAAGAGATTCCCCATTCTTAATTCTCATTTAACTTAACGATTTTCAAGACAAAACATTCAGTAAATAAGTCATTAAGAGATTCCCCATTCTTAATTCTCATTTAACTTAACGATTTTCAAGACAAAACATTCAGTAAATAAGTCATTAAGAGATTCCCCATTCTTAATTCTCATTTAACTTAACGATTTTCAAGACAAAACATTCAGTAAATAAGTCATTAAGAGATTCCCCATTCTTAATTCTCATTTAACTTAACGATTTTCAAGACAAAACATTCAGTAAATAAGTCATTAAGAGATTCCCCATTCTTAATTCTCATTTAACTTAACGATTTTCAAGACAAAACATTCAGTAAATAAGTCATTAAGAGATTCCCCATTCTTAATTCTCATTTAACTTAACGATTTTCAAGACAAAACATTCAGTAAATAAGTCATTAAGAGATTCCCCATTCTTAATTCTCATTTAACTTAACGATTTTCAAGACAAAACATTCAGTAAATAAGTCATTAAGAGATTCCCCATTCTTAATTCTCATTTAACTTAACGATTTTCAAGACAAAACATTCAGTAAATAAGTCATTAAGAGATTCCCCATTCTTAATTCTCATTTAACTTAACGATTTTCAAGACAAAACATTCAGTAAATAAGTCATTAAGAGATTCCCCATTCTTAATTCTCATTTAACTTAACGATTTTCAAGACAAAACATTCAGTAAATAAGTCATTAAGAGATTCCCCATTCTTAATTCTCATTTAACTTAACGATTTTCAAGACAAAACATTCAGTAAATAAGTCATTAAGAGATTCCCCATTCTTAATTCTCATTTAACTTAACGATTTTCAAGACAAAACATTCAGTAAATAAGTCATTAAGAGATTCCCCATTCTTAATTCTCATTTAACTTAACGATTTTCAAGACAAAACATTCAGTAAATAAGTCATTAAGAGATTCCCCATTCTTAATTCTCATTTAACTTAACGATTTTCAAGACAAAACATTCAGTAAATAAGTCATTAAGAGATT
Source organism: Cicer arietinum (assembly GCF_000331145.2). Classification (NCBI taxonomy): domain Eukaryota; kingdom Viridiplantae; phylum Streptophyta; class Magnoliopsida; order Fabales; family Fabaceae; genus Cicer; species Cicer arietinum. The sequence goes on along the minus strand of NC_021162.2, from coordinate 42,727,007 downwards.
CCCCATTCTTAATTCTCATTTAACTTAACGATTTTCAAGACAAAACATTCAGTAAATAAGTCATTAAGAGATTCCCCATTCTTAATTCTCATTTAACTTAACGATTTTCAAGACAAAACATTCAGTAAATAAGTCATTAAGAGATTCCCCATTCTTAATTCTCATTTAACTTAACGATTTTCAAGACAAAACATTCAGTAAATAAGTCATTAAGAGATTCCCCATTCTTAATTCTCATTTAACTTAACGATTTTCAAGACAAAACATTCAGTAAATAAGTCATTAAGAGATTCCCCATTCTTAATTCTCATTTAACTTAACGATTTTCAAGACAAAACATTCAGTAAATAAGTCATTAAGAGATTCCCCATTCTTAATTCTCATTTAACTTAACGATTTTCAAGACAAAACATTCAGTAAATAAGTCATTAAGAGATTCCCCATTCTTAATTCTCATTTAACTTAACGATTTTCAAGACAAAACATTCAGTAAATAAGTCATTAAGAGATTCCCCATTCTTAATTCTCATTTAACTTAACGATTTTCAAGACAAAACATTCAGTAAATAAGTCATTAAGAGATTCCCCATTCTTAATTCTCATTTAACTTAACGATTTTCAAGACAAAACATTCAGTAAATAAGTCATTAAGAGATTCCCCATTCTTAATTCTCATTTAACTTAACGATTTTCAAGACAAAACATTCAGTAAATAAGTCATTAAGAGATTCCCCATTCTTAATTCTCATTTAACTTAACGATTTTCAAGACAAAACATTCAGTAAATAAGTCATTAAGAGATTCCCCATTCTTAATTCTCATTTAACTTAACGATTTTCAAGACAAAACATTCAGTAAATAAGTCATTAAGAGATTCCCCATTCTTAATTCTCATTTAACTTAACGATTTTCAAGACAAAACATTCAGTAAATAAGTCATTAAGAGATTCCCCATTCTTAATTCTCATTTAACTTAACGATTTTCAAGACAAAACATTCAGTAAATAAGTCATTAAGAGATTCCCCATTCTTAATTCTCATTTAACTTAACGATTTTCAAGACAAAACATTCAGTAAATAAGTCATTAAGAGATTCCCCATTCTTAATTCTCATTTAACTTAACGATTTTCAAGACAAAACATTCAGTAAATAAGTCATTAAGAGATTCCCCATTCTTAATTCTCATTTAACTTAACGATTTTCAAGACAAAACATTCAGTAAATAAGTCATTAAGAGATTCCCCATTCTTAATTCTCATTTAACTTAACGATTTTCAAGACAAAACATTCAGTAAATAAGTCATTAAGAGATTCCCCATTCTTAATTCTCATTTAACTTAACGATTTTCAAGACAAAACATTCAGTAAATAAGTCATTAAGAGATTCCCCATTCTTAATTCTCATTTAACTTAACGATTTTCAAGACAAAACATTCAGTAAATAAGTCATTAAGAGATTCCCCATTCTTAATTCTCATTTAACTTAACGATTTTCAAGACAAAACATTCAGTAAATAAGTCATTAAGAGATTCCCCATTCTTAATTCTCATTTAACTTAACGATTTTCAAGACAAAACATTCAGTAAATAAGTCATTAAGAGATTCCCCATTCTTAATTCTCATTTAACTTAACGATTTTCAAGACAAAACATTCAGTAAATAAGTCATTAAGAGATTCCCCATTCTTAATTCTCATTTAACTTAACGATTTTCAAGACAAAACATTCAGTAAATAAGTCATTAAGAGATTCCCCATTCTTAATTCTCATTTAACTTAACGATTTTCAAGACAAAACATTCAGTAAATAAGTCATTAAGAGATTCCCCATTCTTAATTCTCATTTAACTTAACGATTTTCAAGACAAAACATTCAGTAAATAAGTCATTAAGAGATTCCCCATTCTTAATTCTCATTTAACTTAACGATTTTCAAGACAAAACATTCAGTAAATAAGTCATTAAGAGATTCCCCATTCTTAATTCTCATTTAACTTAACGATTTTCAAGACAAAACATTCAGTAAATAAGTCATTAAGAGATTCCCCATTCTTAATTCTCATTTAACTTAACGATTTTCAAGACAAAACATTCAGTAAATAAGTCATTAAGAGATTCCCCATTCTTAATTCTCATTTAACTTAACGATTTTCAAGACAAAACATTCAGTAAATAAGTCATTAAGAGATTCCCCATTCTTAATTCTCATTTAACTTAACGATTTTCAAGACAAAACATTCAGTAAATAAGTCATTAAGAGATTCCCCATTCTTAATTCTCATTTAACTTAACGATTTTCAAGACAAAACATTCAGTAAATAAGTCATTAAGAGATTCCCCATTCTTAATACTCATTTACTGAAACGATTTTCAAAAACGAACATTAAGTAACCGAGACATTAAGAGATTCCCCCTCCTTAACGTCCAGTTAACTTAAACGGTTTTCAAAACAAAATGTTAAGTAACCGAGACATTAAGAGATTCCCCCTCCTTAACGTCCAGTTAACTTAAACGGTTTTCAAAACAAAATATTAAGTAACCGAGACATTAAGAGATTCCCCCTCCTTAACGTCCAGTTAACTTAAACGGTTTTCAAAACAAAATATTAAGTAACCGAGACATTAAGAGATTCCCCCTCCTTAACGTCCAGTTAACTTAAACGGTTTTCAAAACAAAATATTAAGTAACCGAGACATTAAGAGATTCCCCATTCTTAACGCCCAGTTTACTTAAACGGTTTTCAAAACAAAATGTTAAGTAACCGAGACATTAAGAGATTCCCCATTCTTAACGCCCAGTTTACTTAAACGGTTTTCAAAACAAAATGTTAAGTAACCGAGACATTAAGAGATTCCCCATTCTTAACGCCCAGTTTACTTAAACGGTTTTCAAAACAAAATGTTAAGTAACCGAGACATTAAGAGATTCCCCATTCTTAACGCCCAGTTTACTTAAACGGTTTTCAAAACAAAATATTAAGTAACCGAGACATTAAGAGATTCCCCATTCTTAACGCCCAGTTTACTTAAACGGTTTTCAAAACAAAATATTAAGTAACCGAGACATTAAGAGATTCCCCATTCTTAACGCCCAGTTTACTTAAACGGTTTTCAAAACAAAATATTAAGTAACCGAGACATTAAGAGATTCCCCATTCTTAACGCCCAGTTTACTTAAACGGTTTTCAAAACAAAATATTAAGTAACCGAGACATTAAGAGATTCCCCATTCTTAACGCCCAGTTTACTTAAACGGTTTTCAAAACAAAATATTAAGTAACCGAGACATTAAGAGATTCCCCATTCTTAACGCCCAGTTTACTTAAACGGTTTTCAAAACAAAATATTAAGTAACCGAGACATTAAGAGATTCCCCATTCTTAACGCCCAGTTAACTTAAACGATTTTTCTTTAAAACAAAATATTAAGTAACCGAGACATTAAGAGATTCCCCATTCTTAACGCCCAGTTTACTTAAACGGTTTTCAAAACAAAATATTAAGTAACCGAGACATTAAGAGATTCCCCATTCTTAACGCCCAGTTTACTTAAACGGTTTTCAAAACAAAATATTAAGTAACCGAGACATTAAGAGATTCCCCATTCTTAACGCCCAGTTTACTTAAACGGTTTTCAAAACAAAATATTAAGTAACCGAGACATTAAGAGATTCCCCCTCCTTAACGTCCAGTTAACTTAAACGGTTTTCAAAACAAAATATTAAGTAACCGAGACATTAAGAGATTCCCCATTCTTAACGCCCAGTTTACTTAAACGGTTTTCAAAACAAAATATTAAGTAACCGAGACATTAAGAGATTCCCCATTCTTAACGCCCAGTTTACTTAAACGGTTTTCAAAACAAAATATTAAGTAACCGAGACATTAAGAGATTCCCCATTCTTAACGCCCAGTTTACTTAAACGGTTTTCAAAACAAAATATTAAGTAACCGAGACATTAAGAGATTCCCCGTTCTTAACGCCCAGTTAACTTAAACGATTTTTCTTTAAAACAAAATATTAAGTAACCGAGACATTAAGAGATTCCCCGTTCTTAACGCCCAGTTAACTTAAACGATTTTTCTTTAAAACAAAATATTAAGTAACCGAGACATTAAGAGATTCCCCATTCTTAACGCCCAGTTTACTTAAACGGTTTTCAAAACAAAATATTAAGTAACCGAGACATTAAGAGATTCCCCGTTCTTAACGCCCAGTTAACTTAAACGATTTTTCTTTAAAACAAAATATTAAGTAACCGAGACATTAAGAGATTCCCCATTCTTAACGCCCAGTTTACTTAAACGGTTTTCAAAACAAAATATTAAGTAACCGAGACATTAAGAGATTCCCCATTCTTAACGCCCAGTTTACTTAAACGGTTTTCAAAACAAAATATTAAGTAACCGAGACATTAAGAGATTCCCCGTTCTTAACGCCCAGTTAACTTAAACGATTTTTCTTTAAAACAAAATATTAAGTAACCGAGACATTAAGAGATTCCCCGTTCTTAACGCCCAGTTAACTTAAACGATTTTTCTTTAAAACAAAATATTAAGTAACCGAGACATTAAGAGATTCCCCATTCTTAACGCCCAGTTTACTTAAACGGTTTTCAAAACAAAATATTAAGTAACCGAGACATTAAGAGATTCCCCATTCTTAACGCCCAGTTAACTTAAACGATTTTTCTTTAAAACAAAATATTAAGTAACCGAGACATTAAGAGATTCCCCATTCTTAACGCCCAGTTAGCTTAAACGGTTTTCAAAACAAAATGTTAAGTAACCGAGACATTAAGAGATTCCCCATTCTTAACGCCCAGTTTACTTAAACGGTTTTCAAAACAAAATATTAAGTAACCGAGACATTAAGAGATTCCCCGTTCTTAACGCCCAGTTAACTTAAACGATTTTTCTTTAAAACAAAATATTAAGTAACCGAGACATTAAGAGATTCCCCGTTCTTAACGCCCAGTTAACTTAAACGATTTTTCTTTAAAACAAAATATTAAGTAACCGAGACATTAAGAGATTCCCCATTCTTAACGCCCAGTTTACTTAAACGGTTTTCAAAACAAAATATTAAGTAACCGAGACATTAAGAGATTCCCCCTCCTTAACGTCCAGTTAACTTAAACGGTTTTCAAAACAAAATATTAAGTAACCGAGACATTAAGAGGTTCCCCCTCCTTAACGTCCAGTTAACTTAAACGGTTTTCAAAACAAAATATTAAGTAACCGAGACATTAAGAGATTCCCCATTCTTAACGCCCAGTTAACTTAAACGATTTTTCTTTAAAACAAAATATTAAGTAACCGAGACATTAAGAGATTCCCCATTCTTAACGCCCAGTTAACTTAAACGATTTTTCTTTAAAACAAAATATTAAGTAACCGAGACATTAAGAGATTCCCCATTCTTAACGCCCAGTTAACTTAAACGATTTTTCTTTAAAACAAAATATTAAGTAACCGAGACATTAAGAGATTCCCCATTCTTAACGCCCAGTTAACTTAAACGATTTTTCTTTAAAACAAAATATTAAGTAACCGAGACATTAAGAGATTCCCCCTCCTTAACGTCCAGTTAACTTAAACGGTTTTCAAAACAAAATATTAAGTAACCGAGACATTAAGAGATTCCCCCTCCTTAACGTCCAGTTAACTTAAACGGTTTTCAAAACAAAATATTAAGTAACCGAGACATTAAGAGATTCCCCATTCTTAACGCCCAGTTAACTTAAACGATTTTTCACAAACAAACGCACATTAAGTAAACGAGACATTAAGAGATTCCCCATTCTTAATGCTCATTTAACTTAATGGTTTTCAAGTTTCACACAACACAAACTCAACAAATTCTCACATCAAAACATATCAATTCATTTATTCACAAATCCAACCATACACACATCAAATCTCATCAATATCAATTAAGAGCATGTCAAAAACAACGAACACAAATCAAAGCAACATAACACCCAGATACAAAGTTTCATTTACCCATAATCATACGCAATGACATTCAAATTCATTTACCACGAAACATTCATCACTATAAACAAAACCTAACTCTAAGGTTTTTACCCATAACGCACTAGTTTGGTTTTTCCCCAAATCGATACAATAAGCCCTAACAAATTCCTTCCCACACAACCACAGATAAGTCCCTAATGCAAACTAGAAGTTTGGAAGGAGCCCTTACCTCAACGTTAGCTTTAACGGACGTTTCCGGTACCGTGAGTAATTCCGGTAAAATCTCCGCTCGCAACTTCGCCTCCAAATAGGTCCCCTAGCACCGTAGCGTGGTAGTGAGCAACCTTCCCTTCTGACTCTTCGCGAAACGAAGCTTGGATCTTGAAGAAACGGAGATAATTAACGATCAAGTGTCGCAAAATTATAATTCAATTAAATTTGAAACCGAAATTAAATTATGTCAAATAAATTTAATCGATCCTATTGAAATTCAACTTAAGAAATTAGAATATAAAAATAATCAAATAAACAAGAATAGAATCATGAATTCGAAATTGATAGTGTAACCTGAATCAAATAAACCTGTGGATTAATCTTATAAAATTAGTCTTCCATGAAATTAAAATAAATAAAAAATGTTTATTTCTTATAGCAATCTGAATCCTAATATTTCTTTCGTGAAAAGAAACAAAACTGCCAATATATAGTACTCGATATTGGGCTTTAGGCTTTAGGGTTTAAAAACAAGTGACCCGCTATTTAAAACTATTACAAAAGTCCAGATTACAAAATCTGTAATTTATTTCCAATGCCTACTCGTAGTCGCCAACCCGATATCCATAGCTCAAGTTATGGCCTACAGAGCGAGAAAGGGTCCAAATGCAAATAATAAAATTATAATTCATTTTCAACCTAAAGTTTAGAAACAAGCTAAAAAATTATTCTAAGATATAAAGAACTTATAAAATATCAAACTAAAAATCTAGAAACATGCGCCTAAATTCTATGATCATGGAGCAAATGGTTACGCAACATGCAGGAAACTGCATGCCAACAAGGAACACCAATAAGTCTCATTTTCTACAAACACATGTCTTCTTTATAGAATCAATCATTCTTCTTTAACAATGGAGATCAATCATTGTTGTTTATGGAGAACATTGTTAATATTTTCAGAAATTGTCAAGAACGTTCTTGGTTCTTGTTGGTTCAGATTTTTCTTTCTTTATGCCGATATTTATTTTTCCTTGCTTAGGTCCTATATTTGATTAATACACTCAAAAACACATGATAAAATAACATATCACTTAGAATCAAAATTAGCATTCTTTAATTAACCTTTGTTTATTTACATCAAAACTTTATTTGAGAAATTGTCTTAACAATCTCCTCCATTTTGATAATGACAAACATGTTAATTTATATTTTAAAATTCTGATTCTAATTTTAATTTTGAAGAGCTTAAAAACTTCCTTTCAACATGTGCAATACATCTTTTTGAAAGATATAAACTCCATTAATGCATTCAAAATATAGATGTACATAGATTTAGCATAACATAAACTTCATTAATGTATTGCAATGATAGATATACATAAATTCAACATATAAAGAAGTGCCATACACAAAAAGACTTCTAATTACATATTAGAGTTTGATAAAAAAAATAAATAAAAAAACTAAACTAATCCTCCCCCTTTGTCATAGAAAAAAGGCAGGGAAGAATGCTAGAAGCAAGCTACTTAGATAAAGATGGGGATGAACCCTCAGAAGAAGAGGACTAAGAAGGATCAGAAGTAGGGTTTGGAGATGGAGGTGGATGAAGAAGAGGAGGACATAAGCCCATTTTTTGGAGCAAGCTACTCGACCATCCATTTCCTAAGTCGGGAAGTCTCGTTGTCCTACTGAGTCTGGCGTGTCATGATGGTTTGGAGGGTAGCCATGATTTGAGTGTTGGTTGCCTCATCCTTTGGTCGTGGAGGAGAACATTGAGTGGTGGTAACGGGAGTGGTAGAGAGACCATTGCTTGAGGGAGGGATTGTGGTGCAAAAGGAAGATATTAAGGAAAAAATGGTGGCTACTAGATGGAGTGGAGTAGAGGATGATATTTGATGAGTAAAAGATGGGTCGAGGGTATCTGTGAAAACATAAAACTGGCTAATTCCAAAGATGGAAGAGCTAAATTTTTGAGGGGATATGAAGGCAAGTGACATGGTAGAAATATGATGAAAGGGTAGTTGTGGGAAAATATCATTCTGGGGAAGGTGATGGACTTGAGAGAAATTAGGGAAGTCTGTAGAAGTTGGGTTATATTCTTGGAAAGAAGTGGGCACACATTTGAACTAGTTTAAGAAGTTTGTGGAGTTGGGTTGGCTGATGGATTCAACGAGGCAGGTTGTCAGACCCATAATTTTAAGTATACTTTATGTATTTCCGTGTATTTTGGATTTTGGCTCGGAGGCTTTTTAGCCAAAGTTAATAATATTTTGGAGTTTATATGATCAAAAAGATATTTTGACGCCGTTTAGAATTACTCGTCGATAAATAAATTAAATTAAGTGCGGTGAATCCTTTACGGAGAATTTAATGCGTTACGGGTAAAATGGTAATTTAACAAATATCTAGATATTTGTTTGAGATATTTCTTAAGTTATAATTAATATATATATATATATATATATA
>NC_021162.2:42697413-42718338 GCF_000331145.2 Cicer arietinum | reverse complement strand
AGAAAGAAAAGAACAGGGATATAAAAAGGAAAGAAGGAAAAAGGAAGAAAGGAAAAAGAAAGGAAAGAAAGGAAAGAAAGAGAAAGGAAAGAAAAACACAAAAATTCCATCTTCTTCCTCTGTTAACGCGCGAAGCTTCTCCCTCCCTCCTCCATTTTCGTTTTTCTTTGCTTCCTTTCTTCAAGAATAGAAGCCCAAGGTTTGTTGAGTGTGAAAGAGAAGAATTCTTAACTTTACCCTTCCTCTTTGATTTGAAAACGCAGAAAAACGGTGTTAGGGATTTCAAAACCGTCAAACACAAACCACCCCGTTTCACTAGATCTAAGCTTCGTTTCGCGAAGAGATAGAAGGGAAAGTTGCTCACCACCATACTACGGTGCTAGTGGACTAACTTGGAAGCGACGTCCCGAGCGGAGATTTTATCGGAATTACTCGCGGTACCGGAAACGCACGTTAAAGCTAACGTTAAGGTAAGGGCTCCTTCCAAACTTTTAGTTTGCATTTAGGGACTTATCTGTAGTTGTGTGGAAAGAAATTTGTTAGGGTTGAATGTATTGATTTAGGGAAGATGAATCTAAGGTTATGTGGGTAAAGTCTTACAGTTAGGTCTTGAGGATATTGATGGGTGTTTCGTAGAAAATGAACTTAACTCATTTGTGTATGATTATGGGTAAATGAAATTTGATGTGTTTGAGTGTTCTGTTGTGTTGATTTGTGCTCGTCGTATTTCACGTGTTCTAAGTTAATACCGAGGAAATTTGATGTGTTTTGGTGTGGATTGTGAATTGAATTTGATAATATGTTTGAGTTGGCTTTGTTGTGGAATTTGAAAACCATTAGAGTTAAACGAGTATTAAAAATGGGGAATCTTTTAATATCTCGGTTTACTTAATGTGTGTTTGAGAAAATCGTTTAAGTTAAACGAGTATTAAGAATGGGGAATCTCTTAATATTTCTGTTTGCTTAATGTTTGTTGTGAAAATCGTTTAAGTCAAATGAGTATTAAAAATGGGGAATCTTTTAATATCTGCATTTGCTTAACGATTGTTGTGGATGAAGTCTGTGTATGCTCATGCATTTCATTTTGGTAAATCGTGTTTGCTTAATGTTTGTTGTGAAAATCGTTTAAGTCAAATGAGTATTAAAAATGGGGAATCTTTTAATATCTGCATTTGCTTAACGATTGTTGCGGATGAAGTCTGTGTATGCTCATGCATTTCATTTTGGTAAATCGTGCTGAACCCGTGATAGGTGGCACCTCGGTAAACTGTACTGACCCGTGATAGGTGGTACGTTTACGGTTTACGTTTAGTAAGTTGTGCTGACCCGTGATAGGTGGCACCTCGGTAAACTGTATTGGCCTGTGATAGGCGGTACGTTTACGACTTACGCTTTTTCTTTTAGTAAATCGTGCTGACCCGTGATAGGTGGCACCTCGGTAAACTGTACTGACCCGTGATAGGTGGTACGTTTACGGTTTACGTTTAGTAAGTTGTGCTGACCCGTGATAGGTGGCACCTCGGTAAACTGTATTGGCCTGTGATAGGCGATACGTTTACGACTTACGCTTTTTCTTTTAGTAAATCATGCTGACCCGTGATAGGTGGCACCTCGGTAAACTGTACTGACCCGTGATAGGGGGTACGTTTACGGTTTACGTTTAGTAAGTTGTGCTGACCCGTGATAGGTGGCACCTCGGTAAACTGTACTGACCCGTGATAGGTGGTACGTTTACGGTTTACGTTTTTGTATAAATATGTCTTTCAAAATCTTTTAAGAAATCGATTTGGAAATCGATTGGCAGAGAGGCAGGAACTCAGCAAAACTGCCAAAATCGATTTGGAAATCGATTTGGCAACACAGGGACTCATCAAAACTGACAAAATCGACTTAGAAATCGATTTGGTCATGCAGGAACTCAGCAGAACTGACCAAATCGATTTGGCAATCGATTGGCTCAGCAGAAGTCCTTATTTTGAGTTAGATAATCGATTGCTCAATTGATTTATCAATGCTTGGGTCAGTTATGTATTACTTGATGGTTTGAGAACTTCATTTTGATTTCATTTTTAATTGGCAAGCATTACATGAACTTTTAGCATATGAGAAATCCTTTTAAGGTGCATGCTTAGTTGAAATGTTATTTTGAGCATTTAAAAACTTAAATGTTATGTGTTAACTGTTAATTTCGGTTGGTGACCCTTTACAATTATTGTGGAAATCTGGGCTTTGCCCTCAGATGAGAGTCAGGACGATCCTACCGGTTCGTACCCGACGGACGGGAATGGAGATGGGAACGCTTGACTGCAGCTACGTTAGGAGGATCTCACGGGACGCGTGGAGATCACTCAAGGTGTATAGTTTTTTTGTAGGATGATCAGATTAGGTTGATGTATAGGGACTAGACGTCCTTCTTTTTGGGTTGGAGTATTTTAATTTGAAAAATTGTACTTATACTAATATTGTCAGTTTGACATCTTAATTGAATGGGTTCCATGTACCATTTGTTGTTGTGTAAATGCTTTGGATTTATATTTGGAGAAACTTTTCCGCTGCTTGTAAATTATAATGACTCAATTATTTATCCAAAGGCATTTCCTCGTTTATTTCTCTGTTTTAGTTTAATTTCTTTTGAAAAAAAAAATACACCCTCGCTTTGAAAATCGGGGTGTTACACAGGTGTAGGTGTTGCAGCCCTTTTCTTGTTGAGCGTTTGCATTTATTTGTTTATGGTGAAAAGACAGATGTGGGGACATTCTTATCAGATGACGTCTTCTTCATATGTGATATATTTTTGGTGGAGAATTTTGAAATCTTGATGATGGAGGTTTCAAATGTGAAAGGGATGTTAAAATGGCTAAAGATTTTTTTTTCAGAACCATTCCATATGGAACAATATTCTTCTTATAATCTTTAGTGGCAACATAAATCATTTGATGCAGGATGATGTGAGGAAGATTGATTCTTTTGCAGTTTAGGAGGTGATGAATGATTAGTGTGTCATTGTTGGAGACATATGTGTGACTCCTACAATTAGGCATAATAGCATGTTGACCGATGTTGTTAAACATTTTGGAAAGGGGCTTGAGGTAAAAGGAGAGGTAATGTTTTGATCCCTCTTTAAACAAATCAAAAAGGACTTCTATTTTGTTCAGGTTTAACGCTGAGTATCAGTTGCTCCCAAAGATAGCAGGACCCTCAGTTGGTAGATCAAGGATAGAGGCGAGAATGTTAGGGGTGATTCTTATCTCAATGCCTTTGAGAGTAGTTACTAAAAGTGATTTATCAGGGAAGGTATGGGCTTGGCAATAAAATGCTCTTACGACATCAGGATAAAAGCATTCTAATATTTGAAGGAACGGAGTCCATCATAGGGCATCCATGTGGTTTTTGATAGCATTGCCTTCAACAATCAGATTTTCCAACATAAATACTCTACCAACACCAATGGGTCTTTGAGCCCATTTTTCATTTATACCATTTTTGGTTGTTGGAGGAAATGAGTGGACGAGTATGAACTTTGGATCTAGGTTAGGAAGAGTGTTGGGTAGGTGGAGAACGTTCTGGTTGGGTTTTTGTAGGTGCAAAATGTTCTAGCGTAGCAGACGAAGAACGTTCTAGAAACATTGTTTTTAGTGGAGAACGTTCTCGAGGTTTTTGTTTAGGTGTAGTGGTTTTCCTTCTCTATAGGTTTCTGAGTTTATTTTTGGCCACGAATTGGGATAGTGTGATGGTGGTTATTAGCTTCAAGGTTTGTGGTGTTGATTTGGTTGTTTTTGGAGAAGGTTTGGATGATTTTATGAAAGAAAATATTTCATTTATTAATATGCTTTTTTAGTTTGGTGGAGTTGAATGAAAGGGGTCAGATGAGAATGATGATTTAGAAGGAGTGATAGGTTTGTAGGGTTTTGTTAGAGTAGTGTGTGGAAATGATTCACATGGATCATCAGAGTCATAATGACATATGATTAACATTGTAGGTTTGGTGTTTGTTGTCTTTGAAGTTCCAATTCTTGGCTCGACGCGCATGGAGCCCCTTTTGGCTTATGTAGGTTTGATGGTAGGTTTCCTTAAATATGGAGTAACTTTAGAAAGGTTTGGAGGATGACATGTATAAAGGGTTGAAATATTATGGACAAGGGATCTGGGGTAATGGGGTTAGGGTTTGATTCTAAGGATGATGATATGTAGTATGAGAATGTTTTATCAGATGAAGTTTCTGGTGGAGTTAGTCTAGGCAGAATGGATGGTGAATGGTTTAGGGAGGACGATGATTGTGAGGGTGATGATGTTGATGGTGTGTTAGGGCATGGGTTTTTGCAGGCGGAATGTTTCATTCTTGCCATTTCAGAAAATGATTTGCAGATTCAAAATGGATTTTAAAAAAATGAGAAGTTAGAAAGAGGAAATGTCAGTTTTATGGAGAATGAAAGGTTGGCATAAGCTTTTTGGAGGGAAGTAGAAGTGACAGTTTCATTGGAAAAAAAGGAGAGAAGGAGGCATATGTGTCAGTTGCTTTAGAACGCATTTAATGCCAAAAACTGAGGGTATCCCTTTCTTTTTAAAAAAATGATAACGCGGAGAAGAAGGATGAGCGAAAACAGAGAATGATGAGTGAAAAGCAGAGACTTATAAATTTTCTCCGTTTATGCAGAAAATGAAATTAATGCAGGCTGATTAGATTTTTTATTTATTTGTAATTTTCAGTTTTTCTTTGATAAAATTGAAATTTTTCTCAACCCAAGGGTTTGTAAAAATGTCAGCAAGTTATTTTTGAGTATCAACAAATATTAATTCAACTTCTTTCTTATTAACAAGATCACGAATGAAATGATGCTTTATTTCAATGTGTTTGGATCTATAGTGCTGAATAAGATTTTTTTTTAGAGATAAATTGCACTACTGTTATCACAATAAATTGGAATACTTGAATAACTTACAGAAAAGTCTTCAAGTTGATTTTTTATTCAGTGAACTTGAGAACAACAGTTTTCCGCTGAGACATATTCAACCTCAGTTATTGATAAGGCTATTGTGTTTTGCTTCATGCAAGACCAGCTCGTCAATGCTTCCCCTAGGAACTGACATTCTCCACTAGTGCTTTTTCTTTCAATCTTGTTTCTAGCATAATCAGCGTCACAATATGCTACAAGATTAAAATGAGAATCTTTTCTATACCAAAGGTCAAGATTAGTAGTACCAACAAGATATCTAAAAATTCATTTTACATTAGTTAGGTGAGTTTCATTTGGTGCTGATTGAAATCAAACACATAATCCTATTGTGAATATAATGTCAAATCTACTAGCACTTAAATAAAACATAGATCTTATCATGCATATGTATTCTTTTTCAGAAATATATTTTCTATTTTCATCTTTGTCTAATGAAGAAGACGGGTGTGTGACACCCTAAACCCCAAAAATAAAAATTTAATTTTTATTTTCTTTTAAAATAGTGAAATTCTTCTAACAATTAGATACACAAACTTTTGAACATATTTTTCTTTTTTTTTTTATTAAGGTAAAGAGTACCACGTAATCATCACATAAATCCAAAATTTCCATCAAACATTATGACATCGAAATCATAATATCAGACAACAGAATCCTTTTTGAAGTATACATACTTATGTTTTAAATTAAGTGCAAATATAGTCCCAACCCGATGTCACTATCAGAGCGGGAATTCCCAAAATAGCAAAAATGCTCAAAATAACATCAACACAATGCATATAATAAGAGTCTCCAAGACATGATGGCTTCTGCCTCTCCGATGGTACTAGTCATAACCTATAACTTACAACTCGTTTGCGTCCGTCGCAAACGTCAAACACAAACAACGAAGGGTGAGTATCGAAATTATGCAACAGTATAAAATACACGAGGGGAGCACACAAGCAATCAAATTATCACAACCTCAAAAACAGTCAAGTCAAGTGTATAATATCAACGATTTATCAAATTCATTCACAATAAGATAATGACAAGGATGAAATGCGATGCATGTCCTATACTCTATACTTCATCATTTGGTACCATTCTACTCTGAAATACTTGGTTAGGAGGCCTGATACTATGCCACTACAAGAGTGGACAGATAATTCATGAATGGCCAAGTCCTCATAGATCCCCTCAACTCAACCCAAGACATATATACGCGACGGTCGGAGTACTCTTTTGTTGCACGGTAGCTCCCGGCCTTAGGGAATAACCCACTAATCCACTTAGGACTTCCTCACTAGAGGTACCCCCAAGGTCTATCAGTCTTACCTTACAGTTCGACTGTAGCCCTCCACGATCAGGCTCATTCAGTTGTACTTCCCTGAATCACTAGGTTTGTCAAACCCTCCCTATATGATGACAAAATAGTTCTAACTCCAAAATCACAACTCAATAAGTTTCAGTTTAACTTTACAACATTCATCATTATATATGTATATCACTCAATCACAATAAAATCCAATATTTTTGTTTGCACTACTCACAATACATCATCCAGTCTTATCAATCACAAAATAAAAGATTAAACAGGTGGCACATTCAAGTAATATCACAATTTCATTCAAGTAGCAAGAATACTCCAGTACATATCATTCACACAGTAACAACCAACATAATATTCATAAAATCAGACGGCATACAATCTTGATATAAATAAATTCACGACAATTCTATAGGTTGCTAAATTATATTTTAATCCTCACTATTACCATTCACATTTTATTAATTAATTATTATTACTTAATAGGGCTCAACCGTACATAGTAAGCCCCGAATGAACATCTTGGAATTTCAGTATTCCCGTTCATCTCACGTTATTTTATACTCTTAAAAGCGAACCTCATCTCACCCCTTACCTCGACTGAAGATTCCGTCCAATGAATCTAATCTGCTAACGGGTCATCTCTTTGTCGGTCGTCGTCTCTAATAATCCGCGAGAGAAATATAGCCACACAACCACCAAATACAAATAAATTACTTACTATAAAAAAATGAATAAATAAATAAGTAATGAATAAATAAATAAATAAATGGATAAATAATTAATAAAATAAATAATATATAAATAAGTAATGAATGAATAAATAAATAATAAATAAATAAATAAATAAATGAATAAATAATAAATAAATAAATAAGTAAATAATAAAATAAATAATGAATAAATAAATAAGTAAATGAATAAATAGATAATAAAAAAAACAACTAAATAAGTAAATGAATAAATAAATAATATAATAAAAAAATAATAAATAAATGGATAAATAAATAATAAAAATATAAGTAAGTAAATAAAAAATAAAATAAATAACAAATAAATACGTAAATGAATAAATAAATAATCAAATAAATAATAAAATAAACAATTAATAAATAAATAAATAAGTAAATGAATGATTAAATAATAAAATAAATAATAAATAAATAAATAAATAAGAAAATGAATAAATAATTAATAAAATAAATAATAAATAAATAAGTAAATGAATAAATAAATAAGTAAATAAATAAATAATTAATAAAATAAATAATAAATAAATAAGTAAATGAATAAATAAATAATAAATAAATAAATAAATAAATAATAAAATAAATAAGTAAATGAATAAATAAATAATTAAATAATAAATAAATAAATAAATGAATAAATAAATAAATAAATACTAAATAAATAAATCATCTAAATAAATAAATTATTTACTATTTGTACTACAACCCAGAATAATATTTAATACCATGCATGCTTATGCTTATATTGAGAATAATTTAAAAGCATTTAATCAAAAATCGTATAAAAATTATGTTACCGAAGTCATGTAAAAAAAATGCAGAATTAAATTAAAGCAGTATTAGGTTACCAAAATCAAGATTCGTATAAAAATATAGTGGGCAAGTCTGTTACTTTAAAAAAAATGCAGAGGGCAATTCTTGCTACAAAACACACTTATAATTATAGTAACATAAAATAATGTATAATTTTAGTTAAATTAAAGCAGAATCACATAGCATATATGTAATGAAATTGGTAGTATTTATTTAAATTGATGCTTACGATAAATCTCTTTTAATTATAGCTAAAATAAAATGAATTCTTTAGATGCAAATTAACTTCAGAACATATGTCCAATAATATAATTCAATCATCCAGGTTTATTATTAATAAAAATGGGAATAGAGGAATACATACCCAATATTACTATGAGACAAACGATTGCAAGCAACCTTGTTAACTAGTAAGGAGGAATTATGGGATGAAATATAGAAGAAAAAGGATTCAGTGTTGTTTATTTGTTTTTCTTCTTCTGGAAATTATGTTTCTTGGAATGAGATCCCCAGACTGGCGGCAACCCTTGGCCAAAGTTCTATTACTTACGTGTATGTATATATATTTCAGTAACGGTAGGTTTAGTTGCAAGGCCTTGTTTTCCAAAATGGGCAATTCCACTTAGCCCATATTCAATTATTACCATTATTAATTTACTATTATTATTAGTATTAGTATTATTATTATTATTATTTATTATTATTATTATTATTATTATTATTATTATTATTATTATTCTAAACTCACTCTATTAGCGTTAAAGGTAACAATTAGTGTAGTAACACAAATTCACTCCTTGTATTATTTTATTTAAATATATATATATATATATTATTTTATTTATTTTTGTAAGTTAAATATAGTTAATAGTAATGAGTTAAATCAATTACTAAGACAAACACAGAAGACACACCTAGAGAAATTAGAACACATATTAACGCTCATATAAAAAAAAATAGTATTGTATCATTATACTATTTAAAATAAGGTAACGAGAAATTTGGGTGTTATAGGGTGCATGGGAGTAGACATGATTTTGGCTTCATTTATTTTGTATTTTGTTAAATTATTTTTTGTGTATTTTTCTTGACAAATAAAAATATCATCTTTATGTTGCTTAATTTGCAAACCAAGAAAATATCTTAATTCTCCCACCATACTCATTTCAAATTCACTCTGCATGAGTTTTGAAAAGCCATCACACATTTTTTCATTAGTTGATCCAAAGACGATATCATCAACATACAGTTGAACAATGAGTAAATCATTTTTATCAGTTTTTTTTAATAGTGTAGTGTCAATTTTTCCTGTAGAGAATCCAATTTTAATTAAAAAGGAACTTAATCTTTCATACCAAGCTCTTGGTGATTGCTTTAATCCATATAGAGCTTTGGTAAATTTAAAAACGTGATTTGGTTTTGATCAAATCCAGGAGGTTGTTTTACATACACTTGTTCATTTAAATATCCATTTGAAAAAGGTTTACAAGCTTATGAGATGGATATGCAAGAAGAATTCATATGGCTTCTAACCTTGCAACAGGAGCAAAGGTTTCACCACAGTCTATACCTTCTTGTTGATTGTAACCGTGAGCAACTGACCTTGCTTTGTTTCTAACAACCTTACCATCTTCACCTAGTTTGTTTCTAGAAACCCATCTTGTTCCAAAGATAGTTTGATCTCGTGGAACTAGAACAAGAGTCCATACTTCCTTCCTCTCAAATTGAATAAGTTATCCCTTCATAACTTCAATCCAAGATTGATTAACTGTGGCTTCTTTAATTGATTTTGGTTCAATTTGTGATATCATTGCTATGTTGATGTTTTCATCATTCTTGAATGAAATTCTGGTTCTAATTCCATGATATGTATCCCCATTAATTTGAGTTTGAGGATGGTCACCTATCGTTCGCCAGCTTTTAGGTGGAGAATGAAACAAAGATTGTTTATTGATCTCCATTTCGTGTAGACCATTCTGCTGCTGCAGGCCATATTGTTCTTCTTCTTCCTCAATTTATTTTCTCAATTCTAGATTATCAAATTCATCAAAAAATATATTCATACTAATTTCAACCCGTTTGTTCTTAGATTAAACACTCTATACCCTTTAGATTCAGTAGAATCACATAAAAATATTGCTTTGTCTGATTTTGCATCAAACTTTCCAAGGGTTTCTTTATTGTTCATAATATAACAGTAAAATCCAAAGATGTGAAAATAGGAGATGTTTGTTTGCTTGTTTTTCGAGATTTCATATGGGGTTTTTTTGATAATTTTTTTGATAGATACATGGTTTAAAATGTAACAAGACGTATTGATGGCTTCAGCCCAAAAATATTTTTCAACGTTAGATTCCTCCAAGATTGTTCTTGCAATTTATTGCAGTGTTCTATTTTTTCGTTTAACAACTCCATTTTGTTTTGGAGTTCTTACACAAGATAGATTATGAGAAATGCTAAGTTCATCGAAGAAGGTTTTAAAAGAGGTATTTATGAGTTCTCCTCCATGACCACTTCTTACAGAAATGATATTGGAATCATTTTCATTCTGTACCTTTTTGCAAAAAGTTTTAAATGCATCGTCTTTCTGTTTTAAAAATAATACCCAAGTGTATCTTGAAAAACCATCAACAATAACAAAACCATATTTCATTCCACCTAGACTTGTTGTTTTGATTGACTCAAAAAGATCAATGTGAAGCAATTCAAGAGTTCTGTTTGTAGTTATAAAATGATTTCAATGAAAACTGCTCTTGACTTGTGTTCCTTTTGCACATGCTTCACATACTTTATCTTTATTAAAGTTCACTTTAGGCAATCCTATAACAAGGTCTAGTTTATATATTTTTGAAATGGTTTTCATGCTTCTATGATCTATCCTTTAATGCCAAATCCATTTATCTTTATCGATTGGAGAAAGTTCTACTTTTGTTCCTGAATTTTCTCTTTTTAAAAAAATCTTTTTGTTCTTGAGTTTTTCATCTCTTTTCTTAGAGTAACATACATATTCCAGATGTCCAATTTTTTTACAATATGAATATTTGCTTTTGCATTCATCCTCTTTTCTTTTCTGAACAAAAAAGTTTTCATACATTTTCATTTTGTGAGTTTTATCAACACCAAGACCTGCTTTATCAAAGATTCCTACTTGAGATCCCATGATTTTTTGGAATGTGTCAGTAGCTTTAATAAAACTTGACAAGTCATTTTTAAGAAGTTCATTTTCAATTTTAAGGAGAACGTTCTCCGTTTTAGCTGCATAATGTTCTTCACTTCTTCTTCAAATCTTTTCCCATTTGTTCACATAAAGAGTACAATCAAGAATTTGTTACCTCATCTTCTTCTTCATTTGCCATTAAGCATATGTTGGCTTCTTCAGCTTCTTCTGTATCTAATTCTTCTGATTTATCCCACGTGGGCATTGGTTTCTTTTTAAAAGGAAATCTTTTTGGTGGTTTTTTATTTAAGGGACATTTGACTTTGTAATGTCCTAATTATTACATCCAAAACATGTGATTTGGATCTTGCCCACTTGTATTTTGGGATTGCTGTTTGAAAATCCTTTCTTGACTTGATCTCTTTTTCTCATCATTCTATGAATTTCTCTTGTGAGAAAGGAAATTTCTTCATCATCATCTTCCTGTCCAATTTCTTATGGTTCTTCATTTGTTTGTATTGTAATATTTTCTTGCGATGCCTTTTGAGTTATTTCCATGCGATTTCTTTTTGTAGTAATACTTCATGTGCTCTTAAGGTTCCAATTAGTTCCTCCAAGGCTACCACTTCAAGATTTTTGGCCTAGATTATAGCTGTTACCATTGGTCTCCATATGACTGGAAGACATCTCGTGATCTTTCTTACTCATTGTTGTATTGAGTAAACCTTTCCAAGAGAACGCATCTCATTTACTATAGTTGTGAACTTTGAGTACATCTCATCAATAACTTCCCTTTCATGCATTTCGAACATCTCTAACTTTCTTATACCAATGTCTATTCTTGTTTCTTTGACATGGCTTGTTCCTTCATGATGAGTTTGCAATGTGTGCCATACATCTTTAGTAGTTGTGCATTCATCAATTCTTTCGTTGCTTCCCTGCTCAAAGCACATGATAAGAATAATTGAGCTTTAGAGTTTAAGAGTACCTTAGTTTTATCTTTAGTTGTCTAATCTGCTTCTTTCTTTTCATCAGAGGTTGAATCATTTTGATCAACTCATGGTATGAAATCTCCATCTATAATGATGCACCATATTCATGTATCTTGAGATTTCATAAATAGCTGCATTTTTTTCTTCCAGAAGTAGTAATCAGCTCCATCAAAATAAGGTGGTCTGTTTGAAAATCCTCTTCAACAATGTATTTTGCTTTTGCCATTTTTTCCTTCTAGGTCTTTACTCTAGCACTATTTAGGTGTCTTAATCTTTAGAGTTCTTGCTCTGATGCCAATTGAAATAGAAATGTAAATTTACAAGGAAGGGGGTTTGAATTGTAAATGTTCCTATTTAAAATTTCCTGTAAAAACTTAAGATTTTAACTCAAGATTGATCTTGGTAGTGAAAGAAGAAAACATATAACATTCTTGGTTTTAACTAGAAAACGAAGAATGTACTTGGTTAGTTAAAATAAAAAATTCAGTTTATGTATTTAACTTGATAATCAATCAGACTTAAAGCAAATAAAGACAAGGGAAGAAATACCACAGAACGATATATCCTAGTTCATCCAACTCGGGTAAGTCCAGTCCTCACAATTGTGAGACTTTCACTAGGTGTTCAAAATGAAGAACAATCTTGGTTGACACAAGCAGCTTAGACCAACCTTGATATGTTACAAAACCAATTCTTTCCACCTAGAAAGGCATTCAAACAATAAAAGGGTTTCTTACAAGCTACTAAAACTATAATTAACACTTATAGTATTGAGGTTTACATAATAATGATAATAGTTTTTAGAATCTAAATGATCTCAACTAGTGTTTACAAGAGATTCAATATAGTTAAAAAGAAGATTTAAGATCAGAACCGACTCTTCTTGAGAATGAGATAATTTCAAGTATGTAAATGTGAATGATTGCGCAGATTTCTTAACACTTGAACTTATTGTTTTCTTTCTTGAGCTTGGTCTTCCTTTTATAGGGTTTAGGAAGGTTCATGATAGGCAAAAGAGCCGTTGGAAAGTCCTTTGCTATAATGTGTCAAGTTTTGACCAAAGACCAAACTTTATGAATTAAAAATGTTCATGTCCATGAACATTCTGTGTTCTGCTTCTATGATTGGAAATGGCTGGTATGAAGCTTCTCATTCTTGGATAGATTTGATTTTGTTTAATGACCCTTTGATTCTCAAATATATGGTTGATGAATTCAGTTCGAGACAATGTCTTGATTTGCGCAAAACAAATTGAAGAATGATCTCCATCTGCTGAAGAATGATTGTTAAACTTTCTAGAGATTATTTAATAAGACTAGAGACTAATGATCATTTTGGAGACTGTTTAATCTTTCTGGTGACTGATGACCATTCTGGAGACTGTTTAATCTTTCTTGTGACTGATGATCATTCTAGAGATTAAGGATAATAAACTAGAGAACGATCAATCATGTTTGAATTTGCATGATCAATCATAATCCATAGCTTTTCTATTCTGTATTTTGAATTGATTCTTTGTTGAGATGAAACCTTTATATTCTTTGAAGAGAACAAATCACATGGCTGTGAAAAATAGAATAATTGATTGCGAGATTTGGGATCAAATTCTTCTTCAACAGTGGAGATCAATCAATTTTGTTTATGGAGAACATTCTCCGTTTTTTCAGAAATTGCCAAGAACATTCTTGGTTCTTGTTGGTTTGGATTTTTCTTTCTTTATTCTGATTTTTGCTTTGCCTTGCTTAGGACGTATCTTTGATTAATACACTCAAAAACGCATGTTAACTTAAGATATCCTTTAGAATCATAATTAGCATTCTTTAATTAACCTCTGTTTGTTTACATCAAAACTTTAATTAAGAGTTTGTCTTAATAATATGTTGATATTTTCTTCAACAGCTTCTTCCTTAAATCTAGACATTTTGAACTCTTGGATCTTTCATCACACACTATAAAGTGGTCAACCTTGAGACCTAACTCTGAAGTCAATTGAAGGTGCCAACACGAGAAGATAGGGAAGAATTGTGTTTGACTAAGTTGATAACTTTTCCAATATTTGATTAAACTAGTTTAGATTTAGTGATTTACTTGGAGGAGAAGCAATAATAAAACTAAAAAATGCATAAATAAAGTGACACAAGTAATTTATCTTGGTTCACTAACTTGGCTACACGAAGTCCCTTTACTCAAAAGGATTTAATCCACTAAATCAACAACTTGAATTACAATTTTACAAAACACATGACCCACCTATCCATTCTTCTCAAAAGCCTGACAACCTCAGACTTTTGAGGAACCCACGCACCTTGACTCTACCAGTCAAGTCTTCTCCATACAATATGACAAAAATACATAGGTTTGGAACTTGAGTAGTTGCTTCTAACAAGTTGATTATAACAATGACTATCACAATCTAAGAAAAACACTTAGAAAATATTTCTCATTCAAACAAGTGTTTATCTCTTTGAACTCTAAGAACAATTTGGAATTTTGAGCTTGAGTTCTTCTACTATTTTCTTATTTTTCTAACATCTTCTTCCTTTTCATCCTTGAGTATCTCTTTATAGATAAAATCAGAGCTTCAATTTAGTCCTTGTTGAATTCTAAATTGTAACTTTATTCCTAGCTTGGTCAACAATGATATTATTCAAAAATAATTATTATGACCAAGATACTTTTGGATAATATGTTCTTTATTCAATCTGAGCAATTCTTCTAGATGATTATGTTCAGATTGAGTTTGTAAATTCTTCATATTGATATTGTTCATATTGAATTTATAACTTCATAAGATTGAAATTGTTAGTATTTTATTTAAATTGTTTTTACTTTGATTAGATTCTTTACATATTGAATTTTTTGTTTTGATTTGGGCAGGAACATAGTGTTGGACCAGTTGATGAATTTTTAGAAGTAGGAATATGGTTAAGTCTAATTCAGTATTTTGTCCTTTGTCAAAATCTGAATCACATCTTTGCAAATAATAAATGTGTCTTCTTGTAAATGTTTCTTCTTGTAAACAATTCTTGATCATTGAAATTCGAGTTTAAATTAAATCCAAAGTCCCTGATTGGAAGCACGTAGATAAGAGGATACATGAACAAGATACAACGTGGTTAGAAGATGCATGGACCAGAGGAACCAATGTTAGAGGATTTATGGACCAAAAGCAACGTGGTCAGAAGATATATGGACAAGATGAAGAATTGGAGGGTACAAGGTCAATGGAAGAATCAAAGGAAACACATCATGTGGATGAATCAGAGGAAATGCGTCCCATGGAAGTCTTAGAGGTAACATGTCATGTGGAAGTATAAGAGGAATCGTGTCCCGTGGAAGTATCAGAGGAAACACGTCCCATAGAAGTATTATAGAAAATGTGTCTCATGCAAGTATTAGAGAAAATGCATCCCATGAAAGTATTTGAGGAAACACGTCCAATGGAAGTATTAGAGAAAACACGTCCCATGGAAGTATCAGAGGAAATGCATCTAGTGGAAGTATCAAAGGAATCATTCAAAAAGGATCAATAGATTTCAAGTTATGATTAAAATAATAACCTTAGACATTTAGTGACATGTTTACTAATTAACGTCTACAAATTTAAGGGTATTCATGGTGCAAAATATGCACTCGATTGGACAACATTAATGATTTGCTTCAGTTTTTGAAAATCACTTTTGAATCAAGTTCATTGTAGTTCTAAACCGGTTTGAAACTGATTTATAAATATAAACCAGTTTATATTTTGAACAACTTTTACGTTAAAATTGGTTTCCAACAAGTTGTTCGGAAAATAATTTTGACAAAAATATTTCAATTTTTTTGGAGCAATTTTTTTGATTTTCTTAAGAAACTTTTTGTTTAGAAAAATAAATATAAAAAATTTTTACCAAGAAAAATAGATGTAAAAAATTTCTTGATAAAAAGAAATTTCTCGAAAAAAGTAATCAAAAATTTTTCAAAAAAAAAATGTTTTTCGAAATTTTTTCTAAAACATTTTCCAAGAAATAATTATTTAAATTTAAAAAAGAAAAGTTTCTACATTTTTATTTTTGAGAAAAATAAATTTTTCCAAATTTTATAAGAAAATATCTTAATTGAGTTTAAAAAAGTTTTAATAATTGTTATCCTGATTTTTGAATTAATTTGATTAATCGGTTTGTTTTAAATATTTGGTTCAATTCATAAACCATTTAATTGGTTTGGTATTTTTTTGGTTGCAATTAAAATCTAATTTATCGTACAATTAACCATATATTTTGTACACTTATATCTACAATATACATCCTTTTGAAAATAATTTTAAAAGAATATGTTTTTAAACTCTTGTTACTATTTCAATAATGAGCTCAAACCAATTGAGCTACACTCATCTCTTTTTATGGACATTTTCTATGGAAAACATGCTATGGTAATTTTGATTACTTTGAATCACAATGTACATAGATTTATATTTGTCCAAGCTTTACAAGGTAGTAATGTACATTAAGTTGAAATTACAATAAAATGAAAACTGCCAAAATTGTTATGCTAGAATGAAGGAAATAATTAAAAGAAATAAATTACAATGATGCATGATGTCATGGACAGATTGTCATGCGGCAATGAAAGCAACAATCAAGATATATCTATACGCCCCCACAAGATGTAGGAGGATAAAGAAGAAGAACAGGTGACAAGAAGAGAAATAAGTGACGAGAAATAATAATGAGGCCATGGAGAAGAGGAAGAATGAGTGAATCACATTATTTCATAGAAACTAATACTTCAAACCTGCAGAGAAAAAGGTTGCATATATTGTTTGTGTGAAATCAAGCCGCCATTGGCGACTTCTTGGATACTCGAAAACCGTAGAAGGATATTTTATGGTTGTGGTTTATTTAAGGTACGGATGGAATTTAGGTATTTGTGGATTTTGAAGTTCATTTTTCTAGGTATTCACAAATTTAGGTTTATTTTTTTGTTTTCTTCATCCATTTATTCTTAATGGTTTTCTTCATCCCTCTGTTTTGAGGTTAATTTTTAAGTTTATCCTTCTGTTTTTAATGGTTTTATTCACTTTTTATGGGATTTATTCATCCCTCTTTTCTTAATTGATTTATCCAATTTTTATGGGTTTTATTGGTCACGTTCCTTATTGTGTAGATTCATGGGAAAAAAGCATGCAAATGTTTTAAGTCGTTTGATGATGAGACGTGTGATCGGGCCAAAGCGTTGATATTGTCTTTACTAAAGGAGATTGATGAGGTGAAGAAGAAGGAAAATGAGTCAATGAAAATAGAGAATGATTTGAAGATGAATATTAAATATACAGAGAAAGAGTTGGAGAAGAATTATACATTTATGGATGTCATGAATGTGTTATCATTGGTGGTTGTAGCGATGCTTGTGTTTGCGAATGTTGCAAGACATGTTATGAAATAGGTTGTTTAAAGTAGCGTGCTCCTATGTCAAATAATTATAGTTGGCGTGTTGTTTAAGTTTTATTTTGGGATGTTGTTTAGGGTGGTGCTGTTTATGTTTGCTTTGTATGCTTTAGTCCATTGTGTTATGTATTACCCTACTAGTTGGGTTTAATTTTAATGTTAGGATGTTTTAAATAAAACTCAATAAGTTACACTCCTACTATAAAACTAATCAACATTTATTACACGATAAGGCTATTGCTAATGATCAAGCCACTGTTATGATTAAAATTGAATATGATTATAAGATAAAACTTAATAATTAAACCAAATGCAACATAAATGACCAATAAAGCATAATGTATTATAGTATCAAAATGTATTAAACCAGTAAGACTAGGTTCATGTTTGAAATAAGGCTTTAATACACATTACAAAATAAGCCCATCATATCCATTACAAAATAAGACCAAAATGACACATTAAAAAATAAGGCCATCATACACATTAGAAAACAAGGCCAAACTGACACATTATGAAATAAGGCTATAAAACACTGCCTCTTGAATTGGTGCTTGTAATACTTAAGGTGCTTAACATCCTTGAGATAGCACAACTTGTGGCTGGGAACCTTGACTACATGGTTGCTGAGAGCTTTCAATAGTTGTTGTTGTGCTTGTTGTCTTTTTCCTCTTCTTCTACATAAACCAACAACAATAATTTCTAAAATCACCACAAGCTCATAACCACTTTTCTTACAGTTTCAGTCACAAGCCATATTCAGTCACTAAATTAGATACTATCAGTCACTAAACTATATAGAATTAGTCACAAGCACAATCATGTTTAACTCAAAATCAGCCACTAAACTAAATACAATCACTTTTAATCCACAATTACATTCAACTTAACCTTGTTTCTAAAGGTTCAAACATGAGAAGAGGGTAGAATTGTGTTTGACAAAGTTCATAATTTTTTTTTTTTAATTTGATGAAGGCTGGTTGGATTTTATGAATTACTTAGAGAAAAAGCAATCGAGTTAATAGGAAGCAAACAATGAAAACATAAATAATTGGACACATAGATCTATCTTGGTTCACCACTAACTTAGCTACATGCAGTTCCCTCATTTTGAAGACTTTATTCCATTAATTCAAATACTTGAAATTACAAAACACCAAACCCTCCAAGCTAGTCTTTCCATACATGCTGACAACCCCAGACTTTTGAGTAATTAACCACCTTAGCCGAACAAGCCAAGTCTTCTCCTAACAACCTTACAAACTCAGTTTATTGAAGGAACACAACCAACAACTTGATCCTACAAGTCAAGTCTTTTCCACACAAACTGATAACCCCAAATTGTTGAACTCTAAGATGAAATTGGAATTTTGAGTTTGGATTCTTCTACTCATTTTTTGATTTTTCGATCATCTTGTTCTTCAGCCTTAAGTATCTATTTATAGATAAAATTAAAGTTTAATTTTGAATTGTATCTTCATTCCTTATTTGGTCAACAATGATTGTATTCATAAAAAATTATGAACAAGATGATATTTGATAATATGTTCGTTAGTCAATTATTATCTAAATCCAATATGATCAATTCTTCTTGATTGATTATGATCATATTTTGTTCATATTGAGTTTATAAATTTTTTAGATTGATTTTGTTCAGATTGGGTTTGTAAATTCTTCATATTGATTATGTTCGTATTTTGTTATATTTAGTTTATAAGTTTTTCAAATTGATGTTGTTCATATTTTGTTGTAGATAAATCTTGATAAAATCTTCTTGTAAATAATTTATATCTTCTTGCGATAAATCTTGATCAAATCTTCACCATATCTTCTTTTAAACTTGGTCAATGATTTTCTTCAATCATAAATTAGAATCAAATCTTATTTTAGATTTTCATCAGTAATGTAACACCCCGATTTTCAAAGCGAGGGTGTATTTTTTTTTCAAAAGAAATTAAAATAAAACAGAGTAAAACAAATAAGGAAATACCTTTGGATAGATAATTGAGTCATTATAATTTACAAGCAGCGGAAAAGTTTCTCAAAATACGAATCCAAAGTATTTACACTTCAAGAGGTGGTACATATTAGTATAGATACATTTTTCCAAATCAAAATACTGCAACCCAAAAAGAAGGACGTCTAGTCCCTATACATCAACCTAATCTGATCATCCTACCAAAAACTATACACCCTGAGTGATCTCCACGCGCCCCGTGAGATCCTCCTACATAGCTCCTGTCAAGCATTCCCATCCGTAGGGTACGAACCGACAGGATCGTCCTGGCTCTCATCTGAGGGCAAAGCCCAGATTTCCACAGTAGTTGTAAAGGGTCACCAACCGAAATTAACAGATAACACATAACATTTAAGTTTTAAATGTACAAAATAACCTTTCAACTCAGCATGCACCTTAAAAGGATTTCTCATATGCTAAAAGTTCATGTAATGCTTGCCAATTAAAAATGAAATCAAAATGAAGTTCTCAAACCATCAAGTAATACATAACTGACCAAAGCATTGATAAATCAATTGAGCAATCGATTATCTAACTCAAAATAAGAGTTTCTAATGAGCCAATCGATTGCCAAATCGATTTTGTCAGTTTTGTTGAGTTCATGTGTTGCCAAATCGATTTCCAAATTGATTTTGTCAGTTTTGCTGAGTTCCTGCCTCTCTGCCAATAGATTTCCAAATCGATTTCTTAAAAGATTTTGAAAGACATATTTATACAATCGATTGGCATATCGATTAGGTTAAAATAATGAAGTTCCTGCAACTCATCCAATCGATTGGGAAATCGATTTCCCTGCTTATTCTTCCAAAAATACTTAAACTAATTCAATCACACTCACACATAATTCCAAAACTTAACACTTAGCAATTCCCACACAATCACTTTAAGACCCATAATTTTAAAGTAGTTTTACAATCCATCGCACTCACACACGATAATCAATACATAACACTTAGCAATTCCAACACAATTACCACGACAATTCCTATTCAAACCACTCAATCATAAACTTCATTCAAACACGACTCGTGTGCCAAGCACCCTAATGCAATGCGTATATGCCAAAATGCATGGACTCGGAATTCCAAACCAAAACCCTCCTCGAAGGGCCGTAAATCATAATTGTACCGCCTATCGCAGGCCAAAGTACCAATTACCAAGGTGCCACCTATCACGGGTCTGCACGATTTACTAAAAAGCGTAAACCATAAACGTACTGCCTATCACGGGCCCGTATCGTTTACCAAGGTGCCACCTATCACGGGTCTGCACGATTTACTAAAAAGCGTAAACCATAAACGTACTGCCTATCACGGGCCCGTATCGTTTACCAAGGTGCCACCTATCACGGGTCTGCACGATTTACTAAAAAGCGTAAACCATAAACGTACTGCCTATCACGGGCCCGTATCGTTTACCAAGGTGCCACCTATCACGGGTCTGCACGATTTACTAAAAAGCGTAAACCATAAACGTACTGCCTATCACGGGCCCGTACCGTTTA